>NC_086321.1:296017284-296350141 GCF_036172605.1 Pelobates fuscus | reverse complement strand
ACCTACTAGTAGTTGTGTGCACCTATTCAGGCTGGGTAGAAACATGTCCTACTCGTACAGAGAAAGTAGGAGAAGTTGTGCGATTCCTGCTACGAGAAATAATACCCCGACATGGACTACCCTGCTCTATAGGATTGGACAATGGTCCAGCCTTTGTTCATCAGTGCCTACAACAACTGACTCATATGCTTGGTATTAAGTGGAGACTTCATACGGCATATAGACCTCAGAGTTCTGGTAAAGTAGAAAGAATGAATAGAACTATTAAGAATCAGTTGGCAAAAATGTGTCAGGAAACCCAACTCAAGTGGAATGTTCTTTTGCCTATAGCTCTGTTGCGTATTCGCAGTACACCTACCAGAAGGATGGGTCTCTCTCCTTTTGAAATCATGTATGGGCGTCCACCTCCCGTACTTGGTAACTTAAGGGGGGATTTGACTCAGTTGGGAGAAGGAATTACCCGGCAGCAGGTTGTAGAGTTGGGTAAAACTATGGAGGTGGTACAGAAATGGGTACAAGATAGATTACCTGTGAATATTTATCCCCCTGTTCATAGTTACCATCCAGGAGATCAAGTGTGGATTAAAGAGTGGAATAATATACCGTTAGGGCCTAAGTGGAGGGGTCCTTATGTTGTTCTTTTGTCTATCCCTACAGCGATAAAAGTGGCCGAAGTGACTCCGTGGATTCATCACTCCAGGGTTAAACCAGCAGCAGTAGATTCTTGGCAAGCTACAACAGATCCAGAGAATCCCTGCAAGATCCGGTTAAAGCGCATGACTCAGTCGGAGTGACGAGGAAACCTTGTGGATTACAATTATTGTTGTTTCAGAGATTGGTAAGTGAGTGTTTAGACGGCCATAATAACGCCTGTCCGCTCACCAACATATTATTAAAAGTCAGGAAAGTCTCGAAGGGACCCCTGTGAAGACGAGCAGAACTCCATTCCCTGCAGCCCTTACATCCTGGAAGCTGAGGTGCCATCGCATGGATGAAGACTGAGGATGCAGCCGACGAAAGAAGTGTTAATGATAATGTTTATTTATATGTCTTTTTATATTCAGGAAGGTAGAGGTACCGACACTCCTAGCTGTGAGGTTTGCATTAAGACTACTAGAACAGGTAATCATATTTCCCAGACCCTAATTTGGCATTCACAGTATGAGTGTAAAGGTGATGTGTCTAGGTGTAGATACCTAAGTATAGAGTATAGTGTATGCCATTTAGGAGTAGGAGAACCTAGGTGCTTCAATCCGGAGTATCAACCCCGTACAATTTGGTTGACCCTCAGGAATGGAGATCCTCAGGGGACCCTAATAAATAAAACTGTGTTAGAAACGTACATTCTTCGGGTGTTCTGCTATTTGATGCATGTAAAGCGATATCAAGTGGTAGAAAGATGTGGAATGTATGTGGGGATCTTAGGTGGGAGAGAACGTATGGGTCTAACGATAAATATATTTGTCCCAGTAGTAAAAACAAGTATGTAAGTCCTAGATGCCCAGATAGGGAATATAATTATTGCCCATATTGGTCTTGTGTGGGGTGGGCAACTTGGGGACAGACAGCAGACCAGGATATGATTGTTACTAAGTTGCCTACCAAACCATACTGTAAGTCTATGGAATGCAACCCAGTATAATCCTGACCAATTCCTAGACAGATATGGTAACTTATTTGGGTTTCAAATATATGGGATATGTTTGGACCCTGGGACAATATTGTTTATAGGGATAGAGACCGATACTGTAACATCCCAAACTCATCAGGTATTCCATTCTTTTTTATGAAGAGATGAGTGTAGATAATAAGATTCCCCATAACGCTAAAAATCTGTTTACAGATTTAGCTGAGAGTATTGCTGGTAGTCTTAATGTAACCAACTGCTATGTGTGTGGAGGTACTAACATGGTAGACCAATGGCCTTGGGAAGCAAAGGAGGTAATGTCCGGTTCTGAGGCAGTTGAACAATTAATATCTACACAAGCCGATTATCAGATGAGTGTTAGAGGTAAATCTGAGTGGAGATTAAAAACCTCCATCATAGGTTATGTTTGCATAGCAAGGAAAGGAATGATGTTTAATACTTCTGTAGGAGAACTAACTTGTCTAGGGCAAAAAGCTTATGATGATGATACAAAGAATACAACTTGGTGGTCGGCTTCAAATGTCTCAGAACCATCTAACCCGTTTGCAAGATATGCCAATTTAAAGGACGTATGGTTTGATTTATCTATCACATCTAGTTGGAAAGCCCCAGCAAATTTGTACTGGATCTGTGGTAAGAAGGCCTATTCGGAGTTGCCACAGGACTGGGAAGGGGCATGTGTGTTGGGTATGCTCAAACCATCCTTCTTCTTGTTACCTATTGAAACAGGTGAGACTTTGGGAGTTAAAGTGTATGATGTGAATCATAGGAAGAAAAGGGGACCCATAGAGATAGGCGCCTGGGAAGATGATGAATGGCCTCCCCAGCGTATTATAGACTATTATGGGCCAGCCACTTGGGCAGAGGATGGTACTTTCGGGTATAGGACCCCAATATATATGCTCAACCGCATTATAAGGTTACAGGCGGTGGTTGAGATAATTACTAATGAGACCTCACAAGCGCTCAATCTTCTAGCGAAGCATAATACTAGGATGAGGACAGCAGTGTACCAAACTAGATTAGCCTTGGATTACCTATTGGCAGTAGAGGGAGGTGTATGTGGGAAGTTTAACCTGAGCAATTGCTGTCTTCAAATAGATGACGAAGGGCAAGCAATAGCTGAGCTTACTAGCCATATGGTTAAACTAGCGCATGTGCCTACTCAGGTATGGAAAGGGTATAATCCAAGTAGTTGGTTTGGTAACTTGTATGAGCAGTTTGGAGGGCTTAAGGCATTGGTAGGCGGAGTCATACTGATTTTAATGTTGTGTCTACTCCTGCCATGTCTTATTCCTTTAGTAGTTAGGTCTGTGCAGAGCCTGATAGAAAATATAGCAGAGAGGAAGGCGGCTGCACAGATAATGGCCATATATAAATATGAGGCTTTAAATCAGGGAGAACCAATGCAGGAAGAGGAGTGTTGAGGGATTCACATCATAGAAAAGTCTGGTCTGGTTCATAGCAACTTGAGGTATATGCAAACCAAGGTTAAGTGATGCCTCCGTAATTGTGAAATATCAGAGGCATCAAAGGGGGGAATGTGGTGGAATCTCGGTAAAAATAAATTTAGTAGGCCGAGATTACCACGTGGCATGTGTACGTGCATATGCTGACGTATCGGTCGGTTGGTTGCACGTGGCAAAGATACGATCAGTAGTGTACGGAGCATGTGCGAGAATACCGGATGTAGTATTCCCCTCCTCCATTGTGCTGGACAAGCCATGCGGTCAAGCAGGAAGTTAGTTCTTGTTCGTTTTGATTGGTTATGAGAATGTGCGGGTGGAGCTTAATATGGGAGGAGTTATGTGCCTATATAAGGAGCCTGCACTATTGTCCGGGGCTCAGAACTTGTTGTATTTTGGTGACACTAGTCCCTCTGAGTCCCGATCGGTGAACCGAATAAAGAATCTCTTCCTTCCTGAAGAAACCTGTGTCCATCTCTCTGTGCTTGGCTTCCGTCAGTTTCTCCGGTATCACTAGCACTCACATGTCCACTTGTCTCCTTATCATTTTACTAGCAGAAGTTCCTGGTATATAGTCTGAGACAGAGAAAATGTGTATGTAGTGAGTGTAGAAGAAAGGGGACATGCCACTGTGTTAGAGAGACCAAAGTTTGCATTATCTAAATTTATTTTATTGTCAGCCAGTCCACACAGGTTTTGTTCTCATGCATCCCTCTTAAGCTTCCAAACTTAAAGGGACACTATAGTCACCAGAACAACTACAGCTTATTGTATTTGTTCTGGTAAGTAGAATCATTCCCTCCAGGCTTTTTTGCAGTAAGCACTGTCTTTTCAGAGAAAATAACTATGATGGGCACTACTTAGATGGCTGCTAGAGGTGCCTCCTGGGGCAGTACTACCTAGTGTGTAGCACTGCCATTCAGTGTATCCACCCTCTGCATGCAGACACTGAACTTTCCTCATAGAGATGTATTGAATCAGTGTATCTTCATGAAGAGATGCTGATTGGCCAGGGCTATGTTTGACTTGTGCTGGCTCTGCCCCTGATCTGCCTAGTTGACAGTCTAAGCCAATCCTATGTTGAAGCATTGTAATTTGCACAGACCACTACTTCTGATGATGTCAGCAGACAGAGTCAGTTCAGAGGCAGACAGGGACAGAGCCAGCAGCTGCATACTTGAATACAAGTAAGAGTTTACTATATTTAGGGAGGCAAGAGGGAGTCAGGGGGGCTAAATTGTGATTTTAACATAATAAGGTCAGAAGTACATGATTGTGTTCCTGACCCTCTAGTGTTCCTTTAAGCAAGAGTATGTGAAGAGTAGTTAGGGTTGCCACCTTTCTAGGAAAAGAATACCAGCCTTATACATTTGAATAATTAATTAGTTATGCGTGACATCACATGATGTAAATCACAAGGAGTGACATAAGAGAAAATTCTGTAAAATCACCAACAAACTACTCAGTTTGATTCTGCTGTATATATTGATTGCTCCCAGTGTCTCCCTGTGTCTCAGTCTCGCATGTCACCCAGTCTCTGTGTCCCTATGAATCACAGTGCCAAGTCCCCTAGTCTCCCAGTGTCTCTGTGTTCCCATTTCTCCCAGTGTCCCCATGTCTCACTGTGTCCCCATGTCACTGAGAAACCTGGGGACACTGAGACACTTGGGGACACTGGGAAATATGGGGCACTGAGACACTTGGGGACACTGGAAGACATGGAGACACTGAGGCACTAGGGACACTGGAAGACATGGGGCACAGACACTGGGACACTAGGGGACACTGGGACACTAGGGGACGACACTGGGACACTGAGACACTAGGGACACTGAGACACTAGGGACACTGGGAGACTAGGGGACACTGGGAGACATGGGAACACTGTGTCCCTAGTGTCTCCGTGTCCCAATGTCTCCCAGTGTCCCCATGTGTCTCAGTGTCCCCGTGTTTTCCAGTGTCCCCAGGTCTCCCAGTATCCCCTAGTGTCTGTGTCCCATGTGTCCCCTAGTATCTCAGTGTCCCCTAGTGTCTCAGTGTCCCCATGTCTCCCTGCTGCCTTTCCCCCCCATCCCTCACTTACCTGAGCTGTAGAGCTCCTGTCTGGACTCTCTGTGCTGTGTAGCTGCTCCCCCATGGATCAGTGAGTAGTAGAGAAAGGCAGAGAGGGATATGCTGTAACTTCCTATCCCTGCCTCTCTCCATACACAGTGACCCCTACTGGCCGGTGCTGGTATTGAAGAGTAATTTCCGTTTATACTGAGAAAAATACATATAAAGAGGGGTGGCCGGATAGTGGGTCCCAAAGGACAGAACAGGGGGTAACCCTACGTAATTGGAATGAAAACAAGAAGAGAACGGAATCTGTCCTATTTGTTATGGGGATATACCCCATATGTCAAAAGAAAACAGTTAAAAAGTTAATCTTTATTCGGTAACATAAACTGATTTATGTACACAGGGGGAGGGGGGAGGAGAAGGGAGACGATGAGGTGCTCAGCACCTTAATCAATCAATTTAAGTTAAAAATAACAATAACACTACCTAACCATAAGGTGGTGTATAGTGAGATACTCAGTACTGGCCAACGTTCGTGCTGGTTTTTGATGGTAATAAATCAATGGTCGTGATTTAAATGAAAAATGAAAAACCCACCCGGTCTTAGGTAACCTGACCTGTCGGGGTTAGCAATAGATACCGCAAGCTCGTACAGCCCACTGTCAGCTGTAGGCTGGACTGTCCAGGGTTTTGCTCATAGGATCAGTGTATGTGTCAATTACTGTCCAAAGGGTGCTAACAACATCTCGTGTACAGGTTGGTGATACTCGTCGATGGATATATGCCCCTAATTAGAGCCCACCGTAACCAGAGTGCTGTGCCGCTTTGGTCAGAGTCGATTATAGCAGAGCGGGGTTTAGGGAGTACTGTAATTGCTTAAGGGCTAAGATGTACGTGTACGGGGGTGATGCTGAAAGGATCGATAAGATGAACACCCTTCACATATGCAAACAAATCCCAGTACATAAATTAGCCAATTTAGCAAATACTGACTCACAATGCGATATGGCTATTTAGGGAGTACTGCGATTATCTCAGGGCTAAAGTGTATATGTCCGGGGAAGTTCTAATAGGATCAGAGTAATGGACACTATTAGAATATATAACCAGAACTCAGTATACAAATTAACGGTGCTCGTGGAGAGAAATATCTCCTTAGTGAGAGCCTTAGGTTGAGAGAATGTAACAGAACTCGCCTGCCAGTCTGCATGTGGTAAGTACAATGCAGTGTACTGTAACCCCTAATCTGTGCCTGTAAGGATTGAGTATCCTAGATATGCAAAATAGAGAGTAAGAAGGAATGGTGCCTTCGTGGGTACCGGTGATAGGAAAGAGAGAGGTAAGAAAAAAATAATAATAATAACGGAGAGGGTACAGTGCTGAGTGCACACGTAACCCGTCTAGGTGGTCAAAACACTGAGTTAATTGAATAACTTTGTAATAGTCGCCCGAAGGGCATCAGTGTAGGTTCTAATAATAATAACGGAGAGGGTACAGTGCTGAGTGCACACGTAACCCGTCTAGGTGGTCAAAACACTGAGTTAATTGAATAACTTTGTAATAGTCGCCCGAAGGGCATCAGTGTAGGTTCTAGGTAATGAGAAGCCCAGCTGTATGGTCCAGTGGGGCGGGTGAGGGTTCCTGATTGTGTTCCTGACCCTCTAGTGTTCCTTTAAGCAAGAGTATGTGAAGAGTAGTTAGGGTTGCCACCTTTCTAGGAAAAGAATACCAGCCTTATACATTTGAATAATTAATTAGTTATGCGTGACATCACATGATGTAAATCACAAGGAGTGACATAAGAGAAAATTCTGTAAAATCACCAACAAACTACTCAGTTTGATTCTGCTGTATATATTGATTGCTCCCAGTGTCTCCCTGTGTCTCAGTCTCGCATGTCACCCAGTCTCTGTGTCCCTATGAATCACAGTGCCAAGTCCCCTAGTCTCCCAGTGTCTCTGTGTTCCCATTTCTCCCAGTGTCCCCATGTCTCACTGTGTCCCCATGTCACTGAGAAACCTGGGGACACTGAGACACTTGGGGACACTGGGAAATATGGGGCACTGAGACACTTGGGGACACTGGAAGACATGGAGACACTGAGGCACTAGGGACACTGGAAGACATGGGGCACAGACACTGGGACACTAGGGGACACTGGGACACTAGGGGACGACACTGGGACACTGAGACACTAGGGACACTGAGACACTAGGGACACTGGGAGACTAGGGGACACTGGGAGACATGGGAACACTGTGTCCCTAGTGTCTCCGTGTCCCAATGTCTCCCAGTGTCCCCATGTGTCTCAGTGTCCCCGTGTTTTCCAGTGTCCCCAGGTCTCCCAGTATCCCCTAGTGTCTGTGTCCCATGTGTCCCCTAGTATCTCAGTGTCCCCTAGTGTCTCAGTGTCCCCATGTCTCCCTGCTGCCTTTCCCCCCCATCCCTCACTTACCTGAGCTGTAGAGCTCCTGTCTGGACTCTCTGTGCTGTGTAGCTGCTCCCCCATGGATCAGTGAGTAGTAGAGAAAGGCAGAGAGGGATATGCTGTAACTTCCTATCCCTGCCTCTCTCCATACACAGTGACCCCTACTGGCCGGTGCTGGTATTGAAGAGTAATTTCCGTTTATACTGAGAAAAATACCTGCATTTGTATTGCCTGCATAATTGCAATACTGGCACTGGCCAGGCAGCCTCAAATACCAGCTGTGCCAGTAAAATACCAGTCAGGTGGCAAACCTAAGAGTAGTGTGTCAAAACAAATAAAAGAAAAATTTAAAAATATGTTTTTTTTTTATTTATTTTTTTAAATGGGCGTATTCCATGGGCCTGGGCCTGGAGCTGCAGCTCCATCAGACCCTATGTTAATCCGACCCTGTTTAGCTTCACTGAGATTAACAAACCAGGAAGTAACAGGGCCAGCTGTCTGACACCTAAGGGTGTATCAAGGTTAATTTATAAAAGTGAAATTTTTTATTGAAAGCTTTTTGTAAAATGAAAAAAGAAGGCACACTCTTCAAGCAAAAAAGAACTTCTGCAAGATGAAGTGCTTTGCGGGTCTGGGATGTTGCTTTAACGGTCATTGCCATTTTTAAACCAGAAAGGAATCATCCCTGCTCTCTACACCTACCTTTCTGATGCACATGTGTACCTCTCTTCAATGGGATGTGGTGGATGCCTACTTTCAGGTCACCTGTAGCAGCAAAGATGTTTGAACATTTGATCTTGGACTTCCTAGGCTAATTTTACCACATGATAGGAGGCTTCATATTTTTGCTTATCTTTCTTTACTAACTCCATATAGCAGCAAAGACATGTAAAGAGAAAACTGAGAACCAATCAAATACAAGCAATAGATATAAGAGCCGTTTATAACTGAAGCACCTCCTCTTTCTTTGCTGCTCCATCACAAGTTAAGTTTTGGTTCTCCTCTCTCTGTCTTTGTTCTTATTACAGGGTTTCCTTCTTGTATGTACTGCTTCTTGTACTTTATATCAATTTCCGGGGTACATATATGGGGTGACTCCCTTTTTTCCTTTATGTTCCCCCCTTCTGGTGGGCTCTTCCTATTTCCCCAATGTTGGGGTCATTTTTCCCCCCATTCTACTGCCCCTCTCCTAATGGTGTCCTGGGGGCACCCTCCTCCCTCTAAATCTAAATTCCTTTTACTCTTCCTAGGGCCCCATTTTTTTCCTCCCCCCAGCCGGCTGGTTAGTCCTTCCCGCTCGAACGACCCTGACCTCGCAAACGCTCCCTTAAGTGCAAACGTTAGTAGGTCGACTGCCTTCTCGCATGCGAACGCAGGTCTTTGTCTGGGCGAGGACTCGGACTCCTCCAGGGAGTGCACCAGACCACGCAAATACCACTGGAAGGGCAAGAGCTCTAAGAGAAAAAAGACCAAGAACAAGGCTCCTGTCAAGCACAGGGAGACCTCCCTCCTCGGATGAGGAACAAAAATGGCCAAAAGCACTCCGTGCTCGACGAGTGGCAAGCTGGTGAGCCCCAGAGTGCAGTTTCACCAACCGGCGACGCGCCCACAGCGCAGGACGACTCAGAAGTATTCCTGAACGCCTCCGGCTTGCAGATGTTCGACCCCAGGGAAATCCGGCACCCCGGCTCTGAGGAAAGGTCATCCCCAGACCACCTCACCAGATTCATGCATTTTTGGCTCAGGAAACCCTTGGAAAAGGAGGCCCGGAAGTGAATGAGGTCCGAGTTCCCCCAGCCCACACTGCCGGATAAGGTGGCCTTCACCCTGGGCTTCGATCAGTTGATGCTCACGTTTATGGCCCACATGGGTCGGGAACCGCACAAAGGAGTGGAGCGCGGTTTTATAGGTGCCCGGGATAAGCTCCTCGATGCCATCGGACCACTGGCTAAGGCCATGGATTTGGCCGATGACGCTTTTACTAGGGTGGATAGTTTTGACTTCGACATGGTGCGTGAATGAGCAAGAGACATCAGGGAGTGGGCACAACAGTGCTTCTGCTTCCTGGGAAATACTTGAGGGATTGAGGGACAAGGAACTAGGACCTCTGGCACAAGGCAAGTTATTTGGAGAGGACTTCCTAAAGGAGCTCAATAAGCAGTGGAATATCTTTACCTCGCTTAACAAGGCACAGTCAAATATGCGGAGAGTCTTTCATGGATCTCACGGCAGAGGTGTTTTTGGCAGGGTTGGTTGGCAAAGGGGCCATGCCGCCAGCCAATTAAGGCCATCAGGTACCTGCACAACTCGGACAGCCAGAGGTTCCACTACTCCAGGGGCTCGGACAGCGGCCGAGGTGGCAGAGGACGCTCCCAAGCAAGATTCACCTCCGGTAAGTCACCAATTACCAATATTAACTGTTCAAATTATTTAAATTTTTTTACAGACTTGGACAGACCTTTCCATGGATGCCAGGGTTCTTCAAACCGTTCTGGGGTTCCGAATAGAGGTCGAGGATGTGCCGGTCCAACTTCGGCCTTCTCACCCGCTCTGAGTAGCGGACGTGCAATTGATCGACTCGGAGCTGAGGGATATGTGCTCAAAAGGCGCAATTCAACTGGCTCAGGACATGGGCGTATTTTTCAGCAACATCTTCCTCGTCAAGAAAAAGAATGGAGAATTCGGTCCAGTCATCAATTTACAACAACTAGATGCCCACGGCGTCTACAGACACTTCAACATGGAGGGCATTCACATCCTTCGAGACTTGCTTCGGGATAACAACTGTTTCACCCGTCTAGACTTGACAGACGCTTACCTGACAATCCCTATTCATGAGTCAAGCCATCCCTATCTTCGCTTCCTTTGGCACAAGACCGCATGGAAATTTACCTGCCTTCCATTCAGACTCAGCTTGGCCCTCTGGTGCTTCACAAAAATGCTGACCTGTGGTGACACACCTTTGAGCCCCAGGAGCGCAATGTATAATCTACCTGGATGGTATTCTTATATTCGACAAGGACAGACGAACACTACGGGATCCCACAGGCTACACGGTCAAGTTACTGGAATCGTTGGGCCTCGTGGTCAAGTCGGCGCTGGAACCCTCTCAAATGGTTCAGTTCCTGGGATTTGAAATAGACTCCAGATCCTGTACACTGAGACTTACAGCCACAAATGTGACCTCCACCCGCATGGTCTTGCGCATGCCATCCATACCGCTTCGCCTGCTCGCAAGGATAGTAGGGCTTCTATCCTCCTCCATCCAGGCAATATTTCCAGGCCCCCTACAGGTCTGAGCCATGCAACGACTCAAGGCGGGCTTCTTATGCCAGAATCCGATGTACAACCAACTGGTCCCGATGTCAGGCAAGGTACGGACGGAACTCCAATGGTGGCTGAATTGCATGCATGCCTGGAATGGTCGAGCCATTTTCGGAAGCCAACCAGACTTTGTGTTAGAGTCAGACGCCAGTCAAATAGGCTGGGGGACTACGGATGGCAAAGTCTCCACGGGAGGCGTCTGGACTTCCAAGGAACTTTCCATGCACATCAACTGCCTGGAACTGCAAGCAAGCTCATTCGCGCTCCACAGTCTCACAAAAGGGGAAGTCCAACTGTTGCATCCTTCTTCAAATGGACAATGTGTCGGCAGTGTGATATATCAATCGCCATGGGGGCACGCACTCACAAGCGTTAGTGGAACTCGCAAAGAAGTACTTCGATTACTGCCTACCCGGCAACATAATCCTGATACTGGAACACCTGCTGGGAAAAATTGAACCTCATGGTAGATTGGTATTCACACAACTGGAGGGACAGCAGCGACTGGCAATTGGACCCATGGAAATTGGACCGGAAAGATCCATTCTCCCTCGATTTATTTGCCTCTCGCAACAACCGCCAGACACAGTACTTCTACAGCTGGTTACTGGACCCAGAAAGCATTGCGGTGGATGCCTTCTTACAGACTTGGCTAAACCTCGGAGCCTACGCATTCCCACCGTTTACAATGATTGCGAGAGTACTCCACCGAATCCACCTCCAACAGGTGACACTGATAATCCTGACTCCCCTGTGGCAGAGCCAACATTGGTTCCTGGATCTTCTGGAATTGTCGTCTGAGGACCCCCTCCTCTTGCCTTCCAACCTGAAGATACTCAGGAATCCGATGGGACATCCGCACCCACTACTCATGGAAGGCCGTCTTCCTCTGATGGCCTGGACACTTTCCGGGGTCTTATCACTTGATTAACGTGGTACGGTCAGCCATTTCAGAAACTCAGGTTCCCCTACAAGGGTCTCTGGTGGGTCAGGACCAGCTTCTTTGTCGCCTTCTACGCGTCGTACACCCTCCGGGATCTAAGTATGCTCGGTTGTGGGACGTCGGTATTGTTCTACAATTTTTACGCGACTGGCCCTCCAATGACAGGCTATCCCTATGGCAACTTATGGCCAAATTTATGTTTTTTCTCTGTTTGGTCTCCTTTCGACGGGGTTACCTTTCAGGTCTCATGTCGTAACAAGTCGAATTCTTCCTTGGTTTTTCACCCCTTTTTTCCTTCGAACCCTCAATTCTGTGTGGTCTCTGCCCTTCGCTCTTAGGTGGAGGTTACTGCGTCACTTCGGTCCTCTTCTTCTCGCCAAATTCTTGTTTCCTACATTTGGCCTTACGGCCCAGTTTCGGTCACGACTTTGGCCAGATGGATTTGTTGGCTATTATCTCTGGCAGTGATAGATCCGACTTTTGTGGAACATTCGGTGAACGGAGTGGCGGCATCCTCTGCCTTGGTGGCGGGTGCCTTGCTTCCGAAACTCCTACGTGCAGCAGACTGGATGCGCGAATCTACGTTCCGGACATTCTATGTCCGACCTCCTTCTAACCCTGCTTTTTAGTTTATATCTTCTATTTCTCTTTGCTTGTTTTTACTGCTATATGGAGTTAGTAAAGAAAGATAAGTAAAATATTCTCCTCCTGTCATTATTAAAATTAAGATTATTAGTACACTAAAGCTTACATAATCTTCAATTGCTGCCTGAAGTACTATCAGGGTTAATCAATAAACTCTCATTGTTATTTATTAAAGTGAGAATTGTCACACTGAAATCAAAGTGAATTTCAAATTTAGGGCCAAATTAGTTAAATTGCAAAAAGTAAGCTTAGTGTTCAGTTTGGCTATTTTGGTCATGTGAAATTAATTTAGCATTTTTGATAATTCTCACTTTAGTAAATAAACCTGTCTGAATTGTTCTGAATTAAAAATATAAACTGCAATATTGTGGCTAGAATTACCAAGCCTTGACAGCCAAGTTAGAGAATTTCTAATTCAACTGGAATTGTAGATTATGCTAACGTAGTACCTATAATCTTAATTTTAATAATGACAGTAGGCGAGGATTTTGCATAACTTTCTTTACTTATGCCTCCAGCAGCACAAGTCAATCATTAAACCCTGACTGTCACATGACTTCCTCTTTCTTTGTTGCGAAACTAGGCCACAAAATGTCAGGGGAAAAAAAGTATTGTTCGTAATAATATAACAATTCAAACTTGCTCCGTGGAGGTCCCAACTTCCATTTAGTACAACTTCAAACAATAACGAAGATTGGAAAATGAAACTTGATCCGTAAGATCCAATATCCAATGTGTCCAATCCGGAGCCAATAACGGCAATCACATTGAAAAAACAGAAACAAGTGTAAGAGGATGGAAATAGACTTATGTCTACAAGATATCAGTGATACTATATATGTACATATTCTATACAAATAATAACCTATCGTTTATATACTTGCATTAAACAATAATATCACTAAGTACTTGTATATTACCATAAAACATCATATTCATATATAATATAGATAAACTATACAAGTTATAATTGAGCAAAACGAAACTGTGAAATAAGATAAGCCATAGAAACGGGAGGGAAGGGAGGGAAAATACCCGCCTCCTGTCATTATTACAATTAAGATTATAGGTACACTACGTTAGCATAATCTACCATTTTATCACATGACAGGAGGCTTCCTATTTTTAATTTTTAAAGCTGAGGTTATAATGAAAAAAATGCGTGCGTGGTCTGACGAAAATAAAATAACCGGAAACCAGTCTGCGGAACGTAAGATATCAGCTAGAGGGGGGCAGGGCTAGACCTGCAAACTAAACGGTTGCATGGCAGAGGAGCTCGCTAATTTGAGCACTAAAAAGATGCCGGGGTACGCTACCCATGCTGGGGCACCCTGGCGAATCGCCTGATACCGAACCCAAGTATTTCCCACAAGCACGAGCCTGAAGGGTCCCATGGCGGCCTGCGGTGGATGGGGCTGGGGGGAGGTGGCCACTCTCCTCGCCTCTGCGCCGGGCCTCTGACCACCCGCTCCCCCCCCCACAGGACCGGCGGGGGTTATCCCGGTCCAACCCCGCCATATGGAAGGGCACGGCAGACGCGGATGGCGGAGCCAGACAAGCAGATCCCAGCCGCACAAGCCCACACAATGGCGGATGCCCCGTGCGACTGCAATGGCATACGACAGGCAAACATACAAGCGAACTTACCCAGCAACGGACCCGCATGTGCCAGCCGCAGCCGCGCTGTCCCCCGCTCGGAGGTAACCACAAGATGGCGCCGAAGACGGAGACCTCACTCGCATACCCGCAAGCGATTGACCCAAACAGCGCTGCAGGCAGATCCCACCTCAGCCTTACACGGCACCGAATCCCGCCAGGCAACCCTCAAGAAGTAAACACCCATCAGGGCACCAGAACCTGTCAACATCAAGGGGAGTTCCAGAGTCCAGGACCGGAGCACCAATTACCTACCATAAAACTACAGGTACCCACAGCGACAAACGAACGGGCCCGGCATCTGACCTAATGCAACTAGACTTTGCCTTATCCCAGCAGCCACCGAAACCAGAGACAAGGTCCCTGCCTATGCCCCAAAAGGACTGCCAAGTAACCCTACCATCATTCCCAATACTGGGCATAGGTTGACAGCGAGCACTCAGGTGGGGCTCTCAGAGGCACATACCCAAAACCTCTGCCACAATGGACGCTGTGTTTGCCAATCTGCAGCCTCCTAAACAGAGACCCACCCAACCGGAGACCTCTACAAGATATGCCTATAATGACTACATGCCAATAAGCAATATGCGTTTCTGTACCACATATGTTTAGCAACGATATAAACCATTTATGACCATAACAGAATATCCTGTCGCAATAGTATTTCACTTTCTCTTCCTTGCCTATACCATATGTTTAAACCTATAACGTGCCTTGAAGCAGAAACTGTATTTGCATACGTGACAGGGGATAGAGGGTGTCTCTGACACATCCTAGAACAGCCTGGGGTGGTATACTAAGCAGTTGCCTAATACACCCAAGTCTTCACAGTGAACTGGGAAATATTTAATCTAAATCACAAGCGTTACTCCATAATTATTCCAGTTGTATTTATGATTATTCTGCTGGTATGTGCTTACGTACACTAATGTCCTTAACCTGTGTCCTACTCTCATGACACTCACTCCATTTAGCATACTACTCACCACGTCTAGCGTGTTTAGCTTTCTAATCAACTTTAAACAGTTGAAAATTACAAACGAACATGCATTCATAGCCAGTTTATAATTTTTATTTAAAAAATGTGCTGATATTTACATGCCATAAATGTGACAAACTATGTTCTAATCTTTTTTATGTATGCCGTTTTGGCATTGTTAAATGTTCTGCTACCTCCTGCACAATGAAAAATAAAGAATTATAAAATATATATATATATATATATATATATATATATCAGCTAGAGAAGCTCCCGCCGAGAACGCTCGCGCACCGAACCGAGTGAGCCCTGAAACACGTCTCCACTCCTGCCAAGGATGAGATCCAACAAACCCATCTAGCCAGAGTAGTATTGGTAACCGGCTTGTAGGGTTTGGTATAAGACACCAGCAGTTGTCCACTACTAGAAGCTCTAAGGTTTGCAGTGGCCTCTACATATCGAGTAAGTGTGGAAACTACACATAAACGGGGAACCGTAGGGAAAAAAGGGTAAGATACAGATGCTGATTTCGTTTTAGTCCTACGAGACACCGTGAAGGTAACTCCTTCTGGTGAAATCGAGAAACCGTCCACGTCGAACGCTCGCACGTCCGAAACTCGGCGAAACATAGAACATAGAAGCAAGGTGAGTTTGGCCGACAGCTGGCGCAGATACAAATCTGAGTTGTCTGACCAATTCCAAAGAAAATGGAGGACCACTTCTACGTCCCATAAACGCTTATACTTGGGTGCCGGTGTGTCAGGGTGGCGGTCCGGTGTCCGGAACCCAGACACAGTGTCCAGGCGGCGGAGCAGGACCGGGACCCAGTATGCCTGATGTTCAGAGTAGGAGTCACAGTGTGGAGGTGGATTAGCAGGGTCTGGTGCAGGGTAACTGCACGCCCCCTGGTGTTGAGCATCAGCGTTTGTGCAGCCACATACCAAGACCCTGAATCAGCTTCAGCGGATACCAGGAACTAGGAGCTTGGAAATTAAGCAGACCTCCCAGGAGCTTAATAGGGAGGCTCTGCAGCAAGATTGTATCCAGTACTAGAAACAAGGAGATAGACACCAAACATGAAAACAAGACAGAACTAATAGAACCCAGAACCAGAGAAGGATAGTAAGCTAAACCCAGAACATATACACAAGACATGAGGAAAACAAACATAACATGGGCATGGCTAGACAGGACTGTACATGGACTGGGATACAAACTAAAACAAGACAAGATAAAATAGGCAAAACAAGACGAGAATTAACTAAGTACTACATATGGAAATCATGGGGATTTAGTCACACTATATGATCATACATTGCATAAGCCTGCCAACAACGCCAATGTACCCCATATCTGGCAGGTCCTACACTGCCTAATGTATGCTAAAACAACCAAAAGACATATATAGCACTTACCTGCAAGAAAGGGCAGAAGCCTTGAGGAGCTGCCTGCAGGAACACTGAAACAGAGTGAATGATGGAAAATAAACCAGTGTGGCAACATAAAACAAACATTTAAATTAAACCTGGAGACTGGGAATCCCAGGAATGGATTACAGGAATGAACCCAAAAATCCCAGCATAAAGAAAACCAGACATAGAATAGAAAACCAAAAACCAAGAAAAACTAAACAAGAATTGTAACAAGAGTACTGAATACTAGAAGCCAAGGCCAGACATCTCCACAGAACAGAGCAGGACGTGACACTGTGGTCTGGACAATTTAATACCTCATAGCAGGCGACATACCAAAGGGTCCTTACCGACCGGAGAACCTTGTACAGGAACGTGTGCCGCCGAAATCGCAGAGCGTGACACATTGATGGAATGATAGGATCTTCCTTCCATGAAAAGGTGGGACAAAAAGTTTACCACCGTGGTGATAGGTGCTGTAAAGGGATCATAATTCCTTCCCACACACCAGCGGTTCCATGAATTCCATGCTGATAAGTAACTCCGTCGGGTACCCGGTGCCCATGAATCCCATAACAGGTCTTTAGCCGGTTGCGATAGTCCCTGGACAGACCAGGCTCCCCTGAAAGATTCCAGACCACAAGTTCCAGATTCTCCTGTACCACTAGTGGATGTGGTTCCCCTTTCGGGTCTGTCAGTAGGAAGGGAAACGATGAAAGAAGTAGAGGATGGTCTTGTGTTACAGCCAATAAATCCGGAAACCACGCCTGACTTTTCCACAACGGTGTGACGAGAATCATCAAAATCTTGGTCATTCTGATGCGATGGATTACTCTCGCTATCATCGACAATGGTGGGAATGTGTACGCTCCCTTCGGAGGCCACGGTTGTAGAAAGGCATCTATCACCTCGCATTGAGGGTCTGGAAGCCAGCTGTAATATCTTGGTAGCTGCGTGTTAATCCGAAACGCAAACAGATCCACGACCAAAGGGCCCCTGAGGTCCTTCACCACTGAGAATACTGATGTGTCCAGTCGCCAGTGTCGGGAAAACCAATCCGCCGGGAGATTGTTGATTCCCGGTAAATATTCTGCCTTGATCGTAATGTTGCGGGGGATACAGAATTGATAGATGTCCCTCGTCGCCTCTGTCAAGGCTCTTGATCGGGCTCCTCCCAAACGATTTATGTATTGGACCGCAGAAATATTGTCCATGCGTAGAAGGATGCAGCAGTTCGACATGTCCTTGGCTAGACTGCGAATCGCAAATGATCCCGCAATCAGTTCCAGACAGTTGATTTGGAGACCCTGTTCCTCTTCTGACTATGGATCTCCCGTGGATGCATGGGTGCAGTGAGCTCCCCAGCCACAAACGCTTGCGTACGACTCCAATACAAAGTCCGGGTTTGTCCCGAAAATGGCCTTGCCGTTCCAGGCTTCCATGTGAAGTAGACACCATCGAAGTTCCATCCGTGCTTCTGCGGAGACAGGAATCCAGTGGTCGTACGCGTGTCCAACTCGTAGGTATTGAGCTTTCAATCTCTGCATGGCCCGGTAGTGGAGCGGGCCTGGAAAAATCGCCTGTATTGATGAGGAGAGCAGCACTACTATCCTTGCTAGTAGTCGGAGAGGTATGGTGTCTCTCCTGAGTATCCGTCGAATTTCCTTCCGAATGGCCGCTACCTTCAATGCGGGGAGACATAGTACGCAAGAGTTGGAGTCTATCTCGAACCCGAGGAATTGAACTATTCTGGATGGAGTCAACGCAGATTTTTCTCTGTTCACTACGAACCCCAATGATTCCAGAAAGTGAATGATAAATCTCGTTTGAGATCGAATTCTGGAGTTGGAGTCGCAGAAAATCAACAAATCGTCTAGATACACGAGACAGCGTATTCCCCTTTCTCTCAGATGGGCCATGACTGGTTTGAGGAGTTTCGTAAAACACCATGGGACCGAACTGAGGCCGAATGGCAGACATGTGGATTGGCAGGAGCGATCCTTCCAGGTGAAACGAAGGAAGGATCGGCTTTCTTGTGCCATGGGGACAGACAGGTATGCGTCTTTTAAGTCTAGACGTGTGAACCAGTCGCATTCGTTCAGTAAGTCTCTCAGAAGGTGAATACCTTCCATTTTGAAATGGCGGTAAGCCACAAATCCATTGAGTTCTCGTAAATTGATGACCGGACGGTAGAATCCCCTATTTTTTCTGACAACGAAATAGTTGCTGAAGTAACCTTGATCATCTGGGGCGAATTCCACCGCTCCCTTTGCGAACAGAGCTCGTATCTCCTTGTCTATGAGGCGTATATGGCTCTTTGCCGCCCGGAGAGGCAGTGGTCGCATGGTATGAATTGGTGTACGGGCAAACTCTATCACGTACCCTCGCACAGTCTGAAGGATCCATGCGTCTGTGGAGATGCGTTCCCACTCCTGTGGAAAAAGTGACAGTCTGCCAGCAGTTATACTTGAGTGACATAACGGAAGACAGTTCATACTCACCTGAGTTGAATCGTCCTTGTCCTCTGCCTCGAGTGCCCCTTGTACAGAAGGATCCCCTTGTGAAGGAGGCTCTTGCGGATGGGAAGAACTGTTGTGGAGCATATGGACGTCTGGGGCCGGATGGCCAGAAACGGCTGGTGGCCCGACCCCTCTGCCGACCAGCCCTGCCAAAAACACCTCGAGTTGTTTGTGGGTTCCGGAAGACCTGTCTAATGGATGATTGGGCGTTGTTCAGTGTAGTGAATAGGCCAACGTGTTTTTTCAGTTCCACCAGAAACGGTTCACCGAATAGCAGTCTGTCCACGAGAGGACCTAGCTCCTTCTTTCCCAGGTCTAACAGTTTGGAGTCTATCTTCAATAGGGCCGCTTTACGTCGTTCTGCGCACATGGCAGCGTTAGAGTTACCTAAAAGGCAGATCGCCCGCTGTGCCCATTCTCTAATGTTGTGTGCCTCGAGGGTCGTCCCCTGGGAAAGTGCCAAATCTGCGAAGTATAGGATCTTTGCCAGTGGGCCTATCATGTCCAACATTTTGTCTTGGACCGATTTCATGCCCTTCTCTACGCCCTTCCGTGGGTGCTTGCCCGAGCGGAACATAAACACCCCCACTGTGGTGTCAAACTCTGGGGTGATGGCGATCTTGTCAGGAAGCACGGGACGTGGGCACTCTGCTTTGAGCTTGGCCCGAACCTCCTTGTCCATCGGCTTCCTCAGCCAAAAATGTATAAATTGAGTCAGATGGTCCGGCAGGTTCCATTCTGACGCTCTTGGGTGTCGTATCTGACGTGGATTGAACATGGGGTTGCCCGTCTCGTCCAGGAACATCCCATCTTCATACATGTCCGCAGTCAATTTACACGGGCCCTTTCTACCTGAGCGGCTTGCCCTTTTGGGGCCTTGGCTGAAGTCTCCGACTTCCTGAGGTAAGTCTTGCCAGTCCTCCTCCTCCAGAGGGAGAATCCTCTGCCCTCCATTCGTCCATAACCTCCAGTGAGGGCGGGGATAATGGTTCCTCGCACCCTGATGAAGGGGGTTGTGGAGGGGAGCGATCCAAGCGCCCTGATTGGCGGCTTCGCTTCCATAGGATCTTTCCCTCTCATCTTGGAAGGGCAGTGTTGGATCCCTTCCAATGCCGCTTAGACGACCCAGCCTCCGCCCTGAGCACGGCAGGGTCCTTAGCATCTGGTCGAGTCGGAGTCGTGGCATCCGCCACGTCCAGTGTTGTTTGTGTCATCATTTTGGCCTTTTCAACAGAAGCCAACACCGCGGCATTGATCATAGCTTGGAAATCCATAGATGGTGATGGAGGAGCGTCTGACATAGTGGCAGATAATTCTTCCCGTCTGTGGGGAGACAAAGTATATGTCAGTCCTTATGTAGTTACACAGTGGCTTCCACCTACAACTGGGGGTCACCCAGGTATCATATAATCAGTACCACTAGGAGTCTGAATAGTGGCTTGGGGAGGGAGTCACCCTCGTATCGACGATGAGCGGTCATTAAGGTTGGGACGAATCACGGTAATGGTCGGGACGAAGCCCGTCAATGGTCGGGACGCAAGCCCGGTAATGGGAGGTATCAATGACCTCAGTACGCTTTTTTCAAGTGGGTCATCCTTGTATATGAAATTTAATGGAAGTTTAGCAACACTGTGAGCTCTCTTACCACCAGGTAAGGTTTTGCATGGATCACCCCAGTTGTATCATGGAGGTGCCGCATACAATAAAGCGTACTTCGTTATAAGCCCTGATTGGGCGTGGGGATCACCCCGGTTGAGAGGGGGTTCACCCCTATGTAAATACGTCACTAGGACTGGTGTTAGACTCTTTTTTTAATTTATTTTTTTGTGAGGGGGGATACCCCTGAATTGATAATAGTCCAGTACGGCTTCCACTTGTGTGGGTTGAGCACTGATGGACTCTGTGAGAGATAACCAACTGGGTAGTGCAGTCCAAGCAGGATGGGAGTTGTTCCAGCAAGCAGTGTAATTTCCCTTTAAGAGCTGATGACTTAGAGTAATAGTCCTTTAATCCTGCATGTCCTATTGCAATCCCTATGTTACCTCTCCTGAAAGGGGTCCCTAGCACAGTGCTAGTGATTCCAACCTGTAATGAAGGACAAAATATATGCAACTACTTGTGCCAGTTCGTGGGAATCACGAACTGGCAAACTAAGATGGCCGCCGAGGATCTCGCAGGATTGCGAGATCCAAGATGTCCGCCGTTCACGCGCAAAATTGACGCGCGGTCCGCAATCGCGGGCTGACGGTACAGGCCGGCGCCCCTCGAGCCCCCCCAACCCCAAGTACCCTGGTACCACAAAGGAGAAGCCTGGGAGTCCAGCGAGATCGCGGTAAAATGCCTCAAATCGCGAGAGACAGACAGGCAGAGAAAACAGGCTGAAGAGAGACAGGCTGAAATCCTGTAGAATAAAATAACACAAAGTTTAGGGAAAAGGAGGATAGGATAAGGGAGATTAGGGGTAAATACTTGAAATGAAATAGTAAAAGATAAGGTGTAGTGATAATATAAAACAGTGAGAGCAGAATACTCTGACCTGTGCCTTGGCTGGAAGCAGCAAAGAAAGAGGAAGTCATGTGACAGTCAGGGCTTTATATATGGATATGATGCATGTTATGATTGGTTAAAAGTTTAATGATTGACTTGTACTGCTGGAGTCATAAGTAGAAACATAGAAACATAGAATGTGACGGCAGATAAGAACCATTCGGCCCATCTAGTCTGCCCAGTAAAGAAAGTTATGCAAAATAGGAAGTCATGTGATAAAATTTGGATTTTAGTTTGATATATTTCATAGTTTAGTGATTAAGCCCCTCTGTTTCTGTTTAAAAAAAAAATCATGTAGTAGAAGAGTTTAATTCTTCTTGTAAACTTTCACAAATAATGCAAAAAAAGCTGCATTTGTACCCAAGCTCTTAGACTTTGAATGTGTCTCCAACACAAACAATTGCTTAAAGATATTCTATAGTGTTAAGAATACAATATACAAATCTGAATTCATAACACTATAAAGCCCTCTCATCCCCTGATCCTTTGCGACGCCCCCTCCAGCATGTAAAGGGTTAAACAACCCTTGATCTACTTATTCAATTCTGGCGCTGATGTTTCTCGGTGCTCCATCTTCTCCGACGTCATCCAACGGGGGAAACCTAATGCATATACTTCAATGAGATTAAATGGTCTGGGTGACTGTAGTGTCCCTTTAATGCTGGTCCTATCTATACATGCTTTTCATGACACCAGTATTAATCACTTGTGGGATAGCATATAACCTTCTAATCACTAAAATGACTCCTTGATTTATGTTCCCAGGCGTCAACTTCATACCTTCTTGCCATCTTCTTCCATATAATATATTTTTACAGTTTGTCAATCTTGTAACCAAACCAATTAGAAAAGCATATTTACAGTATGTACTATTGTTTCTGGTGCTGCATTTATTGAGATTGTTTCATCAAAGTTAATATTATGTTTATTGTGCTGTAAATTAAAACCTTTCATACATTCTGAGAGCACGTTTTACAGCAAGCTTGTCTTTTATCCTTTGTATTTTGTATGGAAAACTGATTTAGTATAAATGATGCGCCCATAAATAGGATTGGCACTAAAGGGAGAATTATCATAATCGTATTACCCTTTACACACAGCCTTGTGTTGTTGATTATTTTTGCATTCATTTCTAGATTTTGATTATTGCTTGAAGTCAGATTGCCCATATGGATGGGTGTATAAATTCTGTTGCTTTACCTTTCCTCCGCTTAACTCTATAGCAACTAGAGTTATATTTAGTTTTGATTGTCCAGGTTAGCAGGAGGGTTACACACCGATTTTCTCTTTGTAGATAAATTTTAAACAAAATCAAACATTTTTTAAAACTTTGCCACTTGTAGCCCATGGAACAGCGCAGTCAGGGGAGTGGGCCTTGACAGAGCCAGGAGTAGGCAGGGGAGTAACCAGTTAAAGGGGTGTGGTTATTGGTAAATGGGGGTTGGACTATAGGAGTATATTAAGCGGCCATTTTATGACTAAGGGACATTTTAACTAAACTGACACTTACCTGGTAATTGTTTTTGGCAGGTCTGTGTTGGTTTTTTCTTTTGTCTTGCAGATCATGGCATCAATGGAAGAAATCCTGGAGGGAGTGAGAGCTGCTGTGCGGGATAGAGGACTGGCCTGGCTTCATGAGCAACTGGGGGCTCAGGGTCCCCCCCCTACGACCCCTGCGGCGGCGGCACGGCGTTCCATGAGGAGGGCGAGACCGCCCCAGCGGCTGAGCCCAGGCATGGAGCCCGAAGTCGGCAGACGGAGGAGCCCGTCAGCGGAGTCTGTTGGGGCCTTGGATGAGGTAGCGGGCCCCAGCGGAGTGGAGGTACCGCGGCCGGCATCGTCGGTTCGACGCGGTGCTGGCCGGGCGCGGGCAGCAGCTAGGCCGAGGCCTACCACGCGGTGTGCGCCCCGCCGGGAGGCGGCAGGCGGGACGGTTGCGGCTGGAGCCAGGACCCAGAGCAGATCGGATGGTGGAAGCAGTGAGCGGTTGCGGCCCGGTGAGTCAGGGAATGGCGCTGGGGCTGGGCAGCGGGCGGGGGGCAGAGCGGAGGCCTCTAGTGATCAGGCGGTCCCCCTGATGGCAGGGGGAGCCCCTGGGCAAGGGGACACATCGGGGGCGGCCTCTAGTGGGGCCAGGTGCAGCACAAGGGACTCAGACGGCGGGTCCGCTCAGCCAGGTACATTGGGGCCGGCAGGGCCCGCGGCTTTAGCAGACAGGAAACGCCAGGACAGACAGGCGGAATCCCCAGTTCGCAAGGCGGCCCAAAAGGGGCCAGGTTCAGCGGGTCGGGATAGCTCCCAGGAATCAGCTCAGGGCATGGAGACAGGACGGGCTGGGAGAGAGCGGGAGGGCCGCAGGGGCGGCTCCCGGGGACCGAGGGGTCTCTCGCGGAGCCCTAGGCCGCATCGCAGCAGGGAGCAGCGCGGCGTCAGTGCCAGGCATGACAGGAGGCAGGCTGACGGGTGGAGGGGTAGAGAGAGGAGCAGGTCAGCAAGCAGGTTTAGCAGGAGGAGATCGGCCTCAGGGGAACGGAGGTGGAGGCAGCGGCGCAGTGCGTCTGGGTCATCAGGCAGGAGCTCGCCAGGTCGGCGGCGCAGCGCTTACGGCCGGGAGGGCCAGGCAGGGAGACGGGATATGGTGCGGAACTACAGGCAGGAACATAAGGAGGTTGGGCGGGTATGTGATCATGTGGACACACTACCCAGGTGTCGTTCTCCTTGCAGGTCTCGCAGCACTACACCCGCGGTCCTGAGGCAGGGCCAGGCTGACGGGAGTCGGCGCCAATTGGATGCTCCGGAGCCAAGGATGGCGGACGGAAGGGAAACGAACCCACAGCCTTCTGCGGCTTCGGGCTCAGGCGGTGAGTCAAATGTTACACCACACGCAGGAACACTATTGACTTGCTTAAAATCTTTCTTAGATTCATGGGCGGGTGGGGAAATGGCTTCACCTCAGTTTGGGAGAGTGTGGACGTGTGAGAAAGGCCAGGGGTTACAAGGTAGGGCTGTGGGCCCAACACTGGATAGCGAAGTGGGGTTATCTGTGTCCGAAACTAGTAAGGAGTCGGGGGAAAAGGTAGGTATTGGGGGCGAAATTACCGACGCTGCGCGGCAAAACGTGCACGTGTCCTTTTCGGGCCCATTAGGTTGTCATCTGAAAATGGACATCAAGGAGAAAATTTGGAAGGGTGAGTTTGTGGAGGTTTTTTCCTTGCTCCCGCTGGAGGAGTTCTTAGACATGAAAGAGGAGGACAAGAAGGACGCAAAGAAGGAGGAGGAGGAGAAAAAGCGTAGGTATCGGAAGATTCCTAAAACGTTTGGGAACTGGCTACGGGCCTTTTGTATCCTGGCCAGCGTGATAGGGGAAAAGTCGCCGGATAAATGCTCCCAATTGTTTTGCTACCTAGATGGGATTGGGGAAGCGTACCGGACCTATGGCGGGGTCGCCTGGTGGCGGTACGACGAACAATTTCGCCAGAGGTTAGCGGCGAATCCAAGCATGCGGTGGGATCAAATGGACCTTCCCCTCTGGATGCGGCTCATGATGGCGCAAAAGGCTGCGCCCTTTCAAGGGACGGCCGGTGCGGCCCCTGGGGGACCTGCATCGGCCGGGCAAAAGAAAGGCTTCTGTTGGCTCTTTAACGAGGGCCAATGTAAGTGGGGTACGTCGTGCCGGTTTAAGCACGAGTGCTCAGGTTGTGGGGGTGCACATGGAGCCAGCCGGTGTTTTAAGCGAGGTAAGTCTGCGCCAGGAGCGGGAGCCGTTGGAGCGTCGGCCCCCTCCGCTGCCGCGGGGGGCAACCCCGGTGAAAGTAGGCGAGATGCTGCCGTGGCTAAAACAGTACGGTAACCGTCAGGACGCTGAATTCTTATGGCAAGGCTTTACGGAGGGTTTTTCAATACCGTTTCAGAGTAGGGATGTGGGGAGGTTATGCAGTAACCTCAAGTCGGTGGGTGAACACCCGGGAGTTGTGAGGGACAAGTTGCTGAAGGAGGTGCAACTGGGTAGGATGGCTGGGCCGTTCGAGGCTCCGCCGCTGCCTGACTTGAGGGTATCCCCGCTGGGGGTAGTCCCCAAGAAGGAGGCGGGTAAGTTTAGGTTGATTCATCATTTATCATTCCCGAAAGGGGCGTCAGTAAATGATGACATCGATGAGGCCCTGTGCTCCGTATCGTATGCATCATTCGACCATGCTGTCGAGTTGGTTCGGAGAGCAGGGCGAGGGGCTTTGATGGCGAAGGTGGATGTGGAGGCAGCATTCCGGCTCCTTCCTATCCACCCAGACTGTCACCATTTGTTAGGGTGCCTTTTTGAGGGTAAGTTTTTCGTGGACCTGTGCCTACCCATGGGTTGCTCCATTTCATGTGTGTATTTCGAAAAGTTCAGCACGTTCCTGGAGTGGGTAGTGCGCAGGGAATCGGGCGGGGGTACGGTGGTCCATTACCTGGACGACTTTCTGTGTGTGGGCCCGGCTGGGTCCGACAGATGTGCCCAAATACTGCGGGTGTTCCAGAGGTTAGCCCAACAGTTTGGGATTCCTCTGGCTGAGGACAAGACAGTGGGCCCGACCGAGTGTCTGAGTTTTTTAGGGCTGGAAATCGACTCGGTCGTGGGGGAATGTAGGCTGCCGGAGGAGAAGTTGAGGGTGCTCCGCCAGCAGGTGCACGCGATAAAGGGCGCTAGGAAAGTTACGCTTCGGGGACTGCAGTCCTTGCTCGGCAGCCTTAATTTCGCTTGTAAGGTGATCCCTATGGGTAGAGTTTTTTGTAGATTGCTGGCTAGGGCTACCTGTGGTGTCCGTCTGCCGAGTCATTACATCAGGGTGTCGGTTGGTATGAGAGAGGACTTGGACATTTGGGACCGCTTCCTCACTGAGTTTAATGGACGGGTGTTTTTCAGGGATGCGATGAAGGCATCTGGCGACGCCGGGCTGTTTACGGACGCCTCGGGGAGCGTTGGCTTTGGGGCTTACCTTGGGGGCAAGTGGTGTGCCGAGGTTTGGCCTGAGGCGTGGTCCGAGAGCCCCTTGATTCGGAACCTCGCCTTTTTGGAGCTTTTTCCAGTTGTGGTAGCGGTGTCACTATGGGGCGAGGAGCTCAGGGACAAGAAAGTTATCTTCCACTCTGATAATATGGCAGTGGTACAGGTAATTAACAGTCTATCGGCTTCGTCCCTGCCAGTGGTTAGGTTGTTGCGGCAGCTAGTGCTCTTGTGTATGTCTTGGAACATTGTCTTCCGGGCACGGCACGTGCCGGGCCTGCTGAATGGGGTCGCTGACGCTCTGTCTCGTTCACAGTGGGTGCGGTTCCGGGAAGCAGCGCCGGACGCACAAGCGACAGGGCAGGCGTGCCCGGAGGAGATGTGGCGGCTCGGGACGTTGTGCTTGGGCGATACATAAGGAGCTCACTGGCGCCGGGGACTTGGACCGCTTATACTAAGGTTTGGTGTGAATGGGAGGAAATGTTGTCCCAGGCGGGAGCAGGCGATTCTGCAGCCGGTAGGTTGGACACGCTGTTGTGGCTTCTTTGCAGGTTGGTGGCAGGTGGGTCGTCCCCTTCTAGGGTGGAGCGCTACATGTCTGCGTTAGCCTTCCTGTTCAAGTTTAACGGGTGGGAAGACTTGACGAAACATTTCTTGGTGAAGCAAACTTTAAAGGGTTTCAAGAAGGGCAGGAGGTCTGTGGATACGAGGAGGCCTGTGTCCTTTGCCACCCTTCAAGGGTTGGTGGGGTTGTTGAACGAAGTGTGTAGTTCGGCATTTGAAGTAACTTTGTTCTCTGTGGCTTTCGTGTGGGCTTTCTTTGGGGCTTTTCGTATTGGCGAATTGGTGAGCGCCAATAGGTCGGGGGCATCGGGCCTCCGGTATGAGGATGTGGCTATAGAACAGGACAAGGTCGTGATTTGGCTCCGGCGCTCGAAGACGGACGTCTTCGGAAAGGGTAAGAATGTTGTCCTGTCCTCGCTACCAGGGTCCCCGGTGTGCCCGGTATCGTGTGGGGACGTGTTTTTACGGGTTCGCCCGAAGGTTGGTGGTTGCTTCCTGATTCACGAGGATGGGAAGGCGCTGTCGCGCTTTCAGTTCTTGCGAGTCTTCCGCATGGGGTTGACAAGATTGGGCTTGCAGCCCGGACAATTTGGTACGCACTCCTTCCGTATCGGGGCTGCGACTGAGGCGGCGCGTCTCGGGCTGGGGGAGGAGCGGATAAAGCAGATTGGGAGATGGGAATCCATCAGGTTCCGTGCATATGTAAGGCCGGAAAGGTTGGTGTGAATGGAATGTTGTGGATGTGGGAAAAGGGTGCTCTGCCGGTTAACTGAATTTGTTTCCTTTCAGGCTTGGTCGCTTGGCTGGTGGGTCACTCGTTTGTCTACTGGGCGGAGAAGAGGGCCGCAGTTCGGAGACAAGGCACACAACTGGGTTTTCTTCTGGACACAGTGGACCTTCGGTGGTTTGGTTTTCGGGGTTTCAGCTGGCAGAGTATAAGTGGTGAAATTTTTGGGATGTTGTCCAGGGGGTTTGCCCCAGATATACTGTTGATTCACGGTGGGGGCAATGACTTAGGTTTGGTCCCCCAGAAGGTGTTGGTCAGGAGAATGAAGAGGGACCTGGATAGGGTGAGGGCTCTGGTCCCAGGAGTTACAATAGTGTGGTCTGAAATGGTGCCGCGGTTGAACTGGAGGCATGCCAGGGACCCGGCGGCTGTGGCACGTTGCCGTGGTAAAGTAAATAAGGCCATGTCTGTCTTTATTAGGAGAATAGGGGGGGTCCCAGTGAGGCACTTTGAATTGGAGGGCGGGTTGCCCGGTTATTTTAGGCGGGATGGTGTGCACCTGTCTGATGTGGGGTGCGATCTATTAAATTTAGGTTTCCAGGAGGGTATTTCCAAAGCCCTATTTATGTGTGGTGGGGGTCGCTCGAGACATTAAGGGTTCAAGTCTCTTGCTATGGCGGGATAGGGCTTGGGTAAT
Organism: Pelobates fuscus; assembly: GCF_036172605.1. NCBI lineage: Eukaryota > Metazoa > Chordata > Amphibia > Anura > Pelobatidae > Pelobates > Pelobates fuscus. The sequence continues at coordinate 296,321,547 of NC_086321.1, read as the reverse complement.
TGGAAGGTAGGAGGAGTATAAATTGGTTAGGCTGGATTAAACTGGAGTGTGAAATGGTTTGTGGGTTCGAGCTCATCGGTGGCTCCGAACCAGGTGGTGTAGGGGGGTCTCGGTACACCCCTACAGTTTAAAAAGTTATGGATATGGGGCCTCTTTGGTAGGCCATGTGTTATGTGTTATTTGTTATTTATAATGTTATTTATTGTTATTGGCGGGGTCATTGCCGGGGGTAATTTATGTACGGTGGGGGGTGGAGGTATATTTACTTTTGTGGCAATGACCCCAATTTGTTACCTTGTTTATAATAATAAATAAAGCTGTGGACTTTTTTATTCCAACAGAAATACGGTGTCTGTAAGTTATTGGGGGGTTGGGGTAAACAGCGCACCTGCCGAATAATCGACTGTGCGCATGTCATGTAGCCCATGGAACAGCGCAGTCAGGGGAGTGGGCCTTGACAGAGCCAGGAGTAGGCAGGGGAGTAACCAGTTAAAGGGGTGTGGTTATTGGTAAATGGGGGTTGGACTATAGGAGTATATTAAGCGGCCATTTTATGACTAAGGGACATTTTAACTAAACTGACACTTACCTGGTAATTGTCCCTCCCACCCTCCCTGTTGTTTTGGAGTTCCCGTTTGGTCACAGCGGCGGGATAGGGCTTGGGTAATTGGAAGGTAGGAGGAGTATAAATTGGTTAGGCTGGATTAAACTGGAGTGTGAAATGGTTTGTGGGTTCGAGCTCATCGGTGGCTCCGAACCAGGTGGTGTAGGGGGGTCTTGGTACACCCCTACAGTTTAAAAAGTTATGGATATGGGGCCTCTTTGGTAGGCCATGTGTTATGTGTTATTTGTTATTTATAATGTTATTTATTGTTATTGGCGGGGTCATTGCCGGGGGTAATTTATGTACGGTGGGGGGTGGAGGTATATTTACTTTTGTGGCAATGACCCCAATTTGTTACCTTGTTTATAATAATAAATAAAGCTGTGGACTTTTTTATTCCAACAGAAATACGGTGTCTGTAAGTTATTGGGGGGTTGGGGTAAACAGCGCACCTGCCGAATAATCGACTGTGCGCATGTCAGGTCTTTTCTGTATTGCAGTGTTCGCATCATCAGCATGTTTCTCTCACATTACGTAACTTTTAGCAGCTTGTGATTTAGTTGTTAGTTTAAAGATGAGGGGCTGCTGTACTCTATCCTCTAACTTTTTGGTCTATGCTCATTTAGCTCTACATACACAATCCCAGGCTCAATGTAAGGTCAAGACCTGTTCAATGGGAGTAACATGCCGCAAACTAATTCGCAATTTCCTGGGGATTCTATTTTTTAAACTTTTGATAGGGAATAACCGTGAGAAACCAAGACTTCACAACTCTTTTCCGCAGCTTGGCCACTGGCCCATTCTATTTCCTTGTGAAAAGTGGCATTGTTTAAGTTTGTGTAGCGGATGGTTGGTGTTAGAGATCTCTAGTGATTTTTTCCCTCAGGTGCTTAGCAGAGGGCTTCTATTTATTAGCTGTTGGTAGTACTATCAACCTCTGCGTTAACATTTTGTGTTTGAAGTAAAACTTGTGTTCCTCCTTAATGTTAGAGACTTTGTTAGTGTCAGGTCCCCTGCCCCCGCGCCACTCATGGCAACCTTGCTTACCTCATCACAGCGAGCGGTGTCATCTGGTCCCTGTCTCCAGACTGGCAGTGTGTCTGATGCTGCACGCTCCAGAGCAGCTTCCTTATATGTGTGCTACACCCGGTCATGTGACCCGGCACACAGTGATGACCTCAAAGACCACAAGGGAAACTCCTTCCACATGTTGTGGTTAATAACACTAATTGGAGATTAGCCAATCAGACACACCCTGTGTGTATATAAGCTAACCTCTCCCTTTCCTCAGTGCCCTGTTGTAGTCTTTGGTTTACCATTGAGCGGTGCACTTGTTATTTGGATTTCCTTGTTACTGATATTTGGGTTTGTCTCTCAATTTCTCTGTTTCCCTTGAGCTCGGCTCGTGTTTTGACTATCACTTTTTGCATAACCCGATCATTCTACAGTTAGGATCTCACATCAGGTGTTCACGGAGTCCAAGGCCGTAGTTGGACCCAATGAACTGAGGTCCAAGGCAAATTTAAGATAGGTCCGTATTCCTCCCACAATCCTGCTAGGTACATAGTAAAAGGAGACGAGGGGAAGGTGTGGCAGCATCCACCAAGCACTAAAAGAAGATAAGGCCTGAGAAAAGGTCAGATGGCCATGTTAATAAAACTTAATTTTCTAAACAAAGTATAATTGGAAGTTATGTGTCTTAATGTTAAGATATATAAGATATATAAACAAACATTAAAAGAACCAGGTGACTTTCTTAAAAGATGGATAACACTGAATCTGGTTATACTTCCAAGTACAGCAGTGGTTGTGTGCTGTCATTTAACCCTGGGGACCATATGCCAGTCTTTCTTTCATAGGGGGAATTCCAGGTGTGGTGCAAATGATAGGTCCATGAGAGGAGCAACTTGGATGCTCCACAAGATTCCTTGACCAAAGGTAGGTGACAGAATAGCTATAGTAGTCCCATTCCTGTGGACTAGGAGCATACCGCCATTTATAAGAGATTACCATATTGCATAGTGCAGTGGTGATCTGGTGGAATAGCTTTTTATTTAGCTATTGGGTCTGTTGATGAATCTGTAAATAGCAGTATGTTAAAATTAGTGTAGGACCCACCGATATTGGGGTAAGGTGATGTGGTGCTAGGCTTAACACTATATGACCATACATTGTAACAAAATCCCAATATTTTTGCACAGTATGATATATTTGGTTTGCAGTGCTTGCACATATTGCTTTTATATACTGCTGTGTGGTGATTGTGCTGTTCACTACCCATTTGTTGTATTTATTGTAAGAGTGGACTTTTTGTGATTCATTCCACAGTGTTACTAGCTGCACCTTATATATATTTTTAGCACCTGCTATTACACACTACACACACATTATACACTTAAATCCCAATATTTGTTTGCTAAGATAGGTTATTTTAAGTAACTGTAAAATTCAAAACTGCATTTTGTATATTATTATTATTATTGCCATTTATATAGCGCCAACAGATTGCGTAGTGCTTTACAATATTATGAGAGGGTGGATTTCACTATAAATAGGACAATTACAAGAAAACTTACAGGAATAATAGGTTGAAGAGGACCCTGCTCAATGAGCTTACAGTCTATAGGAGGTGGGATATAAAGCACATTAGGACAGGAAATAGCAATAAAATAAGGTGGGAGTGAAGCAGAGGTGGCGGAGAGAGTAAAGTGCTGCCCTTTAGGAGAGAGCAAGAGACAGGTAATTAAGGTAGAGGTTACTCTGGGAGGCCATAAGTTTTCCTAAAGAGATGGGTTTTAAGGCACTTCTTAAATGATTAAAGACTAGTGGAGAGTCTAATGGCAGTAGGCAGGCTATTCCATAGGAAGGCAGCCGCTCGCAAGAAGTCCTGCAAGCATGAGTTGGCTGTACAGGTGCGAGCAGCGGACAGGAGAAGGTCACGGGCAGAGCAGAGAGACCAAGAAGGGGCCTACCTATTGATCTGTGAAGAGACAAGAGGGGCTAGAATGGGGGGGCGGGGCCTGACTGCCAGGGCTGCCATCAGAAATTTCGGGGCCCCTGACACAGTTCAAAGTGTGGGCCCCCTGGGCCCGCCCCGAGGGCCCATTCTGAGTCCACCCACAAGGATGGCCTGTGTGGTGTGTAAAATGGATACAGATTGCACATTTGTATAATGAATATAGTTTTGTGTGTTTAGATAAAGTGTGTGTTTGTGTGGTGAATGCATAGTGTTTGTGTTGTGGTTTTAGTGTGTGTATGGTGAATGCTGTGTGTGTTTGTGTTGTGGTTTAAGTGTGTATATGGTGAATGCAGTGCGTGTTTGTGTTGTGGTTTTAGTGTGTGTATGGTGAATGCAGGGCGTGTTTGTGTTGTGGTTTTAGTGTGTGTATGGTGAATGCAGTGTGTGTTTGTGTTGTAGTTTTAGTGTGTGTATGGTGAAAGCAGTGTGTGTTTGTGTTGTGGTTTTAGTGTGTTTATGGTGAATGCAGTGCGTGTTTGTGTTGTGGTTTTAGTGTGTGTATGGTGAATACAGTGTGTGTTTGTGTTGTGGTTTTAGTGTGTGTATGGTGAAAGCAGTGTGTGTTTGTGTTGTGGTTTTAGTGTGTTTATGGTGAATGCAGTGCGTGTTTGTGTTGTGGTTTTAGTGTGTGCATGGTGAACGCAGTGCGTGTTTGTGTTGTGGTTTTAGTGTGTGTATGGTGAACGCAGTGCGTGTTTGTGTTGTGGTTTTAGTGTGTGTATGCAGTGTGTGTGTGTTGTGGTTTTAGTGTGTGTATGCAGTGTGTGTGTGTTGTGGTTTTAGTGTGTGTATGCAGTGTGTGTGTGTTGTGGTTTTAGTGTATGTATGCAGTGTGTGTGTGCTGTGGTTTTAGTGTGTGTATGCAGTGTGTGTGTGTTGTGGTTTTAGTGTGTGTATGCAGTGTGTGTGTTGTGGTTTTAGTGTGTGTATGCAGTGTGTGTGTGCTGTGGTTTTAGTGTATGTATGCAGTGTGTGTGTGCTGTGGTTTTAGTGTCTGTATGCAGTGTGTGTGTGTTGTGGTTTTAGTGTGTGTATGCAGTGTGTGTTGTGGTTTTAGTGTGTGTATGCAGTGTGTGTGTGTGCTGTGGTTTTAGTGTATGTATGCAGTGTGTGTGTGCTGTGGTTTTAGTGTGTGTTGTGGTTTTAGTGTGTGTATGCAGTGTGTGTGTGTTGTGGTTTTAGTGTGTGTATGCAGTGTGTGTGTGCTGTGGTTTTAGTGTGTGTGTTGTGGTTTTAGTGTGTGTATGCAGTGTGTGTGTGTGCTGTGGTTTTAGTGTGTGTTGTGGTTTTAGTGTGTGTATGCTGTGTGTGTGTGTTGTGGTTTATTGTGTGTATGCTGTGTGTGTGTTGTGGTTTTAGTGTGTGTATGCAGTGTGTGTGTGCTGTGGTTTTAGTGTGTTTTGTGGTTTTAGTGTGTGTATGCTGTGGTTTTAGTGTGTGTTGTGGTTTTAGTGTGTGTATGCAGTGTGTGTGTGTTGTGGTTTTAGTGTGTGTATGCAGTGTGTGTGTGTTGTGGTTTTAGTGTGGAACGCGGAGGTAGTCACCACACCTATGGACCGGTGGGGGATATCCCGGTCTTGGAGGCAACCTGGCGAAGACAAGCGCAACTACCTTGCAGCCTCCCAAAGCGGGAAACACAGCGACCCACCCAATATGGCGGACGCCACATGCACGGCACAACCAAGACCCCAGACCTCGCTCGACATGATCTTCGAGGAATTCTGGGCAAAACTACACCGAGCATTGCAAGAGCCCTCCTTGCTAACGCCGGGCTCTAACGCACCACATGAGAAGCCTCCGAGCACTCAGCCCGCTCCAACGGCTATGGCTCCACACCGGCGACACCGCCATGAAGAAACACAAAAGCCTACCTACAGCGAAAAGCACCGTAATAAACCAGTGCAGCCTGTACATACATCCAAGTATCGACCGCACAGGCAAAGGGCATCGTACAACAAAATCCTGCCGAGACTGGAGCAAAGGAAGCGCCGAGCGGCCTCACAGCAGCCGAGTAAACGCCTACCTTCAAAGCGGATTCCAACCTGACAGCAGAAGCTTACAGCTCTGGCTGCGACACAGGCCCCAAAATTGCAGCGCGTGAAGTGGCGCCCATCGCTTTGGAAGCAGGCAGCACTGGTGAGAATGCAGCGGCGCCCCAGTCATCAGTCTTCTGACGCACCACAGGTGGTACTGGGGATCTCGACCCGTAGGAGAGACTCTGCCATCTGGCCCACCTCGACGCTGGATGATATGCAAACCACGTCCAAACGGGACTGTGATATGCCTCTGGAGGGTATTGGCTGACCGGGACACTCGAAACGGTTGCGGTATTAATCGCCCCATACCTCATATTGTCTTTATACGTAACAGATGAGAACCCATTGTTTTTGTGTTACCCGTTTACTTTTATATTATTCTCTATAATCTACTACACAGACCACCTTTGTTTGTTAGCAATGAGGTCATACCTCACATCAGGCACAAGCACTGGGTCCCCCCCAGACGATAAACGCCCTATCCCTCAATTATACTAACCAGCGTTCTGCTATAGCTATTACTTCTGCAGCAACTCATAGGCTGAGCTGGTTAATGTTACGCTTTATTCTGGTTTTGTCTACCAAACTTACAAGCCTAGCCTGCAAACCTAACACTAGAAATGCCTATTTAGTATGTCATACATTTTTATTTTTCTATTCTTTTCAGTGTGATGACAAACAACCTGACTTAACTCTTAAAGTCCTAAAGTGTTACTAGCACTACTATTACTTACCTACACTCTTAGCATAGCTTATAGATTTGTTGTTGCGCTGACCTCACTGAAATTTATGCTCATAATATGTTTAAATCTTAATGTTTCAGCTTGGTTACAACAAAAATAACTTGTGAAACCCCCTCAGCGGTCTAACTAGGATTAATGTGCGTAGCGCAAGCTCAACCACGATATTAAACCTCTACCTGACATCAACTGACTAGCGAGAATACACCTTGCTTAACCTTAACGTTGGCGCTACATCGCTATAAGCCTGTTGGTTATACCAGCCTATGTCATTATGTTTCAAGTTCAACCGTGATGTGTTTCCATTAGACGTTTATGCTTCCATTAGGCATCTATATAAAAAAAAACAAATGTGCAACTACTTAAATGCCATAGTTGTGAATCGCTGTAATATGACCATGCTTACGAAAGCTGTTGTGGCAGAGTAAGCTGTTTTGTTCACTCATGCACTCAAAAATAAAGAATTGAAAAGAAGAGGGGCTAGAATTGTTTAGTGCTTTATATGTATGGGTTAGCACTTTTAATTTACTCCTATAGGATACAGGAAGCCAATGTAAGGACTGACAGAGGGGTGAGGTGTGAGAGGACCGACTAGAGAGGAAAATCAGTCCAGTGGCAGCATTTATTACAGTCTGTAGCGGGACAATATGGCTTTTGGGAAGACCAATTAGGAGAGGATTACAATAATCCATGCGGGAAATTACTAGAGCATGGACAAGCTCCTTGGTAGCATTTTGCGTAAGAAAGGGGCGGATGCGGGCTATGTTTTTAAGATTGAATCTACAGGATTTGGCAACATACTGGATGTGAGGCACAAAGGTGTGGCCAGAATCAAGTATGATGCCAAGACAGCACGCTTGTAAGGATGGACTTATGTGGATACCACTAACGTAATGGGAGAGCGAAAGAGGAGGATCAGTATTAGGAGGAGGAAAGACAAGGAGCTCAGTTTTAGAGAGATTGAGTTTCAGAAAGCTGGAGGACATCCAGTCAGAGATGGAAGAAAAGCAAGCAGTGACATGTTGCAGGGCAGCAGGGGAGAGGTCTGGGGAGGAGAGATATATCTGGGTGTCATCAGCGTACAGGTGGTGGAGGAATCCAAATGAGGTAATACGTTTGCCAAGAGAGGCAGTACAAAGAGTAAATAGAAGGGAACCAAGGACAGAGCCTTGGGAGACTCCAACCAAGACAGGCCGTATTATTAGAAAAGGAGACACTGAATGAGCATTGGAAGAGATAAGAGGAAAACCACGAAAGGACAAAGAGAGACCAAGTGATTGAAGAGTTTAAAGAAGGAGAGCATGATCAATGGTGTCAAAGGCAGCAGAGAGGTCAAGAAGAATTAGTATTGAGTAGTGGCCTTTGGATTTAGCTGCGATTAGGTTGTTAGTAACTTTGATAAGGGCAGCCTCAGTAGAGTGGAGAGGGCAGAAGCTAGATTGAAGAGGGTCAAGGAGAGAGTTGGGATTGAGGAAGTGAGACATACGGGTAAAGACAACTCTTTCCAGAAGCTTTGAGGAAAAAGGGAGCAGGGATATGAGACAATAGAAAGAGGGGGAGAACAGTTCAAGATATGTTTTTTTCAGGATAGTTACTACAGTGGCATGTTTAAGGTCATCAGGGACAATGCCAGAAGAGAGAGAGCAGTTAAAGATGTTTGTTAAGGAAGGCACAAGACAATGGGAGAGAGATCTGATAAGGTCAGATTGGACAGGATTGAGCAGGCAAGTGGTGGGGTGAGAGGAATGGAGAAGCGCAGCTACCTCTTGTTTAGTAGCTGGGTAGAAAGTCTGAAGGGTAGGAAAGGTATGATCTACGTGTGGTTGAGAAAAAGAACGGCAAGGTGGGGAGAATTCTTTCCTTAGCTGTTCAATCTTGTCGGTAAAGTAACATGCAAAGCTATCGGCTGTAAGGTTTGTTTGGGGGGTGGCCACAGTAGGGCGAAGAAGAGAGTTAAATGTGTCAAAGATATGCCTGGAATTGCAGGAGCATGAACTAATGAGAGAGGAAAAGTATGACTGTTTGGCGAGGGCAAGGGCTGCACTGTATGAACACAATATGAATCTATAATGTGTTCATACAGTCTGCCTGGCTGCGAGACTTCCTCCAGGAACGTTCAGCACAACAGGAGCATCTATGCAGGTAGCGTGTTGGGGGCGTGTCCTACTTGAGGTGTATGTTTGGAGTGGGGCTGCAGCGTTCAAGGCAGAGGTGAGGGTAGTGTTATATGTGGAGATGGCCAGTGAGGGACAGGAGAGGGAAGGGATGGATAGCAGTTGTGAATCAATATTAGCTGACAGCTACTGGAGGTCAATAAAATTGAGATTCCTCCTCAGTTGAGGGGGGTAAGGCTGAGGTTGTTGGGTGAGGGAGTACTTGAGAGCAAACGATAAGAGGTGGTGATCAAAGAGAGGAAATTGAGTGTTGCAGATATTAGATACTGTACATGCATAAGAGAAAATGAGGTCGAGGGTATTGCCAGCTATATGGGTGGGAGAATTAGCCCACTACAATAGCCCAAGGAAGGAAGTAATTGAAAGTAGTTTAGAGGCTGCTTAGGTGAAAGGTGGGTTAATGGGAATATTGAAGTCCCCGAGAAATAGGGATGGAATATTAGAAGAGAGGAAGTAGGGTAGCTAGGCAGCAAAATGGTCAAGAAAGGGGAACCAGGGGGGCAATAAATAATGGCAATGTTAGCAGAGAATGTTTTGAAAAGGTGAATCGAATGAATTTAAAATGATGGGAAAGAGATGGAAGTGGGGGTGGGCAGGGACGTATTAACCGTGAGGCAAACAAGGCATTTGCCTTAGGCGGCACTTTCCAAGGGGCGGCAAAAAAAGCCGCCCCCAAATGCCCAGGCAAATGTCTTGTTAGCCTGGCAGCTAACTAAAAATCCGGTCAGGTGGCCGGACGGTGCTGGCGATGCGCGCCGCAGAGTGATGCCGGGAGTTGGAATATGACGTCATATTCCTTCGCCTCCTGCAGTCACTGCCCTCCCGCCCAGCAGCCCCACTTGACCCCAGGGAATGGGAGAACCCTCCCCCCCCCAGCATTCCCAAAGGTAAGGAGGCTGGGGAAGGATTGAATTTTTTTAAAAAAAGTGCGTGTGTTAATGTGAGTGAGTGTGTGTGTGTGTCTGTTAGTGCGTGTGTGTGTGTCTGTTAGTGAGTGTGTCTGTTAGTGAGTGTGTGTGTGTCTGTTAGTGAATGTGTGTGTCTGCTAGTGACTGTATGTGTCTGTTAGTGTGTATGTCTGTTAGCTAGTATATGCGTGTCTGTCAGTGAATGTGTGTGAATTTAGTAGGCGGGGGAAGGGGGGTTGCTATGTGTGTTTCTGTTAGTGAGAGTGTATGCGTGTCTGTTAGTGACTGTGTGTGTGTCTATTAGTGAGTGTGTGTGTGTCTGTTAGTGAGTTTGTGTGTGTGTGTCTGTTTGTGAGTGTTACATAGTTACATAGTTAGATAGCTGAAAAGAGACTTGCGTCCATCAAGTTCAGCCTTCCTCACACCTGTTTTTTGCTGTTGATCCAAAAGAGAAAAAAAAAAACCCCAGTTTGAAGCACAATTTTGCAACAAGCTAGGACAAAAAATTCCTTATTGACCCCAGAATGGCAGTCAGATTTATCCTTGAATCAAGCAGTTATTACCCTACATTGAAAGATTATATCCTTGAATATTCTGTCTTTGCAAGTATGCATCTAGTAGCTGTTTGAACATCTGTATGGACTCTGATAAAACCACTTCTTCAGGCAGAGAATTCCACATCCTGATTGTTCTTACAGTAAAAAAACCTTTCCTTTGCCTTAGACGAAATCTTCTTTCTTCCAGTCTAAACGCATGGCCTCGTGTCCTATGTAAAGTCCGGTTTGTGAATAGATTTCCACACAATGGTTTGTATTGGCCCCGAATATATTTGTATAATGTTATCATATCCCCTCTCAGGCGACGTTTTTCTAAACTAAATAGGTTTAAATTTGTTAACCTTTCTTCATAGCTGATATGTTCCATTCCTTTTATTAATTTTGTAGCCCGCCTCTGCACTTTTTCTAGTGCCATGATATCCTTCTTTAGAACAGGTGCCCAAAATTGCACAGCATATTCAATATGTGGTCTTACCAGTGATTTATAGAGAGGCAAAATGATATTCTCGTCCCGAGAATGAATGCCCTTTTTCATGCATGACAATACCTTACTGGCCTTGGCCACTGCTGATTGACATTGCACATTGTTGCATAGTTTGTTGTCTATAACAATTCCCAAGTCCTTTTCGTGTGTTGTTATCCCTAATTCGCTTCCATTAAGGGTATACGTTGCTTGTGTATTCTTTACGCCGAAGTGCATAACTTTGCATTTTTCAACATTAAATTTCATTTGCATTGCCATAATACAGACTGGGGGAGAGGGGTGCTGGCAGAGCTGTACTTACCTCTCCTGCAGCTCCTGTCAGCTCTCTCCTCCTCTGCGCCGTCCGTTCAGCACCTCGGTCAGCTCCCAGTGTAAATCTCGCGAGAGCCGCGGCTCTCGCGAGACTTACACTGTGAGCTGACAGAGGGAGCTGCACGGACGGCACGGAGGAGGAGGGAGCTGACAGGAGCTGCAGGACAGGTAAGTTACAGCTCTGCCAGCACCCCTCTCCCCCCCACTGAACTACCAATGCTGGACCACCAGGGAAGGAGCCCCCCTCCCTGCCATATATCAAGCAGGGAGGGTGGACGAAAAAAAAATAATGAATAATAAAAAAAATAAAAAAATTAAATAATACAAAAATAATAATAATAATAATTCAATAAATAAAAATAATAATTAATAATAATAATTTTTTTTTTTAAATAATACAAATTTAAATAATAAAAAAAAACACCCACCCCCACCAAGGCTCTGCAACTCTCACACTCTCACACACTCACACACTCACACACTCACACACTCACACACACTCACACTCATACACACTCACACTCATACACACTCACACTCACACACACTCACACTCACACACACTCACGCTGCACTCATACACTCACGCTGCACTCATACACTCACGCTGCACTCATACACTCACGCTGCACTCATACACACGCTGCACTCATACACTCACGCTGCACTCATACACACGCTGCACTCATACACACGCTGCACTCATACACTCACACTGCATTCATACACACACACACACACTGCATTCATTATACACACACTGTAAATAAATATTCAATTAATATATTTTTTTTAGGATCTAATTTTATTTAGAAATTTACCAGTAGCTGCTGCATTTCTCACCCTAGTCTTATACTCGAGTCAATAAGCTTTCCCAGTTTTTTGGGGTAAAATTAGGGGCCTCGGCTTATATTCGGGTCGGCTTATACTCGAGTATATACGGTATATATATATATATATATATATATATATATATATACACACACACACACACACATACCCATGAGTGTTTAAACCATGGTTAAGGATGCAGTTTGTTAACTGATGGATTTCATGGTGAAGAGAGGTTTAGTGACTTGATTGGTGTGTTTTGAAAACCAGCTGATCTGCACTATCTATAAGAATGATAAAGGGCTTGGTTGCTTGTGAGTACTGGGTGTTGCTAATCAATGCTGTTATTTGGGGCCCAGTCTGAAATATAAATTTTGGTCTTTACAGCAGCACCAGTGCTGAGAAATGCATGTTCTGGGTGTGCCACCTAATTCATTTTTTTCTGTTCTATTGTGTGCATGCATGTTATGTTTTTTTTCGCAAACATATTTCTATTAACCCCTTAAGGACAGAGCTTCGGAAGCTTGTCTTTCACTTAATGACAACGTCATTTTTTGCTGTTTGCGTTCAACTGCAATTTGCATTTGACTAATTTATTGCACTGACGCATATTATATACCGTTTTTTAAAGGACAGAAAGGGCTTTAATTTGATGTAACACATATATATATATATATATATATATATATATATATATATACATGCTTATTTATTATAAAAAAAATACAGAAAAATGCAAGAAAAATGTTGTGTGTTTTTCACAGTTTTTGCAATAATAATGTGTGCACAATTAGTGCAGGTTAAGGAAAGTGTTACGTTACTGTTGTCCCCTGTTATAAAAGATTTATTCTGTCACATACTTTTGGTACTTTGGACACTGTTCTGACGGATTTACAGTCCTCGTATGGTCCAGCCTGAACCCGCTATGTACGCCTAGAGGTGGCCGCCATTTCGGGACTTTGCACGTGTTCGCGGCCATCTTACCTACAATCAGCGGTGGTCGCCCAGAATCATCTGGAACCAAAAACGGAGACCCACACAGGCGAACACCGCTGAGACCTCCAGGATCACAGAACTCAGTGTTGGACGTACCGAACTATTCACCGTTCAGTAAAGCACTTGCCCTGCACATGGGGATTACAGCGACCCCAGGGATGACTACGGCAGACAAAGGGTTGTGGGGTTTTTACCGTCCGAACGAAGACCGACCGCAAGGCCTAAACGTATGGAACTATTTTCGGCTGAAAAGTCCATGCGGTCGGTCTAAACTTTAGAAGCCCCTAACTCCTGAACCGCTCATTCGATCGGGCCAGTTTTTGGATATGTTGGCCTCCAGAACAAGATCTATCTAGCGATGCAGGGTGTATGGGTGTACCCCCTGGTTTTGGGGTACATCAGGAATATGGACAAAAGTATGTGTAATATAATTGTGTTACTTGGTTATCTGAGGGGAGGGGACATGTGGGTTGAACCCAATATATGATTGGGTATTTTATGCCTCCCCTTGGGAGTGTCCTCTTTGTGTGTATTTACAATAAAAAGCAGGCTGGGCATCCCAGTCCTCGGTTCTCATTTTGACCCTCAATTCGCAGCCTCGACTCGTTTTGTGTGGGGAAAGAATATCCTAGCTGCACTATAGCTAGGGGGAGATTCTACACTTACAGGTCTCTACCGAGTATCGCTCCATTCTACTCTTCAAGCCGGGAACCAGGACATCCAAGCGATCAACCCTCCTGCTAGACTGGGGGCAATCATAACAATTGGTGGCAGCGGCGGGATCATCCTGGAATTCCTAGAAGAGGTACAGAACGGATGGAGAGTAACTACGACAAATTGAAACGCACCACGTTAAAGGACTTACTTGAGAGCCGAGGGGGACACGCGAACAGCCGCCCAAGGAGAGAGCTAATCGCGGAACTAACAGAAATGGACCAGAGTCTTACCATGGCCGAAGCCACTGCCACTTGCACCGATGAGAAAACCCGGTTGGTCCGGGAGAGGCTGCCCCTGTATGGGCCAAACCCCTCCCTGGAACTCATACGGCAATTAATGGCCGAGGCCGAGGCAGATGTCGAAAAGGCCAGAGCCCACGAACACAAAATGAAACTCGCCGACCGAACCCCCCCGGAGACAACGGAAATCCCAAAGATTCCTTTTGCAGCATTTAAGCCGTTTGTGGAGAGTGAAATGGGGATTGACGAGTTCTTGGCCGATTTTGAACGGCAATGTGCACTGCACCAAATCCCCACAACAGCTTGGCCAAAGATACTAGCCGGGAAACTGGCGGGTCGAGCTATGGAGGCTTTTCGGACTCTCAGCCCCGAGGAAGCGGAGCAATATCAGACGGTAAAAGACACCCTACTTAAGAGATATGCCGTAACCCCCGACACTTATCGCAGACAATTCCGCAACACCAGTAAAAAAGTAAATGACACCCATGCTGAATGGGCTCACCGCATGCGGAGGGCGGCTACCCACTGGATGAATGGGTGCCGTGCCGTTACCGCAGCCGAAGTGTTGGAACTGTTTTTATTAGAGCATTTTTATGACGGGTTGGCACCAAAGGACAGAGAGTGGGTAAAGGATCGGCGTCCGAGCGATCTCAATGCGGCAGCCCGACTAGCTGACGAACATCGGGACGCTCAAGTTCACGAATATCCCCACTCTCGAATAGCCACCCGGCCCGAACTCCGAGAAAACCCTAGACCAAACCCCCGACCCGAGTTTCGTACCCCAGTGCCGGCCGGACCTACTCGATATGCCGGGCCACCCAGCCAGTACCCCCAAGAGCGTACCCGCCCCACTTGCCACAAATGCAAGCAGCCGGGGCACTTCATTTCCAACTGCCCCCTAAACAACAACCTCCCGGGTAACAACCGCCCCGCCCGTGCTTTTTGTGTAGACCAAGCAAATACTATGGAAGAGTATCTGGGACCATTACATGAAGCTAACCCTGTGTATGCCGCAACCGACAACCGACAGCACCATCGACAGGAGGTACTGTTGGAAGGCCGCCCGGCACAAGGATTGAGAGACACCGGGGCCACCATCACTCTAGTCCAGGGGAAGCTCGTACCACCACATAAACGCTCCACAGACACGGTGGCGGTCCGAGTGGCTGGAGGGGACATATACAAATTACCCACAGCAAAAGTACATCTTGATTGGGGTGCGGGAAAAGGACTTGTGAGGGTGGGGATCATGGACAGTTTACCCGCTGAGGTCTTACTGGGCAACGACCTGGGCCCTATGACTTCGGCATTTGCCCCCTCCTATAACTCAGAGGCATATCCGGTTACCACCCGGTCCCAGGCAGGACGGGCTCGAGAGGCTTCACCGGTGCGGGAGACTCAGGTAAGACCGATCCCGACTGTACCTACCTTCCCCGACCCATTACCCTGGGATACCCCTACCGCCTTCGAGGCTGAGACTAAAACTGACCCCACTCTCCAGAAATACAGAGAGCGGGCCGACACTGGGACGGGGGGATCCGACCAAGAGATATTTGTATGGGAACAGGGGAGACTGTACCGACAGACGGAAAAGAAAGGGAACCGTAGGAGGCAGTTAGTAATCCCTCACAAATATCGACGAGATATCCTCCGGATAGGCCACGACATTCCCCTAGCCGGACATTTGGCCGTAACCCGGACCCTTAAACGTATCACCCATACCTTCTTTTGGCCAGGGGTACATACCGATGTGCGTACATACTGTAGTACGTGCGAAGTGTGCCAGAGGGTCGGCAAAAGAGGAGACCACCCCAAGGTACACCTCATAAATATGCCCCTCATCGAAGAACCATTCAGTAGAGTGGCCATTGACCTGATAGGACCCCTCGCCACTCCCAGCCCCTCCGGGAAACGATATATCCTCACTATTGTGGATTACGCTACCCGCTACCCGGAGGCGGTGGCTCTATCTAATATCCAAGCAGACACGGTAGCCAATGCGCTGGTCCAAGTCTTCTCTCGTGTAGGATTTCCCCGAGAAATCCTGTCCGACCGGGGCACCCAGTTCACGGCGGAACTAACGCAACAACTGTGGCAGGTCTGTAAAATAAAATCCCTACTCAGTTCCCCATATCACCCCCAAACCAACGGACTATGCGAAAGGTTTAACGGGACCCTTAAGCAAATGTTAAAGACGTTTACCCAGGAATATAGGGACTGGGAACGTTTCTTGCCACACCTCCTATTCGCTTATCGGGAGGTGCCGCAGGAAACTACCGGATTCTCCCCGTTCGAACTGCTGTATGAACGCAAGGTCCGGGGCCCCCTAGACCTGATCCGAGAGCATTGGGAGGGGGAGACGGAGAACACAGGAGTCCCCATCATACCATATGTCCTAGAGCTTAGGGACCGCATGGAGCAGCTAGCCAGGTCGGTCCGGGCTAACCTCCAGGCGGCCCAGAGGCGACAGAAAGTCTGGTATGATAGAGGAGCACGGAAAAGGAGCTTTGAGATAGGGCAAAAAGTAATGGTTCTTAAACCCGTCAAAACAGACAAATTACAGGCAGCCTGGCAGGGCCCCTACCAAATAATAGAAAAGAAAGGAGATACCACGTACGTGATTGCCAGCTGCCACGACCCGAGCTTAAAGAAACTGTTCCATATTAACATGTTGAAAGCATATCTCCAACGCCCCGAAGATGTGCTGGCCATATGTAGTCCCGCAGCCGAAGACCCCGATAACTTGCCCATTCCCGACTTACTTACCCAGGACCAACCGGCCGATATAGTGGGCCAAGTACAGATAGGCGAGCGGCTTAACCCAGTAGAGAGGGAGCAATTGCAGCAATTGCTCCGAGAAAAACAGGCAATGTTCTCCCAAAAGCCAGGGTTCACCAATCTAGCCACCCACCAGGTAGATACCCCCGGACAGCAACCCTTGAGGCAGGCCCCCTACCGCATCCCCGAGGCGGTCAGAGCGGGGATGAAACAAGAAATCACGGAAATGCTGAACCTAGGAGTCATTGAGTCCTCCGATAGTCCCTGGGCATCCCCGGTAGTACTCGTACCCAAAAAGGACGGTACTACCAGATTCTGTGTGGACTATCGGAAACTTAATGATAAAACCGTGACAGACGCCTACCCCATGCCCAGGGTAGACGAGTTACTGGATCGCATAGCCCAGGGGAACTACCTAACCACCATTGACCTGTGTAAAGGTTACTGGCAGATTCCCCTGGCCAGGGAGGCTATCCCCAAGTCGGCATTCGTCACCCCGTTTGGCCTATATCACTTCAAAGTTATGCCATTCGGGATGAAGAATGCCTCGGCCACGTTCCAGCGCTTGGTGGATAGACTCCTTGATGGCTTCCAGGGTTTCGCCTGTGCATACCTGGACGACATAGCGATCCATAGCGCGTCCTGGGAGGAACACCTAACCCATGTAGGGATGGTCTTAGATCAGATTCGGGCCGCCGGCTTGACTCTGAAACCAGAGAAGTGCCATTTTGGCATGGCTGAAGTGCAGTATCTGGGGCATAGGGTGGGGTGCGGGAAACAACGACCAGAACCTGCCAAGGTAGAGGCAGTTGCCAATTGGCCCACCCCCACCACCAAGACACAAGTACTAGCCTTTTTAGGTACCGCAGGGTACTATCGGAAGTTTGTGCCTGACTATAGTGCCATTGCCAAACCCCTGACAGACTTGACAAAGAAAAACCTTCCTCGACAGGTCCTGTGGTCTCCCCACTGTGAAATAGCGTTTCAAACTTTAAAAACTGCTCTTGTGAATGCTCCCGTGTTGGCCGCCCCAGCCCCTAACAAACGTTTTATCGTCCACACAGACGCTTCCATGTTCGGGCTGGGAGCCGTCCTCAGCCAAGTAGGCGAAGACGGAGGGGAACACCCTATTGCCTACATCAGTCGTAAGCTCCTGCCACGCGAAGTTAGCTATGCCGCCGTGGAAAAGGAGTGCTTGGCACTGGTGTGGGCACTAAAGAAACTGACTCCTTATCTGTACGGGCAAGAATTCACTCTGGTTATGGACCACAATCCCTTGGTATGGTCTCTGGAGATAATGGCCGATTGTTACGGTGGAGCTTGGCTCTACAACCCTTTAATTTTACCATCACTTATCGACCCGGGAAACAGAATGGCAATGCCGATGGATTGTCCAGGCAAACCGATATCAGCCCAGACTAACCAGAAGTCTGGACAGCCTTAGTCTACCCCGAAAAGGGGTCAGACGGTGTCTGCCAGAGTGTTCCACAAGGAGGGAGCACTGTTACATTACTGTTGTCCCCTGTTATAAAAGATTTATTCTGTCACATACTTTTGTTACTTTGGACACTGTTCTGACGGATTTACAGTCCTCGTATGGTCCAGCCCGAACCCGCTATGTACGCCTAGAGGTGGCCGCCATTTCGGGACTTTGCACGTGTTCGCGGCCATCTTACCTACAATCAGCGGTGGTCGCCCAGAATCATCTGGAACCAAAAACGGAGACCCACACAGGCGAACACCGCTGAGACCTCCAGGATCACAGAACTCAGTGTTGGACGTACCGAACTATTCACCGTTCAGTAAAGCACTTGCCCTGCACATGGGGATTACAGCGACCCCAGGGATGACTACGGCAGACAAAGGGTTGTGGGGTTTTTACCGTCCGAACGAAGACCGACCGCAAGGCCTAAACGTATGGAACTATTTTCGGCTGAAAAGTCCGTGCGGTCGGTCTAAACTTTAGAAGCCCCTAACTCCCGAACCGCTCATTCGATCGGGCCAGTTTTTGGATATGTTGGCCTCCAGAACAAGATCTATCTAGCGATGCAGGGTGTATGGGTGTACCCCCTGGTTTTGGGGTACATCCAGAATATGGACAAAAGTATGTGTAATATAATTGTGTTACTTGGTTATCTGAGGGGAGGGGACATGTGGGTTGAACCCAATATATGATTGGGTATTTTATGCCTCCCCTTGGGAGTGTCCTCTTTGTGTGTATTTACAATAAAAAGCAGGCTGGGCATCCCAGTCCTCGGTTCTCATTTTGACCCTCAATTCGCAGCCTCGACTCGTTTTGTGTGGGGAAAGAATATCCTAGCTGCACCATAGCTAGGGGGAGATTCTACACTTACAGGTCTCTACCGAGTATCGCTCCATTCTACTCTTCAAGCCGGGAACCAGGACATCCAAGCGATCAACCCTCCTGCTAGACTGGGGGCAATCGTAACAGAAAGTAATTAAAAATAAATTAATTTAGTTGTTCTGATTTACAGAATATATAATGTGTCTGGGATTTTAAGTTTTTTTTGGTAGTTACAGGTCACAAAGCACAAGGAGTAAAATACACTTTTAATGTGGAGTGATTTTAGAATTTGGTATGTTTGTCTTGTAAGCTTAATAGCCATAAAAGAAAACAAAATTGCCACATAAAAGTATATATTTATATAAAGTAGACACCACAGGCTATTTACCTAAGGTTGTTTTGACACTTTCTACGTAGCCATTTCACCGCCAATCTCTGCTAAATATTGGAGTAAAATTGTTTTTTGGGGGGTTTTGGCACACACACTTATAACAAAGAACTTCTCATGTGTATTTTGTAAAGTTGGTGTGTGCTATTCCTGTACAAAGTTTTATTGTGTGTTCAGTTACCTCTGCTGAGTAAAATGACACCCCCATTGTATGTCTTTGGCACTATTTTGTGAAGCTACAGTGCCATATAGGAGACCTGTCCTTTTCAGTATTCACAGTTGAATTTTGAGAAACGGATTTAATGAGCCTATGCTTCCATTTGGGGTATTATAACAGTTTGACTGTTACAAAAAAAAAACCCCACAAAGGCCTACCATTTGTAAAAGTAGACACTCCAGGGTATATCATAAGGTGCATATTGTGCCTTAGCATGCCCACATTTTTTCACCAATATATGCCAAAGTATGTGATAAAAAATAATTTTGGGCATTTTTTTACATACAGATTGCATTTTTGCTGGGCATTTTGTATATTTCATATGTGCCACTAAGTTTAAAATCCCCAAATTATGCCCAGCTAAGTCTTCTGAGTAAAAACACATCCCCAATGAATGTCTTTGGCACTATTTTGTGAAGCTACAGTGCCATATAGGAGACCAAGCCATATCCGTTTTTACAGAACTTTGAATTTTGACGCTGGGCCTATGTGCAATTTCCAAGCATCTTCACAGGTTTTAAATTCAAACGACCCCACAAAGGCCTACCATTTCTTAAAGTAGACACCCCAGGGTATTTCAAAAGGCATATTTTAAACCTTAGCGTGGGGTCATTTTTCCGCCTTGTACCAGGTGTAGTGGTAATAAGTGTTTTTTCTGCCTTTTTGACACACAAAGTGAGTTTGCACAGTATATTTTGCAAACCTTATGTGTACTACCACTGTATAATACTTCATATGTTGCTCAGCTATGTCAGCTGAGTACAAAAATACCCCCGTATGTACCTTTGCCAGGTATATGTGGATATCGGAGGGGCACATTTGGGACTTAGCCATTCCAGTTTTTTTCAAACTTAAAATTTTTACGCTGTGCCCATGTCCCATTTTAGAGTATTTTACCAGGCTATATAATTCAAACCACCCCACAAAGGCATACCATTTCTTAAATAAGACATCCCAGTGTATTTCAAAAGGCATATTTTAAACCTTAGCGTGGGGTCATTTTTCCGCTAGCTTGTACCAGGTGTAGTGGTAATAAGTGTTTTTTCTGCCTTTTTGACACACAAAGTTAGTTTGCACAGTATATTTTGCAAACCTTATGTGTACCACCACTCTATAATACTTCATATGTTGCTCAGCTATGTCGGCTGAGTACAAAAATACCCCTGTATGTACCTTTGCCAGGTATATGTGGACATCGGAGGGGCACATTTGGGACACAGCCATTCCAGTTTTTTTTTCAAACGTTACATTTTTACGCTGTGCCCATGTCCCATTTTAGAGTATTTTACCAGGCTATATGATCCAACTACCCCATAAAGCCATACCATTTCTTAAAGAAGACATCCCAGGGTATTTCAAAAGGCATATTTTGAACCTTAGCGTGGGATCATTTTTCCGCTAGCTTGTACCAGGTGTAGTGGTAATAAGCGTTTTTTCTGCCTTTTTGACACACAAAGTGAGTTTACACAGTATATTTTGCAAACCTTATGTGTGCTACGACTGTATAATACTTCATATGTTGCTCAGCTATGTGGTCTGAGTACAGCAATACCCCCGTATGTACCTTTGCCAGGTATATGTGGATGTTCAAGGGGCACATTTGAGACGCAGCCATTCAGTTTTTTTCTAACTTTGAAGTTTTACGCTGTGTCCATGTTCCAATTTGGAGTGTGGTGGAATCTCGGTAAAAATAAATTTAGTAGGCCGAGATTACCACGTGGCATGTGTACGTGCATATGCTGACGTATCGATCAGTTGGTTGCACGTGGCAAGATACGATCAGTAGTGTACGGAGCATGTGCGAGGATACAGGATGTAGTATTCCCCTCCTCCATTGTGCTGGACAGGCCATGCGGTCAAGCAGGAAGTTAATTCTTATTTGTATTGATTGGTCAAGAGAATGTGCGGGTGGAGCTTAATATGGGAGGAGTTATATGCCTATATAAGGAGCCTGCACTATTGTCCAGGGCTCAGAACTTGCTGTATTTTGGTGACATTAGTCCCTCTGAGTCCCGATCGGTGAACCGAATAAAGAATCTCTTCCTTCCTGAAGAAACCTGTGTCCATCTCTCTGTGCTTGGCTTCCGTCAGTTTCTCCGGTATCATTTGGTGCATTGGCCGGGAAGCTCATCGTTCAACGGTAGCTGAGAAGCAGAGGCGTGAGACGGTCTATCTTTGCCCACGTTCTCTACGGCTGCACCCCTGAACTTCTGCGTGGACCTCCCTTCGTCTCGGCGCCACTGGTCTGTTGTCCAGGAGATCATCGGCCTCTACGTAGTAAGTGCTGGGGTGTCCCCGTCGATGAGTGTGAACTCAGGTTCAGGAACGAGGAGGTAAGACGACCGCTGTTTTAGACGGCGGACCCACTAGGGGTATACCGATTGTGCGGTAGGCCCATAAGGGGTTAAATCTGTGTATGGAATCTGCCCCCTCTGTCGGAGGGAAAGAGCGAAGGCGCACCGCTCAATCGAACGCTCTTTAGTAAGACCGTTTGATTTGGTTTGGAGTCAGGCGGGGTTCTGTGTAAATAGCCCTAGCCGGACACCGGTGTCTTGTCTAGACTAGCGTTCTAGGGTGTAAATTACGTTCGCTAGGTCGGAGGGACCGGGAGACTAAGCAGACTCTGATGTACATTATCGTTTGCTAGATCTCAACCTATCTTGGCTAAGTGGGAAGGCGTGTAAATTTGGAACCCACTAGACCTTTGATAGAGTAGAAAGGGTTCTGTTGTAAATTCCGCCCTCTAGTTCGCTATATGTGGTGCTTGGGCAGTGTGGCTAACCAAAACGGATGTAGATAGTTTTAGGTAGTCCATCAAGGTACTGGCCAATAGTTTAGTTGGGATTGTATATGTGTTAAAGATTGCTAGTAAAGTGTATATCTTGTTAGATAGCGCGAGCTCAGCCGTCTAGCGAGAGTGTTAATAGTGTGTTGCTGTATTATAGTGCACGGTACCATAACCCTGTATATTTACTGACATTGAATACTAATCATTGTCGTCTATTGCATGTTTAACACCATAACCACTAATAATTGTATTGTGACCTTAAATTGTACTTTGACCTATGCTAACCGTACTGTAACTGCTGTTTGTAAAAGACGATGTTACTGGGGTGTGTTATAGACGGGTAATTCATATATAGAGAATTATAGCGTGGGTGACTGTATAGTTTCGCCAAAGGGCATAATATTGATTACTTAGTGACTGGTGTAACAGCTGTGTGTGCACGGGAATTCCCTGAGTGTTCATTGTGTTATTGTGTACGTTTCACTTGGTAACTGTACCACGTGGTACTGTTGCCGAAGGAACGGGCGTGACTGTTGAATAGAACGTGTGTATAGTATTCGTTGTCAACGACGCTCCATTGATAAGTATGGGCGCGTCGGAGTCGACGATTTTGGATCCCTTAGGTTGTATGGTAAAGAATTTTAAAAAGGGATTTACAACATGTGATTTTGGGGTTAAAATGTCCCCTGTACATTTGGTCACTTTGTGTACTAGGGAGTGGCCTACTTTGGTTGCGGCATGGCCGCCACGTGGCAGTTTGGATCCAAATCTGGTACAGCGTGTACACGTGGCTGTATCAGGTAGGCCTGAACTTTATGGACAGTTTCCATACATTGATTGTTGGAGACAGGCCGTAAACGACTCGCCAAGATGGATCCGGATATGCCACGAGGAGCAATGTCGCCTCATGGTGGCCAGGACTTGTTTGTCCAATAGGACCACGGTTAAGCCCATTTTGGATACGCCCCCTGAGTCCGAGATCCTTATGCCGCCCCCTTACTTCCCTGTAGAGGGAAGTGATACAAGTACAGGAAGTTCTACACCCCCTCCCCTGTTGTCCCCATCTGCTTCCTCCTCCAGTTCAGAATCCACCCCCCTTCGTACTAAACCTCCCCTTCCGGAACCAACCCCCGTTAAACCCAATTATCCTGATTTGGCGCCACTTCAAACTTCCGGTCAAGCTTCTTCTAGCTTGGCTCGGAATATTCTATTCACCGGCCTTCCCCACAATAGAGCCTCTACATCCCCACGCCTTATTACCCCCCGACCGGAACCCATAACCGACGTCCCTCCACGTAGCCCTATACTAACCAGACAACTGACCGGTACCCAACAACCCAAACATTATCAGATGCCTCTTCGTTTGAATCCTGGGTCAGCCTATCTTGATGCCACAGGTCAAATGGTGTATGCTGACCCAGTCTTCGTATATGTCCCGTTCACGACTACCGATCTCTTGAATTGGAAGACCCACAATTCCTCGTACACTGAGAAACCACAAGCTATGACCGACCTGTTCACCTCGATAGTTCAGACGCATAATCCATCCTGGGCTGATTGCCAGCAATTATTAATGACATTGTTTAATAATGAGGAGAGGACTAGGATTAATCAAGCGGCCATTAAAGCGCTAGAGGAAGAAGCCCGTACTTTAAATCAAGCCAATCCAGCAGCATGGGCCGCAACTCATTATCCTAATACCGATCCCGAATGGAACGTTAATGGCGCAGACATGCGTCACCTAAAAGCCTATAGAGATGCTATAATTGCTGGCATGAAAGCCGGAGGGAAGAAAGCTATAAATATGTCGAAGACAGTTGAGGTGATTCAGAAAAGTGATGAAGCGCCTAGTGTCTTTTATGACCGATTATTGGAGGCATACCGCCTGTATACCCCCTTTAATCCGGAAGACACCGAGAATTCCCGAATGGTAAACTCTGCCTTTGTCAGCCAAGCCTACGGGGATATTAAGCGCAAGCTACAGAAGTTAGAAGGGTTTGCAGGAATGTCCATCACCCAACTAATGGAGGTAGCAAATAAGGTATATATGAATAGGGAATCAGAAAGTAAGAAAGAGGAAGAGCGCAAGATGCGTAAAAAGGCGGATATGCTAGCGGTAGCGATCGCAGGCGTAGATAGACGGGGCCTGGATAGAGGCGATAGTAGGTGGAATAGGGAGCCCCTGAGTAGGAATCAGTGCGCGTATTGCAGGGAAGAAGGGCATTGGAGAAGCGAATGTCCGAAAAGAGAGCAGTACGAGAGAGATCCACCCAGGGCAGGTTATGGAAACTTTAGAGGCAGAGCGAGAGGTAGAGGAGGTCCTGGACGGAGTAATGGTAATAGAGGAAGTGTAAGAGAGGATAGATACTATCCCCCAGTGCAAAGGTCCCGCGATAGAGAAGGTAGGGACTTTGTAGGATTGGCTGACACGGTCATGGAGGACTATTGATACCGACCGGGCTCCATCCCCCTTGGTCGAGCGGAGCCTATGGTCGATGTATCAATAGGGGGAAAAAGCAGTGCATTCATGATCGACACTGGTGCTGAACATTCGGTGGTGACTAACCTAGTTGCTCCTCCATCTGGAAGAACTATTACCGTAATAGGAGCAACTGGAAGAAGTGCTGCAAAACCGGTTCTTAAAAGTCGACTCTGTACATTGGGAGGCCACGTAGTAAAACATAAATTCCCTTACATCCCTTAATGTCCAGTCCAATTGCTGGGACGTGATTTGCTATCTAAATTACAAGCGCAGATTACGTTCCTACCAAACGGAACAACATCCTTAAAGTTTAATGGACCTTCAGGTATTATGACATTATCCGTACCAAAGGAAGAAGAGTGGCGACTTTATACAGCGTTGACTAGCCAAAACCCTAGGAGTGATGAATCCTTATTCAACATACCAGGAGTTTGGGCAGAGAACAACCCACCAGGACTGGCCCGCAATATTCCACCTATTAAAATCGAACTAAAACTTGGGGTTTATCCAGTGAGCCTACGACAATATCACATCCCGCAGAAGGCTAAGAAAAACATTCAATCTGGATAAGTTCATACGGTATGGTATCCTAAAATTCTGTACTTCCCCCTGGAACACCCCATTGCTGCCTGTTCAAAAGCCCGGTACAGATGAGTATCGCCCTGTGCAGGACTTGAGAGCAGTCAATGATGCGGTTGTTAGTATACATCCAGTTGTGCCCAATCCGTATAACCTGCTTGCTTTAATTCCGGGCGGGGCTACATATTTTACAGTCTTAGACCTCAAAGATGCCTTCTTTTGCCTCCAAATTGCCGCAGAAAGCCAATGTATCTTCGCTTTCCAATGGGAAAACGCTGTAACGGGCTCAAAACGCCAAATGACTTGGACAAGACTGCCCCAAGGGTTTAAAAATTTACCTACCCTGTTCGGTTCAGCTCTAAGTCAAGATCTACTGGATTTCGAGTCCATCCCACCAGAGTGTGTATTATTACAATATGTAGACGACTTGTTGATAGCAGCAGTCACAAGAGAAATATGTCAGCAAGCAACACACGATCTACTGCACATTCTCTGGAAGGCAGGATACAAGGTGTCTAGGAAGAAGGCCCAGTTGTGTCTGCCAACTGTCAAATATCTGGGATTCCATATCTCTGAAGGTCAAAGGATAATGGGGCCAGAGAGAAAAGAAGCTGTGTGCCAAATACCAATACCCAAGAATAGAAGACAAGTGCGAGAGTTCTTGGGGGCAGCAGGCTTCTGTAGGATATGGATTCCCAGTTACGCGATATTGGCAAAACCTCTGTATGCAGCTATCAAGGGTACAGAACACGATCCCTTCCTATGGACCCCAGAACAGCAAAAGGCATTTGAAGATGTGAAGAAGGCTTTGATGAGTGCCCCAGCATTAGGTCTGCCTGATCACACACGGCCATTCTACCTGTATGTACACGAGCAAAGAAGAATGACTGTGGGAGTATTGACACAGTACTTGGGATCATGGCAAAGACCTGTTGCCTACATGTCTAAGCAATTGGATGCAGTGGCCAGCGGACTTCCACCTTGTCTAAGAGCCGTAGCTGCAGCCGCCCTGCTGGTAGCTGAAGCCGATAAACTCACTCTGGGTCAAGAACTTTATGTACGAGTCCCACATGCAGTACAGACGTTGTTGGATTACAAAGGAAATCATTGGTTTAGTAACAGCCGTATGACTAAGTATCAAGCAATGTTGTGTGAAAACCCAAGAGTGCATTTAGAGACTGTAAATACCTTAAATCCAGCTACCCTTTTGCCACAACCTACTGAAAGTCAACATGATTGTTTGGAAGTGATGGATGAAGTATTTTCAAGTAGACCAGATCTTCGTGATTTTCCCATCCAGAACCCCGACGTTCAATATTACACAGACGGCAGTAGTTATGTGAAAGAAGGGATCCGCTATGCAGGATATGCAGTAACAACAATAGACAAGGTGATAGAAGCTCGGCCACTGGCAAAAGGAACATCAGCACAAAAGGCAGAATTGATAGCACTGACACGAGCGTTACAATTGGCTGAAGGTTTAAGAGTGAACATTTACACGGACTCCAAGTATGCGTTTTTAACCACTCATGCCCACGGAGCTTTGTATAAAGAAAGAGGACTATTGAATTCAGAGGGCAAAGAAATCAAGTACGCAGCTGAAATCCTACAACTATTGGAAGCAGTGTGGGAGCCGAAGGAAGTCGGTATTATACATTGTCGAGCGCATCTGAGAGGAGATGGTGATGTAACCAAAGGAAACCGGATGGCAGATAATGCAGCAAAGCGTGCTGCTGAATCAGGAAGACAGGAATATGTGGAACATATAGCTGCTCTTATACCAACTCCACTGTCTCAATGGACTCCAGTTTATACAGCTCAAGAAGAGGAGTGGTTAAAGACTGAACCTGGAAAGTATTTGGAGAACAAATGGTATCAGTTAGAAGATGGGAGAATAGTTATTCCAGCTTCACTAGCGGTAGAAATTGTCCAAAACTATCATAACGGGACACATTCTGGGAGAGACAGTACAGAAGAATCTCTCAGAAAACATTTCTACATACCAAGATTGTCCAACTTAACTCAAGCCATTGTACGAAGATGTGTAACGTGTGCTAAAAATAATGCAAGGCAAGGACCAGTAAAGCCACCAGGAGTTCAGTTTATGGGGGGACTCCCCATGTCCGATCTACAGATTGACTATACAGTAATGCCTAAATCTGGTGGACATCGCTACCTACTAGTAGTTGTGTGCACCTATTCAGGCTGGGTAGAAGCATGTCCGACTCGTACAGAGAAAGCAGGAGAAGTTGTGAGATTCCTGCTACGAGAAATAATACCCCGATATGGACTACCCTGCTCTATAGGATCGGACAATGGTCCAGCTTTTGATCATCAATGCCTACAACAACTGACTCATATGCTTGGTATAAAGTTGAGACTTCATATGGCATATAGACCTCAGAGTTCTGGTTAGGTAGAGAGAATGAATAGAACTATTAAGAACCAGTTGGCAAAAATGTGTCAGGAAACCCAACTTAAGTGGAACGTTCTTTTGCCCATAGCTCTGTTACGAATCCGCAGTACACCTACCAGAAGGATGGGCCTCTCTCCTTTTGAAATCATGTATGGGCGACCACCTCCCGTACTTGGTAACTTAAGGGGGGATTTGAGTCAGTTGGGAGAAGGAATTACTCGGCAGCAGGTTGTAGAGTTGGGTAAGACTATGGAGGAGGTACAGAAATGGGTACAAGATAGATTACCTGTGAATATTTATCCCCCTGTTCATAGTTATCACCCAGGAGACCAAGTGTGGATTAAAGAGTGGAATAATGTACCGTTAGGGCCCAAGTGGAGAGGTCCTTATGTTGTTCTTTTGTCTACCCCTACAGCGATAAAAGTGGCCGAAGTGACTCCGTGGATACATCACTCCAGGGTTAAACCAGCAGCAGTCGATTCTTGGCAAGTTACAGCGGATCCAGAGAATCCCTGCAAGATCCGGTTAAAGCGCACAACTCAGTCGGAGTGACGAGGAACCTTGCGGATTACAAATTTTATTGTTTCAGAGATTGGTAAGTGAGTGAGACGGCCATAATAAAGCCTGTCCGCTCACCGACGTGTAGTTTAAAAGTCAGGAAAAGTCTCGAAGAGACCCCTGTGAAGACGAGCAGAACTCCATTCCCTGCAGCCCTTATACCTGGAAGCTGAGGTGCCATCGCATGGACGAAGACTGAGGATGCCGACCAAAGATGTGTTTCTGATAATGTTTTTATATATGTATTTTTATATTCAGGAAGGTAGAGGTACCGACATTCCTAGCTGTGAGGTATGCATTAAGACTACAAGAACAGGTAACCATATTTCCCAGACCCTAATTTGGCATTCGCAATACGAGTGTAAAGGAGATGTATCAAGATGTAGATACTTAAATATAGAGTATAGTGTGTGCCATTTAGGAGTAGGGGAACCTAAGTGCTTCAGTCCAGAGTATCAACCCCGTACAATTTGGTTGACTCTCAGGAATGGAGATCCTCAGGGGTCCCTAATTAATAAAACGGTATTAGAATCCGTACATTCTTCGGGTGTTCTGCTATTTGATGCATGTAAGGCGATATCAAGTGGTAGAAAGCCGTGGAATGTATGTGGGGATCTTAGATGGGAGAGAACGTATGGGTCTAATGATAAATATATTTGTCCCAGCAGTAAAAATAAGTATGTGAGTCCTAGATGCCCAAATAGAGATTATAACTTTTGCCCATATTGGTCTTGTGTGGGGTGGGCAACTTGGGGACAGACAGCAGACAAAGACATGATTGTGACTAAGTTGCCTACCAATCCATACTGTAAGTCTATGGAATGCAATCCAGTCCATATTCTTATAAATAATCCTGACCAATTCTTAGATAGATATGGTAATTTATTTGGGTTTCAAATATATGGGACGGGTTTAGACCCTGGGACAGTATTGTTTATAGGGATAGAGACCGATACGGTAACCTCCCAAACTCATCAGGTATACCATTCCTTTTATGAAGAGATGAGTATAGATAATAAGATCCCCCATAACGCTAAAAACCTGTTCATTGATTTAGCTGAAAGTATTGCCGGTAGTCTTAATGTTACCAACTGCTATGTGTGTGGAGGTACTAACATGGGAGACCAATGGCCTTGGGAAGCAAAGGAGGTAATGTCCGGTTCTGAGGCAGTTGAACAATTAATATCTTCACAAGCCGATTATCAGATGAGTGTTAGAGGTAAATCTGAGTGGAGATTAAAGACCTCCATCATAGGTTATGTTTGCATAGCGAGGAAAGGAATGATGTATAATACTTCTGTAGGAGAGTTAACTTGTTTAGGGCAAAAAGCTTATGATGATGATACAAAGAATACAACTTGGTGGTCGGCTTCAAATGTCTCAGAACCATCTAACCCGTTTGCAAGATATGCCAATTTAAAGGACGTGTGGTTTGATTTATCCATCACATCTAGTTGGAGAGCCCCAGCAAATTTGTACTGGATCTGTGGTAAGAAAGCCTATTCGGAGTTGCCACAGGACTGGGAGGGGCCATGTGTGTTGGGTATGCTCAAACCATCCTTCTTCTTGTTACCTATTGAAACAGGTGAGACTTTGGGTGTTAAAGTGTATGATGTGAATCATAGGAAGAAAAGGGGACCCATAGAGATAGGCGCCTGGGAAGATAATGAATGGCCTCCCCAGCGTATTATAGATTATTATGGGCCAGCCACGTGGGCAGAGGATGGTACCTTTGGATATAGAACCCCAATTTATATGCTCAACCGTATTATAAGATTACAGGCGGTGGTTGAGATTATTACTAATGAGACCTCACAAGCGCTCAATCTTCTAGCGAAACATAATACCAAGATGAGGACAGCAGTGTACCAAAATAGATTAGCCTTGGATTACCTATTGGCAGTAGAGGGAGGTGTATGTGGGAAGTTTAACCTGAGCAATTGCTGTCTTCAAATAGATGACGAAGGGCAAGCAATAGCTGAGCTTACTAGCCATATGGTTAAACTGGCACATGTGCCTACTCAGGTATGGAAAGGGTATAATCCAAGTAGTTGGTTTGGTAGCTGGTATGAGCAGTTTGGAGGGCTTAAGGCATTGGTAGGCGGAGTCCTACTGATTTTAATGTTGTGTCGGCTCCTGCCATGTCTTATACCCTCAGTAGTTAGGTCTGTGCAAAGCCTAATAGAAAATATAGCAGAAAGGAAGGCTGCAGCACAGATAATGGCCATATATAAATATAAGGCTCTAGATCAGGGAGAACCAATGCAGGAAGAGGAGTGTTAAGGGATTCACATCATGGAAAAAGTCTGGTCTGGTTCATGGTAACTTGCGGTGTATGCAAACCAAGGTTAAGTGATGCCTCAAGTAATTGTGAAATATCAAGAGGCATCATAGGGGGGGAATGTGGTGGAATCTCGGTAAAAATAAATTTAGTAGGCCGAGATTACCACGTGGCATGTGTACGTGCATATGCTGACGTATCGATCAGTTGGTTGCACGTGGCAAGATACGATCAGTAGTGTACGGAGCATGTGCGAGGATACAGGATGTAGTATTCCCCTCCTCCATTGTGCTGGACAGGCCATGCGGTCAAGCAGGAAGTTAATTCTTATTTGTATTGATTGGTCAAGAGAATGTGCGGGTGGAGCTTAATATGGGAGGAGTTATATGCCTATATAAGGAGCCTGCACTATTGTCCGGGGCTCAGAACTTGCTGTATTTTGGTGACATTAGTCCCTCTGAGTCCCGATCGGTGAACCGAATAAAGAATCTCTTCCTTCCTGAAGAAACCTGTGTCCATCTCTCTGTGCTTGGCTTCCGTCAGTTTCTCCGGTATCAGGAGTAGTTTAGATGGTTGGTTATTAAAACTTCCCCACAAACACATACTATTTATTAAAGAATACACCCTGGGGTAATTCAAAAGGCATATTTTGAACCTTAGCGTGTGATCATTTTTTCTCTAGTTTGTTCTAGGTGTAGTGGTAATGAGCGTTTTTAAATGTATTTTTTAAACGTTTTTTAACTTTTTTTACTTTTTAAAACTATTTTTTTAACTTTTGTTTTGCTTATTAATTGTTTTAAACTTTCCTAAACTTTCTTAAAACTTTTTTTTACAGATTTAAAATTTGTCTAAGCTTTTTTTTTACCGTTAACCCCTAACTAGCAGTAAGCAGCACTAACCGTAAATTCCCCATTTTCTCATAACTCCCACCCACCCCAGCTAGAAAAAAATATTTAATTATACAATATTGAAATTAGTTAATTAAATAAATTGAACCCCTGAGGATTAAAAAATAAATAAAAGTTAATCGTCAGGGGTTAAAAAAAATTAGATCACAGTATAATACTGTGATCTGTGTTTTGATCACTGTAGGCAGTGATCAACTGGCAGGGAAGGGGTTAATTTTTATTTGGACTGGGTAAAGGGGGGTGTTTTTTTTTTATTTACACGTTATTAAAACTTTTATTTAACTTAATGTTTAACTTTTTAAAGCTTATTTTAAAACTTTTTTTAATGTTAACCCCTAGTTAGCCTAACACCAAATCCCCCAATTCCCCACTAACTTCCACCCTCCCCAGCTAGCTAAATATATAATTTTGAAATACTTAAATTAATTAATAAAATACATTTAACCCCTGAGGGTTAAAAAAAAATTTAAAAAAAATTATTAACCCTCAGGGGTTAAAAAAAATCATAGTAAAAAGTAATCACTGCCAATTGATCACTGTAATCAGTGATCAATTGGCAGGGAAGGGGTTATTTTTTATTAAAATGGTAAAGGGGGGTGGGATTTTAAATAAACTTTATTTTTTTTTACACAGGGAAGTAGATCAGCACTGATCCGTCTCCCTGCACTTCACACTGAACCCGGAAGTGCAGGGAGGCGGAAGGTGAGTATACACAGCACATGTGCTCGCTCTGACATGCTGTCAGAGCGGGCACATGTGCTGGGACAGCCCGATCTGGTGCTCCCGGTCTGCCTCTAATACAGAGGCAGACCGGAGCACCATTTACCCTGCGATCGCCACGATTGTGGCGATCTGGGGTTAATTTTACCGCGTGACAGACGAGGTCCGTCACTCGCCGTTAAGAGTTTCCCCTGAGTGACGGTCCACGTCCGTCCGTCCCTCGTCGTTAAGGGGTTAAATTGTTCTGTTTTGTATTTTTGTTTCTCCATGTGTATATGTTCTAAGCATCTGTCTCATGAGCTAAAACTATTACTCTTTCTAATGACCCAAGTGAGCAGGAAAATACATGATGGGCTCCCAAGTGGCCATTGGAACAGGCTATTAAGTCCTGACCATTGTCAGCTGCATTTCTCTCGCACATTGTTCGATATTTAATTGTTTTTTCCCAAAATCCAATATTTTAGAGCGAGGTTTTATCAATATGTCATAGTCTATGAGGGAAACAACCATTATTTACCATTTGCTTTGCCTCTAGCACTTTGTTCTAAGAATCCATGTGTTGGGTGATGGGAAAAAAAGAAAGCTGTCTCACTGTTACAGGCAACTGCAATCTGTTGGTTTATTATAAATCTCAATCTGCTGTCCAATCTGAAACTTCTGCAGGGGTTGTGGGGGCTGTATTATATCATTACCATGGGGAGCAATTGAATGTTCCTGCAGATTGCTCAGATTTTAGATCATTTTAGAATTGGGAAATGAAAAGTATAACATTGAAAAAAAAAATTAAATAAACAAACCTGAATTGACTGGAAATGTCATAAAGTTGATTCTTTAAAAAAAAAAAAAAAACACAAAAAAACATATTTACAGTTGTGTTCAAAAGTTTGCATACCCATGGAGAATTGGTAACATATGTACCATTTTTAAAGATAACATGAGTGAGCAGGCAAAACACATTTTTTATTTCTAATGGGATTCATATTTAACTGTTGGTTATAACAGAATGGCACAATCATAAAACAAAACATGGCAAAACAGAATAATGAAATGACCCCTGTTAAATAGTCTACATACCCTTAGTTCTTAATACTGTGTATTGCCACATTTAGCATTAATGACAGCGTGCAGTCTTTTGTAATAGCTGTCTATGAGGCCTCAAATTCTTGCAGGTACTATAGCTGCCCATTCATCTTGACAAAATGCCTCCAGGTCTTGCAAAGTCTTTGGTCGTCTTACATGAACTGCACAATTAAGATATCTCTAGAAAGGCTCGATGATATTAATGCCAGGAGACTGTGATGGCTACTCCAGAACCTTCATCTTTTTCTGCTGTAACCACTGGAGGGTCAACTCAGCCTTGTGCTTAGGGTCATTGTCATGCTGGAAAGTCCAAGAGCGTCCCATGCACAGCCTTAGTGCAGAAGAATGCAAATTGTATACCAGTATTTTGTGATAACATGCTGCATTCATCTTGCCATCAATTTTCACAAGATTCCCCATGCCTTTAGAGCCCACCCTCCTCCTCCCCCCTTCTCTATTTTTTTTTTCAATTATCATCGTATTGTGCTCCTTGAAACAACCACAGCATCTTTTTTCCAGAGCAGCCTGTATTTCTCCTGACGTTACTTGTGGGTTTTTTCTTTGTATCCCGAACAATTCTTCAGGCAGTTGTGGCTGAAATCTTTCTTGGTCTACCTGACCTTGGCTTGGTATCAAGAGATCCCCAAATGTTCCACTTCTTAATAAGTGATTGAACAGTACTGACTGGCATTTTCAAGGTTTTGAATATCTTTTTATATCCTTTTCCATCTTTGTAAGGTTCCATTACCTTGATACGCAGGTCTTTTGACAGTTCTTTTCTGCTACCCATGGCTTAGTATCTAGCCTGCTCAGTGCATCCACGTGAGACCTAACAAACTCATTGACTATTTATACACAGACACTAATTGCAATTTAAAAAGCCACAGGTGTAGGAAATTAACCTTTGAATGCCATGTGATAATAAATGGCTTCATATGATCATTATTCTTTAATAAAAGATTTTTTTTTTTGCATGATCAGTTATATTTTCAAAATCAATGCCAAGATGTCACAATTAATACCAGGGTATGCAAACTTTTGAGCACAACTATATGTCCAACATATAGCTATAAATTCTTCTCCTGTGGAATTATTGCAAAATTTTACTTTATTAAAGGGAAACTCCAGTGCCAGAAAAACGATCCGTTTTTCTGGCACTGGAGGGTCCCTCTCCCTCCCACCCCCCAATCCCCGGTTACTGAAGGGGTGAAAACCCCTTCAGTGACTTACCTGTGATTACATCGGCCGGTGGGCGAGACTAATCTCGCCCACCGGCGAGGAGACCTAATGCGCATGCGCGGAAATGCCGCGCATGCGCATTACGTCTCCCCATAGGAAAGCATTGAAAAATCATTTCAATGCTTTCCTATGGGGTTTTGAGCGACGCTGGAGGTCCTCACACAGCGTGAGGACGTCCAGCGACGCTCTAGCACAGGTTTCCTGTGCTAGAACCAAGGAAGTGACCTCTAGTGGCTGTCTAGTAGACAGCCACTAGAGGTGGAGTTAACCCTGCAATGTAATTATTGCAGTTTATGAAAAACTGCAATAATTACAGTTGCAGGGTTAAGGGTAGTGGGAGTTGGCACCCAGACCACTCCAATGAGCAGAAGTGGTCTGGGTGCCTGGAGTGTCCCTTTAAAGTAGTAATATTAAGTATTTTTTTATTATTATTGATGGAGAGAGCCTATTTATCTACTTAAAAGGTTTTCTGCCAGGGCTGAAGACTATGTGTCTGTTGCCATGCTGTGCCCTCTATGGTTGTGTGGGTTCATCTTCATCGTCAAGAACATGTTGCTATAGACCTAAGATAGAGGCAAAAGGTTGATGGTAAAAAAAAAAAAAGTGTTTTTAAATTTTAGAAGGCAACTTAAAATCACCTATCTTAGCAAACAAATATGGGGATCCAGTTACACCATATGGTCACTTTGTGTTAAGCCCACCACTACATAACAATACCACATTATCGATGGGTCCTACACTAACAGAAGTTTAACATGACAGATGAACATGCTTCTAAAAACTCTCCTCAAATGTATGATTTCCTGTGGCCACTAGCAAAGGAGAAGAATTTCAAATTTTCCAGAAGAACAAAACAAAAACAAAAACATGCAGTTTGTGAGCTTATTACGTTGTCCCAATCTTCTTTGTTTGAGTTGTTGCAGGTGTTGGATAAAGCCCACAAACAGGTTTCCCTACACTTTTTGTATTCCACTTCCAGTTGTATATTCCACTACGATTATTTGCTCACTTTGTAAAGCTCTTTGGATACGTATGCTACCTGCATAATCAATATGATCACTGAATTTAACAATGATGCTGAATGTTATCCATGCCTGCTAGGCATTTTATAGCAGGAGTCAGAGCCAAGGACTGTATGGCATTTATCATACCATACATTGAAACTTTTATGTCTGTATATATATATATATATATATATATATATATATATATATATATATATATATACAGGGAGTGCAGAATTATTAGGCAAGTTGTATTTTTGAGGATTAATTTTATTATTGAACAACAACCATGTTCTCAATGAACCCAAAAAACTCATTAATATCAAAGCTGAATATTTTTGGAAGTAGTTTTTAGTTTGTTTTTAGTTATAGCTATTTTAGGGGGATATCTGTGTGTGAAGGTGACTATTACTGTGCATAATTATTAGGCAACTTAACAAAAAACAAATATATACCCATTTCAATTATTTATTTTTACCAATGAAACCAATATAACATCTCAACATTCACAAATATACATTTCTGACATTCAAAAACATAACAAAAACAAATCAGTGACCAATATAGCCACCTTTCTTTGCAAGGACACTCACAAGCCTGCCATCCATGGATTCTGTCAGTGTTTTGATCTGTTCACCATCAACATTGCATGCAGAAGCAACCACAGCCTCCCAGACACTGTTCAGAGAGGTGTACTGTTTTCCCTCCTTGTAAATCTCACATTTGATGATGGACCACAGGTTCTCAATGGGGTTCAGATCAGGTGAACAAGGAGGCCATGTCATTAGATTTTCTTCTTTTATACCCTTTCTTGCCAGCCACGCTGTGGAGTACTTGGACGCGTGTGATGGAGCATTGTCCTGCATGAAAATCATGTTTTTCTTGAAGGATGCAGACTTCTTCCTGTACCACTGCTTGAAGAAGGTGTCTTCCAGAAACTGGCAGTAGGACTGGGAGTTGAGCTTGACTCCATCCTCAACCCGAAAAGGCCCCACAAGCTCATCTTTGATGATACCAGCCCAAACCAGTACTCCACCTCCACCTTGCTGGCGTCTGAGTCGGACTGGAGCTCTCTGCCCTTTACCAATCCATCCATCTGGCCCATCAAGACTCACTCTCATTTCATCAGTCCATAAAACCTTAGAAAAATCAGTCTTGAGATATTTCTTGACCCAGTCTTGACGTTTCAGCTTGTGTGTCTTGTTCAGTGGTGGTCGTCTTTCAGCCTTTCTTACCTTGGCCATGTCTCTGAGTATTGCACACCTTGTGCTTTTGGGCACTCCAGTGATGTTGCAGCTGTGAAATATGGCCAAACTGGTGGCAAGTGGCATCTTGGCAGCTGCACGCTTGACTTTTCTCAGTTCATGGGCAGTTATTTTGCGCCTTGGTTTCTCCACACGCTTCTTGCGACCCTGTTGACTATTTTGAATGAAACGCTTGATTGTTCGATGATCATGCTTCAAAAGCTTTGCAATTTTAAGAGTGCTGCATCCCTCTGCAAGATATCTCACTATTTTTGACTTTTCTGAGCCTGTCAAGTCCTTCTTTTGACCCATTTTGCCAAAGGAAAGGAAGTTGCCTAATAATTATGCACACCTGATAATGGGTGTTGATGTCATTAGACCACACCCCTTCTCATTACAGAGATGCACATTGCCTAATATGCTTAATTGGTAGTAGGCTTTCGAGCCTATCCAGCTTGGAGTAAGACAACATGCATAAAGAGGATGATGTGGTCAAAATACTAATTTGCCTAATAATTCTGCACTCCCTGTATATATATATATCAATGCAATGTTTTCTGGACCCAGGACATACTTGAAAACAAGAGAAATCTCAATGTATATTACCTGGTAAAATCTTATATATATATATATAAATAGATGCTGCCATATAGGATAACAGGAAGGAAGCATACAAGGATGAAACAGTCTAATGTCTTTGAGAAAGTGCTGAAAAATTTGACGTGCGTTGGGCAATTTCATCCATTTATACTTCCTTCTTTAACCTCTTAAAGAGATACTATAGTGGCAGGAATACAAAGCACGCATTAGACCTCCCCACAGGAAAACATTGAATCAATGTTTTCCTATGGGGAAAATATTTACGCTGGACGTCCAGCATCAGATACCGGACCAAAGGTCCGTTTTGATTCAGGAAGCCCTCTAGTGGCTGACTGGTAGACAGGCACTCTGGGCCAACTTAGAGCTGCAATGTAAACATTGCAGTATCTCTAGAACTGCAATTTTTAATATTGCAGCACCAAGTGCAAAAGGTGTGGTGGAATCTCGGTAGAAATAAATTTAGTAGGCCGAGATTACCACGTGGTATGTGTACGTGCATATGCTGATGTATCGGTCGGTTGGTTGCACGTGGCAAGATACGATCAGTAGTGTACGGAGCATGTGCGAGAATACAGGATGTAGTATTCCCCTCCTCCATTGTGCTGGACAAGCCATGCGGTCAAGCAGGAAGTTAGTTCTTGTTCGTATTGATTGGTTAAGAGAATGTGCGGGTGGAGCTTAATATGGGAGGAGTTATGTGCCTATATAAGGAGCCTGCACTATTGTCCGGGACTCAGAACTTGTTGTATTTTGGTGACATTAGTCCCTCTGAGTCCCGATCGGTGAACCGAATAAAGAATCTCTTCCTTCCTGAAGAAACCTGTGTCCATCTCTCTGTGCTTGGCTTCCGTCAGTTTCTCCGGTATCATTTGGTGCATTGGCCGGGAAGCTCATCGTTCAACGGTAACTGAGAAGCAGAGGCGTGAGACGGTCTATCTTTGCCCACGTTCTCTACGGCTGCACCCCTGAACTTCTGCGTGGACCTCCCTTCGTCTCGGCGCCACTGGTCTGTTGTCCAGGAGATCATCGGCCTCTACGTAGTAAGTGCTGGGGTGTCCCCGTCGATGAGTGTGAACTCAGGTTCAGGAACGAGGAGGTAAGACGACCGCTGTTTTAGACGGCGGACACACTAGGGGTATACCGATTGTGCGGTAGGCCCATAAGGGGTTAATCTGTGTATGGAATCTGCCCCCTCTGTCGGAGGGAAGGAGCGAAGGCGCACCGCTCAATCGAACGCTCTTTAGTAAGACCGTTTGATTTGGTTTGGAGTCAGGCGGGGTTCTGTGTAAATAGCCCTAGCCGGACACCGGTGTCTTGTCTAGACTAGCGTTCTAGGGTGTACAATTTGTTCGCTAGGTCGGAGGGACCTGGAGACTAAGCGGCGTCTGTGTAAATTCGGTCCGCTAGCTCTCAACCTATCTTGGCTAAGTGGGAAGGCGTGTAAATTTGGAACCCACTAGACTATTGATAGAGTAGAAAGACTAAAAGGGTTCTGTTGTAAATTCCGCCCTCTTGTTCGCTATATGTGGTGCTTGGGCAGTGTGGCTAACCAAAACGGATGTAGATAGTTTTAGGTAGTCCATCAAGGTACTGGCCAATAGATTAGTTGGGGATTGTATATGTGATAAAGATTGTTTAGTAACGTGTATATCTTGTTAGATAGCGTGAGCTCTGCCGTCTAGCGAGAGTGTTAATAGTGTGTTGCTGTATTATAGTGCACGGTACCATAACCCTGTATATTTACTGATACTGTATATAAGTACTAATAATTGTCGTCTATTGCATGTCTAACACCATAACCACTAATAATTGTATTGTGACCTTAAATTGTACTTTGACCTATGCTAACCGTACTGTAACTGCTGTTTGTAAAGACGATGTTACTGGGGTGTGTTATAGACGGGTAATTCATATATAGAGAATTATAGCGTGGGTGACGGTATAGTTTCGCCAAAGGGCATAATTTCGATTACTTAGTGACTGGTGTAACAGCTGTGTGTGTACGGGAATTCCCTGAGTGTTTTTATTGTGTTATTGTGTACGTTTCACTTGGTAACTGTACCACGTGGTGCTGTTGCCGAAGGAACGGGTGTGACTGTTGAATAGAGTGTGTGTATAGCATTCGTTGTCAACGACGCTCCATTGATAAGTATGGGCGCGTCGGAGTCGACGATTTTGGATCCCTTAGGATGTATGGTAAAAATTTTTAAAAAGGGATTTACAGTATGTGATTTTGGGGTTAAAATGTCTCCTGCACATTTGATCACTTTGTGCACTAGGGAATGGCCTACTTTGGTTGCGGCATGGCCGCCACGTGGCAGTTTGGATCCAAATCTGGTACAGCGTGTACACGTGGCTGTATCAGGTAGGCCTGAACTTTACGGACAGTTTCCATACATTGATTGTTGGAGGCAGGCCGTAAACGACTCGCCAAGATGGGTCAGAATATGCCACGAGGAGCAATGTCGCCTCATGGTGGCCAGGACTTGTTTGTCCACTAGGACCACGGTTAAGCCCATTTTGGACACGCCCCCTGAGTCCGAGATCCCTATGCCGCCCCCTTATTTCTCTGCAAGGGGAAGTGATACAAGTACAGGAAGTTCTACACCCCCTCCCCCATTGTCCCCATCTACTTCCTCCTCCAGCTCAGAATCCACCCCACGCCATACTAAACCTCCCCTTCCGGTACCAGCCCCCGTTAAGCCTACCTATCCCGATTTGGCTCCATTTCAAGCTTCCGGTCAGGCTTCCTCTAGCCCGGCTCGGAATATTTTATTCACCGGCCTTCCCTATGATAAAGCTTCTACATCCGCACGTCTTATTACCCCCCGACCGGAACCCCTAACCGACGCCCCTCCACGAAGCCCTATACTAACCCGACAACTGACCGGTACCCAAAAACCTAAACATTACCAGATGCCTCTTCGTTTGAATCCCGGGTCAGCTTACCTTAATGATGTAGGTCAAATGGTGTATGCTGACCCAGTCTTCGTATATGTCCCGTTCACGACTACCGATCTCTTGAATTGGAAGACCCACAATTCCTCGTATACTGAAAAGCAACAAGCCATAACCGACCTGTTCACCTCGATAGTCCAGACGCATAATCCAACTTGGGCTGATTGCCAGCAATTATTAATGACATTATTTAACAATGAGGAGAGGACTAGGATAAACCAAGCGGCTATTAAAGCGCTAGAGGAAGAAGCCCGTACTTTAAACCAAGCAAATCCAGCAGCATGGGCCGCAACTCATTATCCTAATGCTGATCCCGACTGGGATGTTAATGGCGCAGATATGGTTCATCTAAAAGCCTATAGAGACGCTATAATTGCTGGCATGAAAGCCGGAGGGAAGAAAGCCATAAATATGTCAAAGACGGTTGAGGTGATTCAGAAAAGTGATGAAGCGCCTAGTGTCTTTTATGACCGATTATTGGAGGCATACCGTCTGTATACCCCCTTTAATCCGGAAGACACTGAGAATTCCCGAATGGTAAACTCCGCCTTTGTCAGCCAAGCCTACGGGGATATTAAGCGCAAGCTACAAAACTTAGAAGGGTTTGCAGGAATGTCCATCACCCAACTAATGGAGGTAGCAAATAAGGTGTACATGAATAGGGAATCAGAAAGTAAGAAAGAGGAAGAGCGCAAGATGCGTAAAAAGGCAGATATGCTAGCGGTAGCGATCGCAGGCGTAGCTAGACGGGGCCCAGATAGAGGCGATAGTAGGTGGAATAGGGAACCCCTGAGTAGGAATCAGTGCGCGTATTGTAGAGAAGAAGGGCATTGGAGAAGCGAGTGTCCAAAAAGAGAGCAATACGAGAGAGACCAACCCAGGGCAGGATATGGAAATTTTAGAGGCGGAGCGAGAAGTAGAGGAGGTCCCGGAGGGAGTAATAGTAATAACAGAGGAAGTGTAAGAGAAGACAGATACTATCCCGCAGCGCAAAGGTCCCGCGATAGAGAAGATAGGGACTTTGTAGGATTGGCTGACACGGTCATGGAGGACTATTGATACCGACCGGGCTCCATCCCCCTTGGTCGAGCGGAGCCTATGGTCGATGTGTCAATAGGGGGAAAAAGGAGTGCATTCATGATCGACACTGGTGCTGAACATTCGGTGGTGACTGACCTAGTTGCTCCTCCATCCGGAAGAACTATTACCGTAATCGGAGCAACTGGAAGGAGTGCTGCAAAACCGGTTCTTTTTTTTTTATGCAGTATTATGCAAACAATTTCAGGTAAACATTGTTAAGGGTTAAACAAGATAAAGCAATGGTGTAACATACAATATCAGGAAAAAGTGCACTGTTTTTTATATTTATACATGACATAGTAAATAACGATTAATGATATGATATGGTGTCCTCCAGCATTATTAATCTGAAGAATTAGTCAGGCTAAGTAACTGGTGGAGTGTAAAAGTTGAGTAAAACAAGAAGAATGCATGCTGAGTAGGTCAGGATATAGTTACATGCCAGTTGCAATAGCAAGAGTTGTGGTTTCTAGTGTTAAATTGATACCGGAGAAACTGACGGAAGCGAAGCACAGAGAGATGGACACAGGTTTCTTCAGGAAGGAAGAGATTCTTTATTGGATCACCGATCGGGACTCAGAGGGACTAGCGTCACCAAAATACCACAAGTTCTGAGCCCCGGACAATAGTGCAGGCTCCTTATATAGGCACTGTAACGGATCACCTGGTACCCCGACCGGGTACCTCCGTTAAAGGATGCTCCTAGTGCTTCCTGAGGACTCCAAGCACTCTGGCAGACACCACAATCACCGAATCCGAGAAACCTTTTAAATTCTCCCAAGCATATGAATGCTGTAGACCATTGAATAGGAACCATACGAATAGGCTTGTACTCCTAGCAGTCAACTGGAACAGCATGCAATAAATCCTTTCCCCCAATAATGAGACGACACATCACTTTGAGGGTAAAACAGGAACTCTGGACTGGCTCATCCAGCCTGGCTTTTATTTCCAACTCACACATACAGGCCACACCCAGGGGGAGGCATAAAAGAACCAATGACATAGATGTTACCTCCCACACATCCCCTCCCCTTAGTGTGACACATAATCCCATTATGCATACAGTGTAAAATATACTTTTACACAACTTTCATAACTTTAAAACCATACATCACATTCACATAAAAATACATATCCACAATCAATCCATTCAGGGGAACAACATATTAAAAAATGGCATGAATCCGACCAGGGGTTCAAAAGTTACTAAAAGTATCTTTTGTTCCTTTCTGGCTGGCAGAAAAACATCCCCACAATGCACCCTGGTTTCCTCCCTTCTGCCCTGGAGTTAATTGGAGAAGTAATCCAATTACCCAGGACTAAAGGCAGACTCCATTAACCACATGGTTGCAAAACAACATAAAACACTTTAAAATACATAAAGTCACATTTACACATAACACACAGACATTTCACCTATCCCCAGATAGCTGGGATCTGCACGCACAAAACTACCGAATAGCGCGCAGATCCTACTCACACAGTACAATTGCCATGGAGCTAAAGTCTTTCCCATAGTCTTTCATTATATGAATAGGCTCCATGGTATGGCTATCTGGGGTATCACATTCCCATAAAGTCTGGTCCATAGTCCAAAGGCAAGAGGCGGGCAATCAGCCCCCTCCAAGGACACGTGGCGAGGTCGGTTTCGCCACACTTCTCCCCTTTACCCCCCAGACTAACAGGGTACCTGACCTCCTGCCGGTCAGTGCCCTTGTTAGTCCAGCAGCCCACCCACAAGACAGAAACAGCAGAGCAGCCCACCCACAATAAACCTGGAGAATCTTGTCCAGGTTCAGGTGCCTCACCACGGCTGTGTGGGGGACTGGTAGGCTGCCTTGGTAGGTTGCTGAGGGGGCAGAGACCAGCGGTACTCTGTCCTGTTGCCAGCACTACCACGGGAGTAGTCTGGTTGGAGCCTGGTTGCTGGAGACCGACTGTCTCCCCTTTAAATACACCGCTCTGCTGCTGGAGACCGACTGTCTCCCCTTGAGTTACACAACTCTGCTGCTGGAGACCGACTGTCTCCCCTTTAGTTACACAGCTCTGCTGCTGGAGACAGACTGTCTCCCCTTTGGCTAAACAGCCCTGTTGTGGGGGGGCAGGACCGACCGTCCCTACCCCCTGTGCTGGAAGTGCAGAGACCACGGTCCCATCTGCACAGGTGTGGGGCTTACAGTCTCCCCTTGGTACATTAAGCTGCCGCTGGGGAGAGGTGGTAACCAGCTCCTCTCCCATTAGAACACTCTGCCGCTGGGGAATGGAGACTGGGCTCTCTATTCCCTGTACATTAATGATCCGCTGCTGGGGAGAGGTGGTAACAATCTCCTCTCCCATGCATACTTCCCGTCTCTGCGGAGGGAGACCGACTGTCTCTCCTCCCAGCACAGAGTCCTGCTGTGGGGGAAAGGGGGATGGGCTCTCTATTCCCTGCTGGATACTCTGCCGCTGGGGAATGGAGACCGGGCTCCCAATTCCCAACAAATCACACTGCCGCTGGGGAGGGAGGACGGCTCCTTCAGCTCCCTGTAACTTGGGCGCAGAGACCACTGTCCCATCTGCGCTGGTGTGGGGCTTACGGTCTCCCCTTGGTGGGTTAGGCTGCCGCTGGAGAGAGGGTGTAACAAGCTCCTCTCTCTGAACTGTAACCTGCCGCTGGGGATCTGGGCCGACTGCCCAGCATCCCTGTAGGGCCAGTAGAGAGACCTCGATCCCATCTCCACCTGCCATCTGTGGGTCTCTCCAGGACCAGTCTATGAGGTCTGGTTCTGCTTGTCGGGTAGGTTGGAGCTGCACGAAGCTGAGCAGGTGTTGGTAGTCCTGCTCCAGCTCCCACTCCCTTGTTACCAGGTGGGTCATGTCTTTGCTCACCTCGCATTCGTCAGCCCAGACATACATGCCCATCCGGTAGTCGTAGATGTCCCAAAACCTAGACCCCTCCGTGCTGCCAAGATCAATGTCGTCCTCCAAGGCATCCCATAATAAACCCGGGCCATCATAATCATCCCCCTCCGGTAAGTCGTGCTCGGCCGTCCAGGGGGTAAGTCGAATGGTATGCCACCAGAGGGCCTGGTATGCATTGTCTAGCCAGATCTCTCGCCATACCAGGGTCTCTAGTCTTGTCACCCACTCATCCAGGGGCTGCTCTCCCAATAGATACATGCGCATCGCCACACGCTTCTGTAGCCGCTGCTCATCACTAGGGAGACTCTCACCTCGCCGCCACTGGGCGTCTTCCAGGGCATCATACCAGACTTCCTTTCTGTCTGCATCCCTGTAGTCCGCGGCCGCCTCCTCCTCCTCATCATGGAACGCTGTCCAAAAACTAGCTGATTCCATCCTGCTGTAGCCAGGGGCGCTGTACGGATACTAGCGTTGCCCTCAATTTGTAATTCCAAACGTTACCAGTGTCTCTGAGCTGCTTCTCCTCGCACTAGGACGCCATCCCACCGCTTGCCACCAATGTAACGGATCACCTGGTACCCCGACCGGGTACCTCCGTTAAAGGATGCTCCTAGTGCTTCCTGAGGACTCCAAGCACTCTGGCAGACACC
Organism: Pelobates fuscus; assembly: GCF_036172605.1. NCBI lineage: Eukaryota > Metazoa > Chordata > Amphibia > Anura > Pelobatidae > Pelobates > Pelobates fuscus. The sequence continues at coordinate 296,276,748 of NC_086321.1, read as the reverse complement.
ACAATCACCGAATCCGAGAAACCTTTTAAATTCTCCCAAGCATATGAATGCTGTAGACCATTGAATAGGAACCATACGAATAGGCGTGTACTCCTAGCAGTCAACTGGAACAGCATGCAATAAATCCTTCCCCCCAATAATGAGACGACACATCACTTTGAGGGTAAAACAGGAACTCTGGACTGGCTCATCCAGCCTGGCTTTTATTTCCAACTCACACATACAGGCCACACCCAGGGGGAGGCATAAAAGAACCAATGACATAGATGTTACCTCCCACACATCCCCTCCCCTTAGTGTGACACATAATCCCATTATGCATACAGTGTAAAATATACTTTTACACAACTTTCATAACTTTAAAACCATACATCACATTCACATAAAAATACATATCCACAATCAATCCATTCAGGGGAACAACATATTAAAAAATGGCATGAATCCGACCAGGGGTTCAAAAGTTACTAAAAGTATCTTTTGTTCCTTTCTGGCTGGCAGAAAAACATCCCCACAATGCACCCTGGTTTCCTCCCTTCTGCCCTGGAGTTAATTGGAGAAGTAATCCAATTACCCAGGACTAAAGGCAGACTCCATTAACCACATGGTTGCAAAACAACATAAAACACTTTAAAATACATAAAGTCACATTTACACATAACACACAGACATTTCACCTATCCCCAGATAGCTGGGATCTGCACGCACAAAACTACCGAATAGCGCGCAGATCCTACTCACACAGTACAATTGCCATGGAGCTAAAGTCTTTCCCATAGTCTTTCATTATATGAATAGGCTCCATGGTATGGCTATCTGGGGTATCACATTCCCATAAAGTCTGGTCCATAGTCCAAAGGCAAGAGGCGGGCAATCAGCCCCCTCCAAGGACACGTGGCGAGGTCGGTTTCGCCACAGGCACATAACTCCTCCCATATTAAGCTCCACCCGCACATTCTCTTGACCAATCAATACAAATAAGAATTAACTTCCTGCTTGACCGCATGGCTTGTCCAGCACAATGGAGGAGGGGAATACTACATCCTGTATTCTTGCACATGCTCCGTACACTACTGATCGTATCTTGCCTCGTGCAACCAACTGATCGATACGTCAGCATATGCACGTACACATGCCACGTGGTAATCTCGGCCCACTAAATTTATTTTTACCGAGATTCCACCACATTCCCCCCTTTGATGCCTCTTGATATTTCACAATTACTTGAGGCATCACTTAACCTTAGTTTGCATACACCGCAAGTTACCTTGAACCAGACCAGACTTAACTTATGATGTGAATCTTCAACACTCATCTTCCTGCATTGGTTCTCCCTGATCTCGAGCCTTATACTTATAAATTGCCATTATCTGTGCAGCAGCCTTCCTTTCTGCTATATTTTCTATCAGGCTTTGCACAGACCTAACTACTAAGGGTATAAGACACGGCAGGAGTAGACACAACATTAAAATCAGTAGGACTCCACCTACCACTGCCTTAAGCCCTCCAAACCACTCATACCAGCTACCAAACCAACTACTTGGATTATACCCTTTCCATACCTGAGTAGGCACATGCGCTAGTTTAACCATATGGCTAGTAAGCTCAGCTATTGCTTGCCCTTCGTCATCTATTTGAAGACAGCAATTGCTCAGGTTAAACTTCCCACATACACCTCCCTCTACTGCCAAAAGGTAATCCAAGGCTAATCTATTTTGGTAAACTGCCGTCCTCATCCTGGTATTATGCTTCGCTAGAAGATTGAGCGCTTGTGATGTTTCGTTAGTAATAATCTCAACCACCGCCTGTAATCTTATAATACGGTTGAGCATATAAATAGGGGTTCTATAACCAAAGGTACCATCTTCTGCCCACGTGGCTGGCCCATAATAATCTATGATACGCTGGGGAGGCCATTCATCATCTTCCCAGGCGCCTATCTCTATGGGTCCCCTTTTCTTCCTATGATTCACATCATACACTTTAACACCTAAAGTCTCACCTGTTTCAATCGGTAACAAGAAGAAGGATGGTTTGAGCATACCCAACACACATGCCCCTTCCCAGTCCTGTGGCAACTCCGAATAGGCTTTCTTACCACAGATCCAGTACAAATTTGCTGGGGCTCTCCAGGTAGATGTGATGGATAAATCAAACCACACATCCTTTAAATTGGCGTATCTAGCAAACGGGTTAGATGGTTCTGAGACATTTGAAGCCGACCACCAAGTTGTATTCTTTGTATCATCATCATAAGCTTTTTGCCCTAGACAAGTTAATTCTCCTACAGAAGTATTATACATTATTCCTTTCCTTGCTATGCAAACATAACCTATGATGGAGGTCTTTAATCTCCACTCAGATTTACCTCTAACACTCATATGATAATCGGCTTGTGTAGATATTAGTTGGTCAACTGCCTCAGAACCGGACATTACCTCCTTTGCTTCCCAAGGCCATTGGTCTCCCATGTTAGTACCTCCACACACATAGCAGTTGGTAACATTAAGACTACCGGCAATACTTTCAGCTAAGTCAATGAACAGGTTTTTAGCATTATGGGGGATCTTATTATCTATGCTCATCTCTTCATAAAAGGAATGGTATACTTGATGAGTTTGGGAGGATACCGTATCAATCTCTATCCCTATAAACAATACTGTCCCAGGATCTAAACCCGTCCCATATATTTGAAACCCAAATAAATTGCCATATTTGTCTAAGAACTTATCGGGGTTATTTATAAGTATATGGATGGGATTGCATTCCATAGACTTACAATATGGGCTGGTAGGCAACTTAGTCACTATCATGTCTTTGTCTACTGTCTGTCCCCAAGTCGCCCACCCCACACAAGACCAATATGGGCAAAAGTTATAGTCTTTATTTGGGCATCTAGGACTCACATATTTATTTTTACTACTGGGACAAATATATTTATCATTAGACCCATACGTCCTCTCCCATCTAAGATCCCCACATACATTCCACGGCTTTCTACCACTTGATATCGCTTTACACGCATCAAATAGCAGAACACCCGAAGAATGTACGGATTCTAACACTGTCTTATTAATTAGGGTCCCCTGAGGATCTCCATTCCTGAGAGTCAACCAAATTGTACGGGGTTGATACTCTGGACTGAAGCACCTAGGTTCTCCTACTCCTAAATGGCACACACTATAGTCTATATTTAGGTATCTACATCTCGATACATCTCCTTTACACTCGTATTGTGAATGCCAAATTAGGGTTTGGGAAATATGGTTACCTGTTCTTGTAGTCTTAATGCATACCTCACAGCTAGGAGTGTCGGTACCTCTACCTTCCTGAATATAAAAATACACATAAATAAACATTATCATCAACACATCTTTCGCCGTCATCCTCAGTCTTCGTCCGTGCGAAGGCACCTCAGCTTCCAGGATGTAAGGGCTGCAGGGAATGGAGTTCTGCTCGTCTTCACAGGAGTCCCTTCGAGACTTTCCCTGGCTTATAAACTATACGTCGGTGGGCGGACAGGCTTTATTATGGCCTTCTCACTCACGCACCAAATCCCAAAAATAATAAAATTTGTAATCCACAATAATTCCTCGTTACTCCGACTGAGTAGTGCGTTTTAACCGGATCTTGCAGGGATTCTCTGGATCTGCTGTAACTTGCCAAGAATCGACTGCTGCTGGTTTAACCCTGGAGTGATGTATCCACGGAGTCACTTCGGCTACTTTTATCGCTGTAGGGGTAGACAAAAGAACAACATAAGGACCTCTCCACTTGGGCCCTAACGGTACATTATTCCACTCTTTAATCCACACTTGATCTCCTGGATGATAACTATGAACAGGGGGATAAATATTCACAGGTAATCTATCTTGTACCCATTTCTGTACCTCCTCCATAGTCTTACCCAACTCTACAACCTGCTGCCGGGTAATTCCTTCTCCCAACTGACTCAAGTCCCCCCTTAAGTTACCAAGTACGGGAGGTGGTCGCCCATACATGATTTCAAAAGGAGAGAGGCCCATCCTTCTGGTAGGGGTACTGCGGATTCGCAAAAAAGCTATGGGTAAGAGAACGTTCCACTTAAGTTGGGTTTCCTGACACATTTTAGCCAACTGATTCTTAATAGTTCTATTCATTCTCTCTACCTTACCAGAACTCTGGGGTCTATATGCTGTATGAAGCCTCCACTTTATACCTAGCATATGAGTCAGTTGTTGTAGGCACTGATGAACAAAAGCTGGACCATTGTCCGATCCTATAGAACAGGGTAGTCCATATCGGGGTATTATTTCTCGTAGCAGGAATCTCACAACTTCTCCTGCTTTCTCTGTACGAGTAGGACATGCTTCTACCCAGCCTGAATAGGTGCACACAATTACCAGCAGGTAACGATGTCCACCCGATTTAGGCATCACTGTAAAGTCAATTTGTAAATCGGACATGGGGAGTCCCCCCATAAACTGGACTCCTGGTGGCTTTACTGGTCCTTGTCTTGCATTATTTTTAGCACACGTTACACATCTTCGTACAATGGCCTGAGTCAAGTTGGACAATCTTGGTATGTAGAAATGTTTTCTGAGAGATTCTTCTGTGCTGTCTCTCCCAGAATGTGTCCCGTTGTGATAATTTTGGACAATTTCTACCGCTAGTGATGCTGGTATGACTATTCTTCCATCTTCTAGCTGATACCACTTGTTCTCCAAATACTTTCCTTGTTCAGTCTTTAACCACTCCTTTTCTTGAGCTGTATAAACTGGAGTCCATTGGGATAGTGGAGTTGGTATAAGAGCAGCTATATGCCCCACATATTCCTGTCTTCCTGATTCAGCAGCACGCTTAGCTGCACTGTCTGCCATCCGATTTCCTTTGGTTACATCACCATCTCCTCTCAGATGCGCTCGACAATGTATGATACTGACTTCTTTCGGCTCCCACACTGCTTCCAATAGTTGTAGGATTTCAGCTGCGTACTTGATTTCTTTGCCTTCTGAATTCAGTAGTCCTCTTTCTTTATACAAAGCTCCGTGGGCATGAGTGGTTAAAAACGCATACTTGGAGTCCGTGTAGATGTTCACTCTTAAACCTTCAGCCAATTGTAACGCTCGTGTCAGTGCTATCAATTCTGCCTTTTGTGCTGATGTTCCTTTCGCCAGTGGCCGAGCTTCTATCACCTTGTCTATTGTTGTCACTGCATATCCTGCATAGCGGATCCCTTCTTTCACATAACTACTGCCGTCGGTATAATATTGAACATCGGGGTTCTGGATGGGAAAATCACGAAGATCTGGTCTACTTGAGAATACTTCATCCATTACTTCCAAACAATCATGTTGACTTTCAGTAGGTTGTGGCAAAAGGGTAGCTGGATTTAAGGTGTTTACAGTCTCTAAATGCACTCTTGGGTTTTCACACAACATTGCCTGATACTTGGTCATACGGCTGTTACTAAACCAATGATTTCCTTTGTAATCCAACAACGTCTGTACTGCATGTGGGACTCGTACATAAAGTTCTTGACCCAGAGTGAGTTTATCAGCTTCAGCTACTAGCAGGGCGGCTGCAGCTACAGCTCTTAGACAAGGTGGAAGTCCGCTGGCCACTGCATCCAATTGCTTAGACATGTAGGCAACAGGTCTTTGCCATGATCCCAAGTACTGTGTCAATACTCCCACAGCCATTCTTCTTTGCTCATGTACATACAGGTAGAATGGTCGTGTGTGATCAGGTAGACCTAATGCTGGGGCACTCATCAAAGCCTTCTTCACATCTTCAAATGCCGTTTGCTGCTCTTGGGTCCATAAGAAGGGGTCGTGCTCTGTACCTTTGATAGCTGCGTACAGAGGTTTTGCCAGTATCGCGTAGCTGGGAATCCATATCCTACAGAAGCCTGCTGCCCCCAAGAATTCTCGCACTTGTCTTCTATTCTTGGGTATCGGTATTTGGCACACAGCTTCTTTTCTCTCTGGCCCCATAATTCTTTGACCTTCAGAGATATGGAATGCCAGATATTTGACAGTTGGCAAACACAACTGAGCCTTCTTTCTAGACACCTTGTATCCTGCCTTCCAGAGAATGTGTAGTAGATCGTGCGTTGCTTGCTGACAGATTTCTTTTGTAACTGCTGCTATCAACAAGTCATCTACATATTGTAACAATACACACTCTCCTGGGATGGACTCGAAATCCAGTAGATCTTGACTTAGAGCTGAACCAAATAGGGTAGGTGAATTTTTAAACCCTTGGGGCAGTCTTGTCCAGGTCATTTGAGCCCGTTACAGCGTTCTCCCATTGGAAAGCGAAAATACATTGACTTTCTGCGGCAATTCGGAGGCAAAAGAAGGCATCTTTGAGGTCTAAGACTGTAAAGTAAGTAGCCCCGCCCGGAATTAAAGCAAGCAGGTTATATGGATTGGGTACAACTGGATGTATACTAACAACCGCATCATTGACTGCTCTCAAGTCCTGCACAGGTCGATACTCATCTGTACCGGGCTTTTGAACAGGCAGCAATGGGGTGTTCCAGGGGGAAGTACAGAATTTTAGGATACCATACCGTATGAACTTATCCAGATAAGATTGGATGTTCTTCTTAGCCTTCTGCGGGATGTGGTATTGTCTTAGGCTTACTGGATAAACCCCAAGTTTTAGTTCAATTTTTATAGGTGGAATATTGCGGGCCAGTCCTGGTGGGTTGTTCTCTGCCCAAACTCTTGGTATGTTGAATAATGACTCATCACTCCTAGGGTTTTGGCTAGTCAACGCTGTATAAAGTCGCCACTCTTCTTCCTTTGGTACGGATAATGTCATAATACCTGAAGGTCCATTAAACTTTAAGGATGTTGTTCCATTTGGTAGGAACGTAATCTGCGCTTGTAACTTAGATAGCATATCACGTCCCAGCAATTGGACTGGACATTCAGGCATATAAAGGAATTGATGTTTTACTACGTGGCCTCCCAATGTACAGAGTCGACTTTTAAGAACCGGTTTTTCAGCACTTCTTCCAGTTGCTCCTATTACAGTAATAGTCCTTCCAGATGGAGGAGCAACTAGATTAGTCACCACTGAATGTTCAGCACCAGTGTCGATCATGAACGCACTCCTTTTTCCCCCTATTGATACATCGACCATAGGCTCCGCTCGACCAAGGGGGATGGAGCCCGGTCGGTATCAATAGTCCTCCATGACCGTGTCAGCCAATCCTACAAAGTCCCTGCCTTCTCTATCGCGGGACCTTTGCGCTGCTGGGATATACCTATCTTCCCTAACACTTCCTCTGTTCCCATTACTCCCTCTATTACCATTACTCCCTCCGGGGCCTCCTCTACCTCTCGCTCTGCCTCTAAAGTTTCCGTAACCTGCCCTGGGTTGGTCTCTCTCGTACTGCTCTCTTTGTGGACATTCGTTCCTCCAATGCCCTTCTTCCTTGCAATACGCGCACTGATTCCTACTCAAAGGCTCCCTACTCCATCTACTATCGCCTCTATCTGGGCCCCGTCTATCTACGCCTGCGATCGCTACCGCTAGCATGTCTGCCTTTCTACGCATCTTGCGCTCTTCCTCTTTCTTACTTTCTGTTTCCCTATTCATATATACCTTATTCGCTACCTCCATTAGTTGGGTGATGGACATACCTGCAAACCCTTCTAACTTATGTAGCTTGCGCTTAATATCTCCGTAAGCTTGGCTGACAAAGGCGGAGTTCACCATTCGGGAATTATCTGCGTCTTCCGGATTAAAGGGGGTATACAAGCGGTATGCCTCCAATAATCGGTCATAAAAGACACTGGGCGCTTCATCACTTTTCTGAATCACCTCAACTGTCTTCGACATATTAATGGCTTTCTTTCCTCCGGCTTTCATGCCAGCAATTATAGCGTCTCTATAGGCTCTGAGTTGAACCATATCAGCACCATTTACATTCCAATCGGGATCGGTGTTGGGATAATGTGTTGCGGACCATGCTGATGGATTGGCTTGGTTTAAAGTACGGGCTTTATCCTCTAGCGCTTTAATGGCCGCTTGATTAATTCTTGTCCTTTCCTCATTGTTGAACAAAGTCATTAATAACTGCTGGCAATCAGCCCATGTCGGGTTATGTGTCTGTACTATTGAGGTGAACAGATCAGTCATAGCTTGTGGTTTCTCAGTATACGAGGAATTGTGGGTCTTCCAATTTAAGAGATCGGTTGTCGTGAATGGGACATATACAAAGACTGGGTCAGCATGTGCCATTTGGCCTGTGGCATCGATATAGGCTGACCCAGGATTCAGACGAAGAGGCATCTGATAGTGTTTTAATTGTTGGGTACCGGTCAGTTGTCGGGTCTGTATGGGGCTACGTGGAGGGGCGTCAGTCATAGGTTCCAGTCGGGGAGAAATAGGGTATGGGGATATGGGAGCTTGGTTTTGGGAAAAGGTTGTAAATAAAACACTTCGAGTCGAGCTAGATGAAGCTTGACCGGAAGTCTGAAGTGGCGCCAAATCAGGATATTCGGTTTTAATGGGGGTTGGTTCTGATTCCGGAAGGGGAGATTTAGTACGAGAGGGGGTGGATTCTGTACTGGAGGAGGAAGCGGAAGTGGATGAGGGCAATGAGGGAAGGGTTGCAGGACTTCCTGCATTTGCGTCACTTCCTCTTAACGGAAAGTAAGGGGGCGGCAAAGGGATCTCGGACTCAGGGGGCGTGTCCAAAATGGGCCTAACACCAGTCCTAGTGGACAAACAAGTCCTAGCTACCATGAGGCGACATTGCTCCTCGTGGCATGTCTGGAGCCATTTTGGCGAGTCATTTACGGCCTGTCTCCAACAATCAATATAAGGAAACTGGCCGTAAAGTTCAGGCCTACCCGATACAGCCACGTGTAAGCGCTGTACCAGAGTTGGATCCAAACTGCCACGTGGCGGCCATGCCGCAACCAAAGTAGGCCACTCCCTAGTACACAAAGTGACCAAACGTACAGGAGACATTTTAACCCCCAAATCACATGTCTTGAATCCCTTTTTAAAATTCTTCACCATACAACCTAAGGGATCCGGAATCGTTGACTGCGACGCGCCCATACTTATCAATGGAACGTCGTTGACAACGAATACTATGCACGCGTACTATTCAACAGTCACACCCGTTTCCTCTGGCAACAGCACCACGTGGTACAGTTACCAAGTGAAACGTATACAATAACACAATAAACACTCAGGGAATTCCCGTACACACACAGCTGTTACACCAGTCACTAAATAATCAATATTATGCCCTTTGGCGTAACTATACAGTCACCCACGCTATAATTCTCTATATATGAATTACCCGTCTATAACACACCCCAGTAACATCGTCTTTTACAAATAGCGGTTACAGTACGGTTAGCATAGGTCAAAGCACAAGTTAAGGTCACAATACAATTATTAGTGGTTATGGTGTTAAACATGCAATGGACGACAATGATTAGTACTTATATACAGTGTCAGTAAATATACAGGGTTATGGTACCGTGCACTATAATACAGCAACACACTATTAACACTCTCGCTAGACAGCTGAGCTCGCGCTATCTAACAAGATATACACTTTACTAACAATCTTTAACACATTTACAATCCCAACTAAACTATTGGCCAGTACCTTGATGGACTACCTAAAACTATATACACCCGTTTTGGTTAGCCACACTGCCCAAGCACCACATATAGCGAGCTAGAGGACCGAATTTACACAGGCGCCTCTTAGTCGATTACTATCAAAAATCTAGTGGGTTCCAAATTTACACGCCTTCCCACTTAGCCAAGATAGGTTGAGAGCTAGCGAACCGAATTTACACAGGTGCCGCTTAGTCTCCCGGTCCCTCCGACCTAGCGAACGTAATATACACCCTAGAACGCTAGTCTAGACAAGACACCGGTGTCCGGCTAGGGCTATTTACACAGGACCCCGCCTGACTAACCAAATCAAACGGTCTGACTAAAGAGCGTTCGATTGAGCGGTGCGCCTTCGCTCCTTCCCTCCGACAGAGGGGGCAGATTCCATACACAAATAACCCCTTATGGGCCTACCGCACAATCGGTATACCCCTAGTGGGTCTGCCGTCTAAAACAGCAGTTGTCTTACCTCCTCGTTCCTGAACCTGAGTTCACACTCATCGACGGGGACACCCCAGCACTTCTCACGTAGAGGCCGATGATCTCCTGGACAACAGACCAGTGGCGCCGAGACGAAGGGAGGTCCACGCAGAAGTTCAGGGGTGCAGCCGTAGAGAACGTGGGCAAAGATAGACCGTCTCACGCCTCTGCCTCTCAGCTACCGTTGAACGATGAGCTTCCCGGCCAATGCACCAAATGATACCGGAGAAACTGACGGAAGCGAAGCACAGAGAGATGGACACAGGTTTCTTCAGGAAGGAAGAGATTCTTTATTGGATCACCGATCGGGACTCAGAGGGACTAGCGTCACCAAAATACCACAAGTTCTGAGCCCCGGACAATAGTGCAGGCTCCTTATATAGGCACATAACTCCTCCCATATTAAGCTCCACCCGCACATTCTCTTGACCAATCAATACAAATAAGAATTAACTTCCTGCTTGACCGCATGGCTTGTCCAGCACAATGGAGGAGGGGAATACTACATCCTGTATTCTTGCACATGCTCCGTACACTACTGATCGTATCTTGCCTCGTGCAACCAACTGATCGATACGTCAGCATATGCACGTACACATGCCACGTGGTAATCTCGGCCTACTAAATTTATTTTTACCGAGATTCCACCACAAAATTAGTGGACCAGACTGGCTACTATGCAAGCGTGTTTGTTTCTTAATTTAAATTACAACAGTATTGTGTGATTTAAGCCGGCAAGAGTGGAGTTGGTGGGCTTTGTTAGATTGTCATCAGCCATACTATAATGTTAAACCGGTGAGCTAGAAAACCACCTGGTCACTAGAGTATGTGAGGCACATATGTGTAAGGCCTAGGAAGCATAAAAGATAACATAAAAAATAACAAACCAAACAAAGTCAACGGAAAAGGCATGCATCATGGTACATTGGGAAGCAGTAGGTCTTGGCTTAATGAGCAGTGAGCAATCTGTCCCGGTGCTCAGCCCATACCCTTTGGGGGTAAGATGTAATCATGCTTACGATCGCCAGTTCGTGACACATGTCCCATTCGCGAGAGTCTCAGTCCCGGTATCATATATGAGTGCGGGCATGCTGTAGGCCTCATCCCGTCATGAGCCCGGCATATTGCTGTCAGGGTACCTGAGGTCTCTACCTCCGAGAGAGGTAGAGACTTAGTCGTTCATCCATCCGGACAGCCTGATTTCCCTCTTCCTCGCGGTCCATCCGGTCATGCAAAGCCGGCCGCGAGGGAGTGACTCCCTTTTATAGCATGACGCCCGGAGGTCGACGTCAGGACGTCAACCCGGAACGACCTGTCACTCAATTGGTTCAGGACCAATCAGGACTCGATGGAGGTGTGTCTACTTATCTGAACAGGGCATTTAATGGTGCTTCTTTCATTAGCTCATTGCCCTGTCGTGGTTCTAGCTTGTTCTAGTCACTCAGTGCTCGTATTTTCTAGTTATTCCTTTTGGCTTTGACCCGGCTTGTTTGCTCTATTCTGCTTATCTCTGTTACTCTTGATTCGGCTTGTCTATCGCTTACCTGTCTTCTGTTACCCTCGATCTCGGCTTGTCTTTGACTATTCTCTACTCTACTACTTACGTAAGTCCGGCCATTCTAAGGTCCGGTATACGTATCTGGCTACTGTTTGTACTCTGCGTGTTGGATCCCTGTCCCGATCCTGACATTACGACAGGGCCAATGGATCCTGCAAGTACGAACAGTCAGCTTGGTTCTCCTGATCCTAGGTTTGAAGCCATGGATCACAGAATGGATCAGATGGCGCTAGCACTACAGGCGTTATTATCTCGTGCCAATAATCCACCAGAGGAGTTACGTACTACTCCTATCTCTCCTGTGGGTTCAGGCCTAGAGGTAGCCACTGTAGGTGCTTCTTCTCGCATTACCCCACCAGTACGTTATGGTGGTGCTCCTGAGAAGTGTTGTGGTTTTTTAAACCAAATTAGTATCCACTTTGAATTGCAACCTCGCTCCTATCCTACGGATAGGGCAAAGGTGGGATTTATTATCACCTTACTCATTGAGAAGGCTCTGAGGTGGGCCAATCCACTGTGGGAGAACGATAACCCGTTAGTATATAACTATAACGCATTTGTAGCTGCTTTTAGAAGAACTTTTGACCCTCCTGGTAGAAAGGTTAATGCAGCCAGATTACTGTTATGCCTGAGACAGGAGAACCGAACACTTGTGGATTATGCACTAGAGTTCAGGCCTCTGGCGTCAGAGGTCAAGTGGAATGAGCAGGCGTATATGGACGTATTTTTGAATGGGCTATCAGATGTAATCCTTGACGAGGTTGCTACTAGAGAACTTCCTGAGAGTTTAGAGGATTTAATTTCGTTCATTTCTTGTATAGATGAACGTTTAAGAGAGAGACAGAACACTCGAGAGAGGAACCGGAGACCTTCCTTTAGGTTTGCTCCCGCATTTCCAAGTCCTGACTCCACGGTCTCTTTGCTCCCTGAACCTATGCAGGTAGGCTATACTCGCCTCTCTGAGGAGGAGAGACAGTACAGTAGAAAGGGGGGGTTATGTATGTACTGTGGGGCCAGAAGTCATTTACTCTCGAACTGCCCTAACCGCCCGGGAAACGCTCGCACCTAAGTTTCTCTAGAGGACAGGGTGTTTCTATTTTGTCCTCTACTCCTGATTATAAAGATCACAGGCTTCTGCTACCAGTTTCCTTAACATGGGAGAAAGAAGTGGTAAGGGCTATGGCCTTGATAGATTCCGGAGCTGCTGAGAATTTTATCGACCAAGCCTTTGCTACTAGACACAATATCCCATCCCAGTTAAGGGAGACACCCTTGGCCGTTGAGGCCATAGATGGTAGACCATTACTGGACCCCGTTATCTTTCGTGAGACCATACCCATTAACTTACCATACCCATTAACCTACACGTGGAGAATTTACCTCTCATGCTCATCTCGTCCCCTTCTGTTCCCATAGTTCTGGGGTATCCATGGTTGAAAAGACATAACCCTATTATCGATTGGGAATTAGGGGAGATACTCTCGTGGGGTCTAAGCTGCCAGGAGAGGTGTTTACGCAGGGTTTCTCCATTGGCCAATATTAATACACCGGGTAGTTCTACTCAGTCCACTGAGAGACAGATACCGCCCCTGTACCAAGACTTAAAGGCAGTATTCGACAAGAAGAATGCCGATTCATTACCTCCACACAGGCCATTTGATTGTAAAATTAAGCTTCTACCTGGTACTATGCCTCCGAGGGGTAATGTAAATCCTTTATCTGTTCAGGAGAACTCTGTTCTAGAGGAATATATCCGTGAGAATTTAGAGAAAGGATTCATTAGGAGGTCTTCTTCTCCTGCCGGGGCTGGGTTTTTCTTCGTTAAAAAGAAGGATGGCACGCTGAGGCCTTGTATTGATTACCGAGGTTTGAATAAAATAACTATCAGAAATGCCTATCCTATCACATTGATTACCGAGTTGTTTGATCGTCTTAAGGGCTCCAAAATCTTCACCAAATTAGATCTCAGAGGGGCATATAATTTGGTGAGAATTCAGCATGGACACGAGTGGATGACGGCGTTCAATACTCGGTATGGCCATTATGAATACACAGTTATGCCATTTGGACTTTGCAATGCTCCTGCAGTATTTCAGGATTTGATTAATGAGGTACTTAGGGAGTTTCCATAGACAAGTCAGAAAGGTACTACACAAACTTCTGCAACATGGTCTATACTGTAAATTGGAAAAATGCAGCTTTGACCAATCGCAGATAGAATTTCTTGGTTACGTGATTTCTGGGGAAGGCTTTAAAATGGACCCTAACAAACTCCAGTCTATTTTAGATTGGCCGTTGCCTAAAGGACTCAAGGCTATTCAGAGGTTTATTGGTTTTTCCAACTATTATAGGCGCTTCATTAAGGGATACTCTTCTATCATCTCGCCTATTACCAATATGACCAAACAAGGGGCTGATACTAAGACTTGGTCTACGGAGGCTCTTGTTGCGTTCAAGACTCTCAAAGAACTTTTTGCCTCTGCTCCCATTCTAGTCCACCCTGATACGACTCTGCCATTCTTACTCGAGGTCGATGCCTCTGAGACGGGAGTTGGTGCTGTTCTGTCTCAAAGGTTAGGGGTGGACAAACCGTTACACCCTTGTGGGTTCTTCTCTAAGAAATTATCTGGGCCTGAAAGCAGATATGACATCGGTGATAGGGAACTCTTAGCGGTCATTAAGACTTTAAAGGAGTGGAGACATTTACTAGAAGGGACTTTACACCCTGTTACTATTTTAACGGATCATAAGAACTTGTCTTATATTGGGGAGGCTAAGCGCCTGTCCGCCAGACAAGCTCGCTGGTCCTTGTTTCTTACTCACTTTAATTATGTACTTACTTACAGACCTGGTTCTAAGAACTCTAAAGCCGACGCTTTGTCTCGTCAATATGAACCGTTCACTATAACTGAGCCAGTCCTTTCCTCGATAGTTCCTAAGGGTAACATCATCGCTAACACGAATCTCAGGATTCATTCTCCATTGTTTACGGAGATCATGAAATTACAGCATCTTGCGCCCAAACAGACTCCTGGGGATCGACACTTCGTTCCCGCCACTCTCCAACTAGAGGTGTTACGCTGTTTCCATAACAGCAAGGTGGCTGGGCATCCGGGCATTCGCAAGACGTATGCTTTGATTTCTAAAGATTTCTGGTGGCCTGATTTACGTAAAGATATTAAAGAATTCATCGGGGCGTGTGAAGTTTGTACCAAGACTAAACTACCTCATTCGCTCCCATGCGGATTTCTGCACCCTCTAGAGGTTCCTGAAAAGCCATGGTCCTGTTTGGCTATGGACTTCATTGTTGATTTGCCTACCTCTAAAAAGCAGACTGTTATCCTCACTGTGGTGGACAGATTTACTAAGATGGCTCACTTCATTCCCTTACCTAAACTCCCATCTTCACCCGAATTAGCAGAGATATTCGCTAGGGAGGTCTTCCGTTTACATGGGATACCTTCCCAAATTGTATCGGACAGGGGTTCCCAATTTGTTTCCCGTTTTTGGAAATCCTTCTGCTCTCAACTGGGCATCAAATTGAATTTTTCTTCTGCCTACCATCCTCAGTCCAATGGAGCTGCTGAACGCACCAACCAAAAGGTTGAACAATATCTACGTTGTTTCATTTCTGAACACCAGGACGATTGGGTCGGTTTGATTCCTTGGGCGGAGTTTGCACACAACAATCTCGTTTGTGATTCTACGCATTCTAGCTCCTTCTTCATGAATTATGGCTTTCATCCTTCCATTCTTCCTTCTGAGTCTTCTTCCCAAGGGGTACCGTCGGTTGATGTCCATGTTGCCAATTTGAAGAAGTTGTGGGACCAGACTCGACAAATTTTTCTGCACAATTCTATGCTGGTAAAAAGACACGCTGACAAACGTAGAAGGGCAGCACCGGTGTTTGTTCCTGGCGATAGAATATGGCTGAGTACTAGAAACATTCGCTTAAAAATGCCTTCCATGAAGTTCGCTCCCCGGTATATTGGACCTTACAGGGTGTTGGCCCAAATTAACCCAGTTGCGTATCGTCTAGCTTTTACCTACTACCGGGTCTTTCTGGCCCCCAGGGACTGTCGCTGGATGAGAGAGCTAGCAGGTCTCTGCTGGGGCAGTAGTTGGAGCGCGGGTCTCCTCCTCCACCTGTGTTGGAGCGTGGTCTCCCGTTGCTGCTGGAGTCGGAGCGTAGCCCTGTGTTTTGGTATCGCAGGTGTCCCTGTCTGAGTTCCCCTCCGCTTGAGTTTCGGTGTTCCCGCTGGTTTCGTCATAGGTTTCCCGGCAGGGAGGTGCACATGGGGGTACCGCCCGCTTGGAGCCCTAGCCGTTGGAGGGGACTGGGTGCTCGGGGGCCTCATGTGTGGTGAGTTACAGCCCGGCGTTAGCAAGAAGGGCTCCTGCAATGCTCGGTTTAACTTTGCCCAGAAATCTTAGAAGATTTTGTCAAGTGTGTTTACTTGCGTGGTCTGAGTCTTGGGTTGTGCTGCGCACATGGCGTCCGCCATATTGGTTGGGTCATTGTGTTTCCCGCTTTGGGAGGCTGCTAAACGGTTGTGCTTGTCTCCGCCAGGTTGCCTTCCGGACCGGTATATCCCCCACCGGTCCATGGGGGGGGGGTTACGGGGCTCTGTGAGGTGATTTCCTCTGCTTTCTTTGTGTTCCCCATTGTAAGATCGGCCGCCTCTCCAGGGTTCACCAGGCCACAGGTCAGTTATCCTGCTCTCCGGGATTGTGTCCACTTGCAGGTCGTTATTGTCGCTCATATTGAGCTCCGGTACCGCCAGAGAAAGTAATCCGCCGACTTGGTGTGTTTTTCCTTCGCGTTTTTGGGCAGAAATCCTCATTTTAGTTCTGAGTGGTCTGGAGCTCATACGATACACGTCTGCCCGGCTTGGCAGTCAGGCCCCGCCCCCCCGCAAAACCGGTTCTTAAAAGTCGACTTTGTACATTGGGAGGCCACGTAGTAAAACATCAATTCCTTTACATGCCTGAATGTCCAGTCCAATTGCTGGGACGTGATATGCTATCCAAATTACAAGCGCAGATTACGTTCCTACCAAACGGAACAATATCTTTAAAGTTTAATGGACCTTCAGGTATTATGACATTTTCCATACCAAAGGACCAAACAAAACAGTGTTAGAATCCGTACATTCTTTGGGTGTTCTGCTATTTGATGCATGTAAAGCAATATCAAGTGGTAGAAAGCCGTGGAATGTATGTGGGGATCTTAGATGGGAGAGAACGTATGGGTCTAATGATAAATATATATGTCCCAGTAGTAAAAATAAGTATGTGAGTCCTAGATGCCCAAATAGGGATTATAATTTTTGCCCATATTGGTCTTGTGTGGGGTGGGCAACTTGGGGACAGACAGCAGACAAGGACATGATTGTGACTAAGTTGCCTACCAATCCATACTGTAAGTCTATGGAATGCAATCCAGTCCATATTCTTATAAATAATCCTGACCAATTCTTAGATAGACATGGTAATTTATTTGGGTTTCAAATATACGGGACGGGTTTAGACCCTGGGACAGTATTGTTTATAGGGATAGAGACCGATACGGTAACCTCCCAAACTCATCAGGTATTCCATTCGTTTTAAGAAGAGATGAGTATAGATAATAAGATCCCCCATAACGCTAAAAACCTGTTCATAGATTTAGCTGAAAGTATTGCCGGTAGTCTTAATGTAACCAACTGCTATGTGTGTGGAGGTACTAACATGGGAGACCAATGGCCTTGGGAAGCAAAGGAGGTAATGTCCGGTTCTGAGGCAGTTGAACAATTAATATCCTCACAAGCCGATTATCAGATGAGTGTTAGAGGTAAATCTGAGTGGAGATTAAAGACCTCCATCATAGGTTATGTTTGCATAGCAAGGAAAGGAATGATGTTTAATACTTCTGTAGGAGAGTTAACTTGTCTAGGGCAAAAAGCTTATGATGATGATACAAAGAATACAACTTGGTGGTCGGCTTCAAATGTCTCAGAACCATCTAACCCGTTTGCAAGATATGCCTATTTTAATGGACGTATGGTTTGATTTATCTATCACATCTAGTTGGAAAGCCCCAGCAAATTTGTACTGGATCTGTGGTAAGAAGGCCTATTCGGAGTTGCCACAGGACTGGGAAGGAGCATGTGTGTTGGGTATGCTCAAACCATCCTTCTTCTTGTTACCGATTGAAACAGGTGAGACTTTGGGTGTTAAAGTGTATGATGTGAATCATAGGAAGAAAAGGGGACCCATAGAGATAGGCGCCTGGGAAGATGATGAATGGCCTCCCCAGCATATTATAGATTATTATGGGCCAGCCACATGGGCAGAGGATGGTACTTTCGGATATAGAACCCCAATTTATATGCTCAACCGCATTATAAGATTACAGGCGGTGGTTGAGATAATCACTAATGAGACCTCACAAGCGCTCAATCTTCTAGCGAAGCATAATACCAGGATGAGGACAGCAGTGTACCAAAATAGATTAGCCTTGGATTACCTATTGGCAGTAGAGGGAGGTGTATGTGGGAAGTTTAACCTGAGCAATTTCTGTCTTCAAATAGATGACGAAGGGCAAGCAATAGCTGAGCTTACTAGCCATATGGTTAAACTAGCGCATGTGCCTACTCAGGTATGGAAAGGGTACAATCCAAGTAGTTGGTTTGGTAACTGGTATGAGCAGTTTGGAGGGCTTAAGGCATTGGTAGGCGGAGTCATACTGATTTTAATGTTGTGTCTACTCCTGCCATGTCTTATTCCCTTGGTAGTTAGG
The DNA here is from genome assembly GCF_036172605.1 of Pelobates fuscus. NCBI lineage: Eukaryota > Metazoa > Chordata > Amphibia > Anura > Pelobatidae > Pelobates > Pelobates fuscus. The sequence goes on along the minus strand of NC_086321.1, from coordinate 296,258,287 downwards.
TCTGTGCAAAGCCTGATAGAAAATATAGCAGAAAGGAAGGCTGCAGCACAGATAATGGCTATATATAAATATGAGGCTCTAAATCAGGGAGAACCAATGCAGGAAGAGGAGTGTTGAGGGATTCACATCATAGGAAAAGTCTGGTCTGGTTCATGGTAACCTGAGGTGTATGCAAACCAAGGTTAAGTGATGCCTCAAGTAATTGTGAAATATCAAGAGGCATCAAAGGGGGGAATGTGGTGGAATCTCGGTAGAAATAAATTTAGTAGGCCGAGATTATCACGTGGTATGTGTACGTGCATATGCTGATGTATCGGTCGGTTGGTTGCATGTGGCAAGATACGATCAGTAGTGTACGGAGCATGTGCGAGAATACAGGATGTAGTATTCCCCTCCTCCATTGTGCTGGACAAGCCATGCGGTCAAGCAGGAAGTTAGTTCTTGTTCGTATTGATTGGTTAAGAGAATGTGCGGGTGGAGCTTAATATGGGAGGAGTTATGTGCCTATGTAAGGAGCCTGCACTATTGTCCGGGGCTCAGAACTTGTTGTATTTTGGTGACATTAGTCCCTCTGAGTCCCGATTGGTGAACCGAATAAAGAATCTCTTCCTTCCTGAAGAAACCTGTGTCCATCTCTCTGTGCTTGGCTTCCGTCAGTTTCTCCGGTATCAAAGGGGCATTGCACCCAGACCACTTCAATTAGTTGAAGTGGTCTGGGTGCCTACAGTGTCCCTTTAATGATCAAATTGAAACTTTCCTTTGCCCTGGAGGAAACTGGCAATCAAGATTTTTTTTTTCAAGAATTCTAGACATTCCAATACGGGATGGGCAAGGAAAGGGTCAGAATAGGGAGTGTCTGTGACCCAGTTTGCATCATCATTCACTTGAACACTCCTGAATGGCAGTCTGGGGCTTGTTTGCACTGGGCTGTTTTGCTGCACCTCAAGGCTGCCTATAGTGCAGCTGAAAAACACATTGGACACATTACCATTAGATGGCTTAGTGCAGTGCAGTAATAATATGCTCACACTGCATTTGAAATTTTTGTTGTCTTCAGAGGCGGGGCACCTGGGTATCAGCTCAGGACTGTCACAATAGAGCCCAAAGTCAGAACTGTCTTGCAGAGTTTTTTAATTATTTGGGAGGTATAGAATTCTGAAAATATATGACGAATGCCACATGAATATACTATGAAAATAATTATTCTGACGTCTAAATTTCTCAACAGTGTTAACCATAAAATAAAGGTGTCTTCAGTAGGTGAGAGAAATTGTGGAAAACTTTCGGCTACATAATACAGTTAAAATAGATTGCATATAATTTCAGAAATTATTAAAACGCCAGAAATAGTAATTCCAAATGGAGTCTTGCTTCCCTCTACTGGATACATATGTAATTGTCTTTTATGCCAGGGATGTGCTGGAGGCACTATGAAGGCACATTGTAGCAAGCAGATTTATATCAGATTATTTAATAGTTGCCAATTTATTCTCCCGGGACAGTCCCGGCAATTTACTGGGCCACGTGCTTGTATTATTTTCCCTCGGACTGTAACAGCCTGACAGACTCCCTTCCGATTTCCAAGCAGCTTCCCCGGCACACAGGCTTGTGGTCCACCTCGCTCGTGCAGGCTCTGCCCCATGACAAAAGCTCCCGTCATACACACAAGCCCTGCCTCCCGCACATAAGCTCTGCCCCTGCCGTTTAGCAGCAGGCCTTGTTGCAGTTGGAAGAGGCCAGAATATGCACACCTGACCTCCTAGCAACAGCCTCCACTGACAGGTAGGCTTGATATAAGCAGCCGTGTGTATGTGTGTGTGTGTGTACCTGCTAGTGAGAATGTTTGTGTGTCAGTGAGGTTGTTTGTAGTAAGCTTGTGTGTGTGTCAATGAGCTTGTATGTAGTAAACTTGTTTGTGTATTTGTGTGTGTCAGTGTGCTTGTTTATAGTGAGCTTAAGAGTGTGTGTGTGTGTGTCAGTGAGCTCCTATTTAGTGAGCTTGCGTGCAGGACAGTGTTTCCGCATAGGCATGTGCTGGGCAGTTGCCCGGGGACTCCACATGCATGGTGGCCCCACCGTGATGCCCATGTGCCCAGGCTGATAGAGGAGAGTGAATATCACTAAGGGACAGGGGGCTAAGGGAGAGCACTAAGGGTCAGGAGGGGAGTAGAGAGCACCAAGGGACAGGAGGAGAGAACACTGAGGGACAGGAGGAGAGGAAAGATCACTAATTGCTAGGAGGGGAGAGCACTTTAAAAAAAAAAAAAAAAGCTGCTCCCCTCTCAGCCCCTATCCTTCACCACAAACCCTCTCTTTTACACTACACACATACACAATGCATCCTAACACATACACAGAAACACACAATGCATCCCTACACACACACACAGAAACATACAATGCATCCCTACTCCCACACAGACACACCGAAACACAAAATGCATCCCTTACGCACACACACACTGCTTCTCTTACACACACAGAAACTAAATGCATCTCTTACACACACTCAATGCACACCTTACAGACACACACTGCATTAAATTACATACACAGAAACATACCCTGCCTTCCTTACACACACACTCACAAACACCCAGAAACAAACAATGCATTCCTTACACACAACACACACACTGCAGCCCCTATACACACACTAAACCCCTTACACAAATTGGTATCCCTATACACTACATTCCATAAGAACACACACATTACATCCTCTACAATAACATATAACACATGCCCTACACACATACACTCCACTCCCTGTGAGTGAACTCATGGGTGGGCCATGTAGGTGGACTTATGGGCGGGTCTTGTAGGCATACTCACGGTCAGGCCCTGGGGGCCCAGAGCTTGAGCTTTGTAAGGGGCCCCAAAAATGGAGCTGCTTCCTGTTGGTTAATTGTTGTGAGCACTGTTAAAAAAAAAAAGTCTCCAGAGAGTCTCTTCAACACCAGACCTGTGGAGCCAGACTGCAGCCTGACCCCATCATTATCTTGTCCTCATCTGGTGGTAAGTAGGCAATACAATATTATTAGTGGCACTAATCTCTAATTTACCTCACATGAAAGAGCTTAATGTAGTGGTTCTGGTGTCTATAGCCTGTGCCTGCAGGCTTTTTAATGTAAACACACTGCCTTTTCAGATAAAAGACACTTTGTGCAGAACTGGTGTTGGCCCATATGGCAGATCGTATGGGTGGGGCATTGTGATGTCACATGGTGGGCAGAACATTTGGAGGGGCGGCAACTTTTTGTTTGCCTAGGGTGGCAAAAATCCTTGTACCGACCCTGCACAGCACCCCTCACACACACAGCACCCCTCACACGCACACTCAGCACCCCTCACACGCACTCAGCATCCCTCATACACAGTCAGCACCCGTCACACACACAGCATCCCTCACAAGCACACAAAGCACCCGTCCCACACTGCACCCCTTACACACACATACTGCACCCCTCACACACACACACACACTCAGGAATATGACGTCATATTCCAGCTCCTGGCATCACTCTGCGATGCGCGAGGGAGCTGAGCAAGGAGAGCTCACAAATCAGCGCTCCCTCGTCGCCCGCCTGGAGTTCAACCAGCCACCTGCCCCGAGGCTAACAAGGCAAATGCCTTGTTTGCCTCGCGGGCAAACAAGTCCTGCAGGACCACTTACGGGAATGGCGTTCCTGCTGTGTTGCTTTTGTTGGAGGTACCAATAAATATAAGCTTAACTTTATCAATAATTTACATTTTTATTCCTTTGAGTTGTTGCGTAGGAAGGGCCCCAGTGCACTGCTTAGCCCGGGGGCTCATAACGCTGTTCAGATGGTACTGCTTGTGTGTGTCAGTGAGCTTTTATTTAGTGAACATGTGTGTGTCAGTGAGCTTGTCTGTAGTGAGCTTGTGTGTCTATGCAAGTATGTATGTAGTAAACTTGTGTGTGAGTCAGAGAGTTTTGTCTGTCATTTTGTGTGTGTCAGTGAACTTGTCTATCTTTGAGCCTGTGTATCAGTGATCTTGTGTGCTAGCTGTATACCTGTATACTATATATAGTGACTTATAGGGCTGGTCTACATTTTTTTTTCTGTGGGCTGCTTTGTATTCCCTGTCCGGCCCTGCCAGTGAGTGCTCTTTACCGCCGAATCACCTGTGTGAGCTGCCGCACACTTAAGCCTGCATTGCCCAGCCCTGTTATACACGTCTGGGAGCTGCTGTTGACAGGTACTAGTAGTATGGAGATTGGGACATGGGATATATGTTCAGCTATCTGTAAAATACTATAGTGCTGCTTTCTGTATTATACAGATTTGTGTGTATAATATCCCAGAACAGTCAATGTTCCCTGTATAGTGCTGTTCTCTGTATAATACAGGTCTGTGTGTATAATATCCCGGGACAGTTAGTACTCCCTGTATAGTGCTGCTCTCTGTATAATACAGGTCTGTGTATAGTATCCCGGGACAGTCAGTGCTCCCTGTATAGTGCTGCTCTCTGTATAATACAGCCCTGTGTGTATAATAAGCTGGGACAGTCAGTGCTCCCTATATAGTGCTGCTCTCTGTATAATACAAGTCTGTGTGTGAAATATCCTGGGACAGTCAGTTATCTATGTATAGTGCTGCTCTCTGTATAATACAGGCCTATGTGTGTATAATATCCTGGGACAGTCAGTGATCCCTGTAAAGTGCTGCTCTCTGTATAATACAGGTCTGTGTGCGTATAATATCCTGGGACAGTCAGTGCTCCCTGTATAGTGCTGCTCTCTGTATAATACAGGCATGTGTGGATAATATCCTGGGACAGTCAGTGTTCCTTGTATAGTGATGCTCTCTGTATAATACAGGTCTGTGTATTTATAATATCCTGGGACAGTCAGTGCTCCCTTTATAGCGCTGCTCTCTGTATAATACAGGTCTGTGTCTGAATAACATCACAGAATAGTCAGTGCTTCCTGTATAGTGCTTGTGACGAAAGTGCCCTCGTCACTGTTTTTTGGAGGGGCCTGTTTGCTTGCCTCCTACCCTGTGGCTATGGGCCCTGCGATATACCGTGCCCAATAACTTTAACCCCTTAAGGACACATGACATGTCTGACATGTCATGATTCCCTTTTATTCCAGAAGTTTGGTCCTTAAGGAGTTAAAACGCTCCATTCATGTAATATAAGTACTTTTGTACACCATAAAGAGAGACCGACTTCTGGCCCTAATTCCTTGGAACTGTTTTGGGCATAGGACCATGTGCACGGTCAAAACTATGACTTCCAGGAAACTACTGAACCCCTGAACCGATCTGGGTAATTTTTGGATATGTTGTTCACCCAGATCAACTTTTATGGGGATATGTTGTGTTTTGGGGTACTTTATAAAAAATGTGTGTTTTTTCTGCCTGGGGATAATTAAGTTAATGCATTATCTGCCTTAATTATATCACAGGCAGAGGGGAGGGTTTGTGTACTGTATGTGGAAGCAGTGGCGGATCCAGAGCCTGATCTCGGGAGGGGCACTTGTAGATTATTTAAAAAAAATAATCCTGGCACAATAACCACTACAGCTCAGTGTAGTAGTTATGGTGCCAGTAGTGCCAGGATCCCACCCCAGAGTAAGTAGTCATACCGCTTAAGAACAGTTTGACAACTTACCTGGGGTCTGCTGGGATATAGGGCATAGGAGAAGTGGTGTGTGTTAGGGGTGAAGTGTGTGTGAAAGGTGCAGTGTGTGTGTGTGTGAGCGGTGAAGTGAGTGTGAGTGCGTAAGGGTGACAGTGTGTGTATGGGGGCACTGTATGTATGTGTGGGGCAGTGTGTGTATGGGGGCACTGCGTGTATGGGGGGGTCGTGTGTGTGTGTGTTTGGGGCAATGTGTGTATGGGGGCAGCAGTTTGTGTAGGGCACTGTGTGTGTATGGGTGTGCAGTGTGCGGGGCAGTATGTGTATGGGGCAGTGTTTGTGGGGCAGTGTGTGCATGGGGACAGTGTTTGTGGGACAGTGTTGTATGGGGACAGTGTTTGTGGGACAGTGTTGTATGGGGACAGTGTTGTATGGGGACAGTGTTGTATGGGGACAGTGTTTGTGGGGCAGTGTGTGTATGGGGGCAGTGTATGTGGGGGCAGTGTGTGTATGGGGGCAGTGTGTGTATGGGGGCAGTGTTTGTATGTGGACAGTGTGTGTATGGGGTCAGTGTGTGTAGTGTTTGTGGGGCAGTGTTTGTGGGGTCAGTGTGTGTAAGGGGGAAGTGTGTGTAGTGTGTATGGGGCAGTGTTTGTGGGGCAGTGTGTGTATGGGGACAGTGTGTGTATGGGGACAGTGTGTGTATGGGGTCAGTGTGTGTATGGGGTCAGTGTGTGTATGGGGTCAGTGTGTGTATGGGGTCAGTGTGTGTATGGGGTCAGTGTGTGTAGTGTCTGTATGGGGTCAGTGTGTGTATGGGGTCAGTGCGTGTATGGGGTCAGTGTGTGTAGTGTCTGTATGGGGTCAGTGTGTGTATGTGGGGCAGTGTGTGTAGTGTTTGTAGTGTGTGTATGGGGGCAGTGTGTGTATGGGGTCAGTGTGTGTATGGGAGCAGTGTGTGTATGGGGTCAGTGTGTGTATGGGAGCAGTGTGTGTATGGGGGCAGTGTGTGTATGGGGGCAGTGTTTGTATGGGGGCAGTGTGTGTATAGTGTGTGTATGGGGCAGTGTATGTGGGGCAGTGTGTATGGGGGGGACGGGAGGAGGGAAGGGGGGCTTTTTTAATTAAAAAAAAAAATGTATTTAATAAAATATATTTATGCCCCCCTTATGGGGGGGAGGGGAGGAGGGAAGGGAGGCTTTTTAATGAAAAAGAAAAAAAAAATGTATTTAATGAAATATATTTATGCCCCCCCTCCCTTCTTACCTTTATTGAGGAGGAGGGGGACATTTCTGGATCCCTGGTGGTCCCAGTGGGGAATCCCTGGTGGTCCAGTGGTTCCAGTGAACTCTAGCCCGCGCTCCAGGGCTAGAGTTCACTCTCGCGAGATTTGGAGCGTTGCCGTGGTAACCGCGGCAACGCTCCAAATCTCGCGAGAGGAGGACCCGGAGGAGCTGCTGGTAACAGCTCCCGGGTCCTCTCTCCCTCCCTCCCCTGCCGGCTGTCAGCACAGTGCCTGCGGACCGGGGAGGGAGATCACTGATCACTCTCCCCGATCCGCAGGCACATTGCAGGGCTGGCGCTTGGGCAATGCCAGCCCTGCACTAGCCGGCAGGGGAGAATCTCGGGGGGGGCAATTGCCCCGTTGCCCCCCCCCTGGATCCGCCAATGTGTGGAAGTGTCATTCATTGCTGTATCTACCCTGGGGATTGCTATATCACTATACTCCCCTGGGATTATAATCACTAGCTCTTTTAAGAGCTGTTCCTGCTTCGCTCTCTGGAGTAGGAGAGGTTCACCCACTGGAAGCTGAATCCTGGTCTTGGGTCCAGGGTGGGTGGAGGACGGCGAGTTCCCAGCCAAATTGTAATGCTGGACATGGGTGCTGCGGTGTTGATGGTGTCAGGTTGCTTTATACGCTCACATCTGTTTATCTCTTAAAGTGCCATATGCCCTTTATCCTTCCATGAAGAAGGCTCCCCTTATAGAACAAATCAATTAGGGGTTTAAAAAACGTAAAAATATACATAATTAAATACAATGAAACAGTTGTGTACATATATAAAGAGTTAAACTTGATAAAACCAAGCAAATTCATGAGTTCATAAGTTCATAAGTCTAATTTACAACATTCTTTTAGTTTGTCTATGTATTGAATTCTGCAGGAACAGTTTAACAAATAGATTACCTGTTTAGAATGGCAAGTGATACATTCTTTAATTTCAAAAGATTTTTTGGTAACTAAAGATTGGAAACTAGAAATTTTTCCATAGGGAGGACCTGTCACTTTGCAAATACTGCAATTGCCACATTTAAAAAAACAAAAAAAACTTTTCTGAATTTAAAAAGTGTGCCTCTGGCTTAGGTGTTCTAAAGCTGTGTACTAGTTTATTTTTAATTGTGGGAGCACCCCTGAATATAATCCTTGGATGTTCTGGTAAAAACGGGTCCTGGTAAAAACAGAGCTCAAATAGAATCTTTTTTTAAAAGGTGCCAATGTTTTTTTATACTTCTTCTTAGGAATTGAGATTGGCCACTGTAATTAAAAATAATAGGACAATTAAAACAATTGTCATTTGTTATATTCTTTTAGTTTTTGGACGGTGTTACAAACTGCTATTTGTAACTGGCCCTTTAAATGGAAAATTGTCCTGCTTCCCTGGATTGTGGAGAAGCCTATTTGCCAGCCTCCTCCCTCATGACTATGGCCCCTGGAAGATTGTGCCCCTGAAAACGTATTAACTTTTATTGGGTGTGTATGGCCCTTTAAGAACCGTCTGGGGACATATTGTGACTTTGCTGAACAATACCCCTTTAAGACTATGTCCCCAGACCTGTAAAATAACTTGCCCCTGGCTCTCTCCCACTTGGTTCAGTAAATAGGGCTTACTGAACCAAGTACCACACAGGCGGACCACCCAGAAGTTAAAATATGCAGGCAATTTACCTCCCAGGCTGTGAGGTTACTGCAGGTTAATTGCCGACCGCTGGGTGGCCGCAGTTCGTGCAAACGAACACGTGGCGGCGGCCATCTTTGTTCAGTCGAACGCGGTCAGCGGTGTATGCTAAAGATTCTGTGGAACTGAAATCGGCTACACATTTTACCGAACACCGCTGACCCTTACCTTCTCCTACACTTCATTTTTCAGCTCCAGAGACTAAGTCCCGTTCGAAATTGAATCGTTTTTCTGCATGAAATTGACCGACCGCACAGCCCAAATCTATGGAACTGTTTTGGGCAGGAAATTGTGCTTGCGGTCGGTCATAAAGGGACCTCCAGCTAACTTTTGATCCACTGGAGGGATTTGGCTGATTTTTGGAAGTGTTTATGTTTGAAGTGTGCTGAATTCAAATATGTAATATGGAGATTGAATGTATAGTTTTAAAGTTACAGTGTATGTGTGAAAACTGTATTTTTACTGTATGTAATAATTATGTTAACTGCTTATCTGAGGGGAGGGGATGTGTGGGTTGTACTGTTACTTGATTGGTTATTTTATGCCTCCCCCTGGGTGTGTCCTGTATGTGCACAACCGTAATAAAAACCAGGCTGGGTGTTCCAGCACCTCAGACCTCTTCTGACCCTCTAACTTGCAGCCTTGACTCATGTAGGGGACAGCTATAATCACTACAGGGATTGCTATGCTCTTTATACTCCCTTAGCTACTGAGCTCTTGTAAGAGCTCTTGTTCCTGATCCTGCTTCGCTCTACAGAAGGAAGAGGTTCACCTACTGGAACCTGGAGCCTGGTCGTAGGTCCAGGGCGCAGAGCAGATGGCGAGATACCAGCCCTGCAGCGGTGGTTCGTGGAGTACGCAGTAGTTATGGTGTCTACGGTGCTGATGGTCCTTTGGTGAGCACTAGGAGCATCCTTTCTACGGTCCAACTTCCAGCCAGCCTGGAGGCAACCGTAACAGACGGATTATCCAGATTATTCACCCTTGTGATAGAATTCTCTAAGAGATTTAGTTCATATTCCTTTTCTATAAATTGTGTCTTGATTTTTTTTCTAATTGTTGCTCACATACTTGTGGATCTGTACAATTCTTTTTGATTCGTTGGTATATCCATATGGTACATTAGTGAGCCAAGGGGAATGATGGCAACTTGATCTTAAAATAAAACTGTTCACATCTACCATTTAAAAAAAAAAAAAAAGGCTAGATTTAAGGGTCTGGTCCTCTACATACAAAACCAGATCTAAAAATTCAATACCCATAGTGCTGTACTTAGATGTGAAGAGTAAATTGTAAAAACAAGGCTAATTCCTTCTCCTCCCCATCCCAAATAAAAAAGCAGTCATCAATGTACCGTCTATAGAGGACTAAGTGTAGATCTTTCCAATATGAAATAAAGATTTTTGCGTAACTGGGTGCAAACCTAGTGCCCATAGCGGTAGACTTGTAGACAGTAGACCTGTAGGTAAACCCCTTCCTTGTGCCAGAAAAAAATGTGGGTAAGAATAAAATGTATACATTCCACCAGAAATTCAATCTGTTCCATATAAAGTTCTGGATCTGCAAATAAAGTATGTCTTATTGCTCGTAATCCCAATTCATGTTGTATTACTGTATAAAGTGAGGTAACGTCACAAGTTACCAACCAGTAGTTATCCTTCCAAGTTATCCCTTCTATCATTTGAAGTAATTCACTACTGTCCCTCAAGTATGACTCAGTACATTTAACTGATGGCTGTATTTTTGTATCTATGTATTGGGACAAATTGGAGGTCAAAGATCTGATTCCTAAAATAATTGGCCTTCCTGGAGCTTCTGTCACATTTTTGTGGATTTTTGGGAGGAAGTTAAAAACAGGTTTCCTAGGATATAGGTTTAAAACAGAATCATACTCCCTTTTTCTTAAAATTCCCACCTGCCTTCCTTTATCTAGGCGGGTGGTTAAACCTATTTTAAATTCTGAAGTGGGGTCTCTGTTTAGTGGAACATAAGTGTTTTTATCTTGTAAAATCCTAAGACATTATTAAAACAATACCTCCGCCCTTATCGGCGGGTTTGATTATTATATTCATATTTTGGCTTAACTCATTTAATACCTTTTTTTCTTGTACTGTGAGATTATGATGTCTATTAGGTATTTTAATAGGATTTTTTTCTAAATGCTCTAGCATCGCTATCCTAAAGGCATTCATCTGTGTACTCATTGGGTTAGGGAGACAAAATCTAGATTTCTATTTTAAAACTGTGTGTTTAAAAGACTCCTCATGTTGAGTTTTATTCGAATCAAAAGGGTTGTTCATGAAAAAACGCTTCAGATTGAGTGTTCTCATAAACTTTTGAACACATTTGACTACTTAATGTGTGCAGATGCCAGACTGTTATCCACTATTTAGAAGATTTCCTCACAATTGAAGACAACACACCCCTTGCAGTCTCACAGCAGCGATCGTTCTTTTTGAATCCCTGGGTATACTGGTCTCCCCGAAAAGACAGAAGATCCAGACCCGGTAATACATTTTCTGGATATTCAACTAGACTCATCTTTGGTAATGATGAGTTTTTTTTATTTTTATTTATAATTTTATTAGGTTAAGTACAACATTATCAACCATGAGCATTGTACACATATTTTGAATAGTAACATATAATGTCATCTTGTGGCAAGAATTGGGGGGAAGAAAGAGTAACAGCATAAGTGCAGGCAACGTAGTTTAGCTTTGTCGGTGCGCTGTCTGGGAGCCCCGGGTTAGTCAACTGGGGATAACTTGGTATCTAATCATCGTGTATAGTGTGGTCATTAGTAAGTGGGCTTAGTCCATGTCTCTGATCGGGGAATGATTGGGTTGCCGCTCCCAGGCTCATATTGGTTCAGCGCGCCTCATATAATGTGTTTAATGTGGTTTGGGCTGGACATCTGTCTCGAAGTGCCAAGGCTGTCCTCTCGGTGTCTGGGTCGAGATTGCATTTTCTTATGTGTGCCCTGTAGCGGTTGGGTGTGCTTGTGAGTGTCTCTCTTTTCCACGGTTTGGTTTGTGATGGTTGCCTCTGTCGGGGCCTCTGTGGCCCAGACAGTGCCTGTATTAGCGACTCTGGGTCATCTGCTGATGTTAGTGTAACAGTCTTCTCTCCGCTATCAACCAACAGGGATCCCTCTATTCCCCATCAGTATTTCACAGAGTGGTCTCTTAGGCGTCTAGCCATCGGGGCCATCTTCCTCTTCTCTGCCAGAACTGAGAATGGGATATCTGCATATATTGCTACTGCATGGCTCTTGCATTGTATGATCCCCCTCTCCTGTGAGCGGTTTAGAATCGCCGTCCTTGCTATGACGTCCCTTGTCACCGCAATGACAACTCTAGATGCGCCGTTTGGCGCCGTGGCTGATTTCCGCACTCTAAACGCAGATTTTATCATGGTTTGCTCAGGGGTGTCTGTAATGTCCATGTTTGCCAGTAACTCTTTTAGGTACATTGGCAGTGTCTCTGTTGAAATCTGTTCTGATATGCCCCTAAGGCGAATATTTTTCTTTCTATGTCACAACTCCAAAGTGGTCACTACTCTGTGGAGGTGTTGGACTTGAGCGGCTTGTCCTTCCACTTTGGCATCTGTGCCCTGTGTAAGTTCAGTCCTGTGAGCCTCCCTCCCCTCCAGCTCCTTTACCTTTTTATAGACCTTTCCAATCTCGGCCTGTGCTACTTGGAGGTCCTCCTGCCAGACCCTCCGGAGGTCAATTAGAAGCCTCTTGATGTCTCCCTACGCCTGATGCTGAGGTGGGGGTCATTGTCCCAGAGCGGGGGGAGGTGAAAGGGTCTTCCTCTTCCATTGAGACTTCTGACTGCTCTGATACGGCTCCGGCGCCATTTTGGGCTGCTGTTGCGGCCGCGGTCTCTCAAAGGAGAGCCAATTGTCCGGCTGACAGGGGGTCTCTGGATGGCGTTTTTTTCTATTTTTTCCTCCCCATTCTCACTGTGGGTGGGGGGTGATGTTCTGGTACAGTATCTCTGCTGTTTGTGGCTTTATTTCACGGGTTACCCCTGGGCCCGGACGGTGCTCAGGGAATAGACGTCTACCTCTGGTCTCTGTTTGCCACGCCCCCCTTGGTAATGATGAGGTTTTGAGGAGACTCACATGGGTGGCGGCCATTTGCCATTTTTTTTCCTCAGTTTTATTCACGTCCTTGGGGGTCACTAAAGTATCGGCTGATCGTCTGTCTCTTTTCTGCTTGCAGGCATTCAGCAAGACTCTGCCCACCGCTTACTTACTGGCTATTCCTGCTCCTCCATTCCAATACATTCTACTGGATTAAATGTTTATTGACACACGCACAGACTCTTACCCTGCTAGCACTCTCAGTTAATACTACATTCATAGACAATTTTTTTCAAATTTAGGACATGTTTGCTATTGAGGCTGTATTGGGGTTTTCTCCCTTTTGCCACCTTAAATTTAAATATTTTCATTTGACACTACCAAACTCTACCTAACAGGCATTCAACACCACATGCTGTTACAATATTCTAACAAAACAGGATTCCTATCATCCTACCAAATTAAAACCTTACTGAAAGGAATCCAAAAGCTGACCTGACTTTACTCTTTAATAGTGATGTCACAAAAATAAAATTTTCGGTTCGCGAACCGGGCGAACCGCCATAGACTTCAATGGGCAGGCGAATTTTAAAACCCACAGGGACTCTTTCTGGCCACAATAGTGATGGAAAAGTTGTTTCAAGGGGACTAACACCTGGACTGTGGCATGCCGGAGGGGGATCCATGGCAAAACTCCCATGGAAAATTATATAGTTGATGCAGAGTCTGGTTTTAATCCATAAAGGGCATAAATCACCTAACATTCCTAAATCACAATGGATATGGATTGACACCTGACATATGACATATTGACACCTTGACATATGGATTGACACCTGTCCTCAGAGACCCTGATACACACTGACACAGAGCAGAATAGGGACTGTTCCCCCTACATAGGGTCACTTGGCAGATATGGATTGACACCTGTCCTCAGGGACCCTGATACACACTGACACAGAGCAGAATAGGGACTGTTCCCCCTACATAGGGTCACTTGGCAGATATGGATTGACACCTGTCCTCAGGGACCCTGATACACACTGACACAGAGCAGAATAGGGAGTGTTCCCCCTACATTTCAGCCACTTTCTGCTTATACCGGGGGTCTAGTAGCGTGGACACCAAGTACAGGTCGTTCTCCTTCAGCCTTTTTATACGAGGGTCCCTCAACAGGCACGACAGCATCAAAGACCCCATTTGCACAAGGTTGGATGCCGAGCTACTCATTTCCCGTTCATCCTCCTCAGTGATCTCAATGAAGGTATGTTCTTCCCCCCAGCCACGTACAACACCACGGGTACCAGATAGGTAACAATGAGCACCCTGGGATGCCTGTTGTGGTTGGTCTTCCTCCTCCTCCTCAAAGCCACATTCCTCCTCTGACTCCTCTTCCTCACAATCCTCTTCCAGCGTTGCCGCAGGTCCAGCAAGCGATAAGGCTGTTTCTGGTGGTGATGGTGACCACAACTCTTCCTCTTCACGCTCATCTACGGCCTGATCCAGCACTCTTCGCAGGGCACGCTCCAGGAAGAAAACAAATGGTATGATGTCGCTGATGGTGCCTTCGGTGCGACTTGTCACCTCCTCAAAAGGACGCATGAGCCTACAGGCATTGCGCATGAGCGTCCAGTAACGTGGCAAAAAAATTCCCAGCTATCCAGAGGCTGTCCTAGCACCCCGGTCATACAACTATTCATTAACAGCTTTTTCTTGTTGGAGCAGGCGGTCGAACATTTTGCCGATCTCCAGGTGCTGCGGAGTCTGCCACTTTTCAACGTGTGCATTCAGGGTGGACAGAAGTGCTTGTCCGGTGTGACTCTCTGCTTTCAAGCAAGTCAAACCCAAGACGGCGTGACACTGCCGTATCCGGGATGTGGAACAGTACCTGGGGAGCTGGGGGGGTGCCGTTGATGTGGAGCAAGACGCAGCAGCAGAAGAGGACTCAGATGAGGAGGTTATGGAAGAGGATGGAGTAGGAGGAGTAGAGGAGGTGGCAGCAGGCCTGCCTGCAAGTCGTGGCGGTGTCACCAACTCCTTTGCAGAGCCACGCATTCCATGCTTGGCAGCCATCAGCAGGTTTACCCAATGCGCAGTGTAGGTGATATACCTGCCCTGACCATGCTTTGCAGACCAGGTATCAGTGGTCAGATAGACCTTTGCCCCAACACTGTGTGCCAGACATGCCATTACGTCCTTTTGCACAATTGAGTACAGGTTGGGGATTGCCTTTTGTGAAAATAAATTTTGTCCGGGTACCTTCCACTGCGGTGTCACAATAGCTACAAATTTTTTGAACGCCTCAGACTCCACCAGCTTGTATGGTAAAAGCTAGTGGGCTAATAGTTCAGACAAGCCAGCTGTCAGACGCTGGGCAAGGGGGTGACTTTCTGACATTGGCTTCTTACGCTCAAACATGTCCTTGACAGACACCTGACTGTGGGCAGATGAGCGGGAACGGAGTGGCGGAGTGGCGGATGGTTGAGAGGGGGACGGAGGACAGCAGTGGTTGATGTGGCTGAAAATGCTGGACTAGGAGGAGGATGGCGGCTTTGAGTTTGTGTGCTGCTTGTACTCATGTGTTGAACCCATAGGCATTTGTGATGTGCGATCATGTGCCTATGCAAAGCAGATGTACCTAGGTGGGTGTTGGATTTCCCACACTGCTGAGCTCTGCAATGACAGCTTTCTGGTGGTGGACACAGCATGCGTTGATTGGCGTGCTGTCGGGCTGACCCCGGGTGCCGATGCATGCTGTCTGACTGTGCCACTAGCTCCTTGCGATGACCTCCCCTTGCTTCCAACTCGCCTCCTCCTCCTCTCTGTCTCCCCATCTGAACTTTCGCCCTGTTCTTCTTCTTGCCGAGCGGGCACCCACGTGACATCCATGGACGCATCGTCATCATCAACCGCTTCACTTGTATCTGACAACTCAGCAAAGGAAGCAGCAGCGGGTACAACATGATCATCATCACACCGTACCTCCATGTGTGTAATGCTGCCTGACTGAGACATATCCCTGTTATCTACATCCTCTGGCAATAATGGTTGCGCATCACTCATTTCTTCAAACGGATGTGTAAATAACTCCTCTGACAGATAAAGTGAAGCAGCTGTGGTGCTAGTGTTGGTGGTGGCGGCAGGCAGGTGAGTGGTATCTTGAGAGGTGCCCGAAGCTAAGCTGGAGGAGGATGGTGCGTCAAGGTTCCGAGCGGAAGCTGTAGAAGATAGGGTGTCCTGTGTTAGCCAGTCAACTATGTCCTCAGAACTTTTCAATTTCAGGGTACGTGGCCTCTATGAACTGGGCATAATTCTAGGGCAAAAGGGAATCACAGCACCACAACCACTATGGCCCCTGTGGGGTGGCCTGCCTCTGCCTGTCATTTTTTTTTGATTAGTGGTACTATGCGTGCAAGCTACTGTGAGACCAGATGAGAGTGGCACTGTGCAGTGGCAGAGGTTGGCAGAGTACACGCTGTAGGCCTGACACACACGCTTGAAGACAACTAACTGCTATTCAATCTATAACAGTGAAAAAAGTTTTTGGGTTTTTAAATGCACGCTATTGTGACACCAGATATGAGTGGCACTGTGCACTGGCAGAGGTTGGCAGAGTACACGCTGTGGGCCTGACACCCGCTTGAAGACAACTAACTGCTATTCAATCTATAACAGTGAAAAAAGTTTTGGGGTTTTTAAATGCACGCTATTGTGACACCAGATATGAGTGGCACTGTGCACTGACAGAGGTTGGCAGAGTACACACTGTAGGCCTGACACACACGCTTGAAGACAACTAACTGCTATTCAATCTATAACAGTGTAAAAACATTTTTGGGTTTTAAAAGCACGCTATTGTGACACCAGATATGAGTGGCAATGTGCACTGGCAGAGGTTGGCAGAGTACACGCTGTAGACCTGACACACACGCTTGAAGACAACTAACTGCTATTCAATCTATAACAGTGTAAAAAAATGTTTTGGTTTTAAATACACGCTATTGTGACACCAGATATGAGTGGCAATGTACACTGGCAGAGGTTGGCAGAGTACACGCTGTAGGCCTGACACCCGCTTGAAGACATCTAACTGCTATTCAATCTATAACAGTGAAAAAAGTTTTGGGGTTTTTAAATGCACGCTATTGTGACACCAGACCAGATATGAGTGGCACTGTGCACTGGCAGAGGTTGGCAGAGTACACGCTGTAGGCCTGACACCCGCTTGCAGACAACTAACTGCTATTCAATCTATAACAGTGAAAAAAGTTTTTGGTTTTAAATACACGCTATTGTGACACCAGATATGAGTGGCAATGTACACTGGCAGAGGTTGGCAGAGTACACGCTGTAGGCCTGACACCCGCTTGAAGACATCTAACTGCTATTCAATCTATAACAGTGAAAAAAGTTTTGGGGTTTTTAAATGCACGCTATTGTGACACCAGACCAGATATGAGTGGCACTGTGCAATGGCAGAGGTTGGCAGAGTACACGCTGTAGACCTGACACACACGCTTGAAGACAACTAACTGCTATTCAATCTATAACAGTGTAAAAAAATGTTTTGGTTTTAAATACACGCTATTGTGACACCAGATATGAGTGGCAATGTGCACTGGCAGAGGTTGGCAGAGTACACGCTGTAGGCCTGACACCCGCTTGAAGACATCTAACTGCTATTCAATCTATAACAGTGAAAAAAGTTTTGGGGTTTTTAAATGCACGCTATTGTGACACCAGACCAGATATGAGTGGCACTGTGCACTGGCAGAGGTTGGCAGAGTACACGCTGTAGGCCTGACACCCGCTTGCAGACAACTAACTGCTATTCAATCTATAACAGTGAAAAAAGTTTTTGGGTTTAAATGCACGCTATTGTGACACCAGATATGAGTGGCAATGTGCACTGGCAGAGGTTGGCAGAGTACACGCTGTAGGCCTGACACCTGCGTGAAGACATCTAACTGCTATTCAATCTATAACAGTGAAAAAAGTTTTTGGGTTTTTAAATGCACGCTATTGTGACACCAGACCAGATAAGAGTGGCAATGTGCACTGGCAGAGGTTGGCAGAGTACACGCTGTAGGCCTGACACCCGCTTGCAGACAACTAACTGCTATTCAATCTATAACAGTGAAAAAAGTTTTGGGGTTTTTAAATGCACGCTATTGTGACACCAGATATGAGTGGCAATGTGCACTGGCAGAGATTGGCAGAGTACACGCTGTAGGCCTGACACACACGCTTGAAGACAACTAACTGCTATTCAATCTATAACAGTGAAAAAAGTTTTTGGGTTTTTAAATGCACGCTATTGTGACACCAGACCAGATGAGTGGCACTGTGCACTGGCAGAGGTTGGCAGAGTACACGCTGTAGGCCTGACACACCCGCTTGAAGACAACTAACTGCTATTCAATCTATAACAGTGAAAACGTTTTTTGGCAGATATGAGTGGCAATGTGCACTGGCAGAGGTTGGCAGAGTACACGCTGTAGGCCTGACACCCGCTTGAAGACAACTAACTGCTATTCAATCTATAACAGTGAAAACAGTTTTTGGGTTTTTAAATGCACGCTATTGTGACACCAGACCAGATATGAGTGGCACTGTGCACTGGCAGAGGTTGGCCAAGTACACGCTGTAGGCCTGACACACCCGCTTGAAGACAACTAACTGCTATTCAATCTATAACAGTGTAAAAAAATGTTTTGGTTTTAAATGCACGCTATTGTGACACCAGATATGAGTGGCAATGTGCACTGGCAGAGGTTGGCAGAGTACACGCTGTAGGCCTGACACCCGCTTGAAGACATCTAACTTCTATTCAATCTATAACAGTGAAAAAAGTTTTTGGGTTTTTAAATGCACGCTATTGTGACACCAGATATGAGTGGCACTGTGCACTGGCAGAGAGTACATGCTGTAGGCCTGACACACACGCTTGGGACGCCCCGTCGACATACCCTTCTACCCTACCTATCACATAATGGTGCCCAGTTAAGATATTGGATAATTATTTCAGCACTATTCACAAACATCCACACCAACTACTACTAGAATTACACGGTTCCAAACTTTATGCTCCATAATTCGTATGCTATTGACAGGGCTTGGCCTTAATTCAAATTATTACTCAGGGCAATCTTTCTGCATAGGGGCAGCATCATCTGTTCCCTCCAATTACATTCCAGCACATATCATCAAGGCCATGGGATGCTGGGAATCATACATTTATACATTACATATACTAGAACTGGTTATAAGGATTCGTGGCTTAGCCAAGTAATTTTGTTGTATTGTAGAACGAATACAATTTTGTATGGTACACTCTAGGTATACTTCAATCTATAACAGTAAAACATTTTTTGGGGTTTTTAAATGCACGCTATTGTGACACCAGACCAGATATGAGTGGCACTGTGCACTGGCAGAGGTTGGCAGAGTACACGCTGTAGGCCTGACACCCGTTTGCAGACAACTGCTATTCAATCTATAACAGTGAAAAAAGTTTTTGGGTTTTTAAATGCACGCTATTGTGACACCAGATATGAGTGGCAATGTGCACTGGCAGAGGTTGGCAGAGTACACGCTGTAGGCCTGACACACACGCTTGAAGACAACTAACTGCTATTCAATCTATAACAGTGAAAAAAAATTTGGGTTTTTAAATGCACGCTAATGTGACACCAGACCAGATTTGAGTGTACACGCTGAGTACACGCTGTAGGCCTGACACCCGCTTGAAGACAACTAACTGCTATTCAATCTATAACAGTGAAAAAAGTTTTTGGGTTTTTAAATGCATGCTATTGTGACACCAGACCAGATATGAGTGGCAATGTGCACTAACAGAGGTTGGCAGAGTACACGCTGTAGGCCTGACACCCGCTTGAAGACATCTAACTGCTATTCAATCTATAACAGTGACAAAAGTTTTGGGGTTTTTAAATGCATGCTATTGTGACACCAGATATGAGTGGCACTGTGCACTGGCAGAGGTTGGCAGAGTACACGCTGTTGGCCTGACACACAGACGCTTGCAGACAACTAACTGCTATTCAATCTATTACAGTGAAAAAAACATTTTTGTTTTTAAATGCACGCTATTGTGACACCAGATATGAGTGGCACTGTGCACTGGCAGAGAGTACATGCTGTAGGCCTGACACACACGCTTGGGACGCCCGGTCGACATACCCTTCTACCCTACCTATCACATAATGGTGCCCAGTTAAGATATTGGATAATTATTTCAGCACTATTCACAAATATCCACACCAACTACTACTAGAATTACACGGTTCCAAACTTTATGCTCCATAATTCGTATGCTATTGACAGGGTTTGGCCTTAATTCAACGTATTACTCAGGTCAATCTTTCCGCATAGGGGCAGCATCATCTGCTCCCTCCAATTACATTCCAGCACATATCATCAAGGCCATGGGATGCTGGGAATCATACATTTATACATTATATATACTAGAACTGGTTATAGGGATTCGTCAGGCATTTCGTGACTTAGCCAAGTAATTTTTATGTATTGTAGAACGAATACAATTTTGTATGGTACACTTATTTTTGCTCTCTTTATTTCAGGTGTACTGCATTGTCAGTTCCGGCACACCACAACCGACTGGTGTTTTTAACTATGATATCTACAGGGAGTGCAGAATTATTAGGCAAATGCGTATTTTGACCACATCATCCTCTTTATGCATGTTGTCTTACTCCAAGCTGTATAGGCTCGAAAGCCTACTACCAATTAAGCATATTAGGTGATGTGCATTTCTGTAATGAGTAGGGGTGTGGTCTAATGACATCAACACCCTATATCAGGTGTGCATAATTATTAGGCAACTTCCTTTCCTTTGGCAAAATGGGTCAAAAGAAGGACTTGACAGGCTCAGAAAAGTCAAAAATAGTGAGATATCTTGCAGAGGGATGCAGCACTCTTAAAATTGCAAAGCTTCTGAAGCGTGATCATCGAACAATCAAGCGTTTCATTCAAAATAGTCAACAGGGTCGCAAGAAGCGTGTGGAGAAACCAAGGCGCAAAATAACTGCCCATGAACTGAGAAAAGTCAAGCGTACAGCTGCCAAGATGCCACTTGCCACCAGTTTGGCCATATTTCAGAGCTGCAACATCACTGGAGTGCCCAAAAGCACAAGGTGTGCAATACTCAGAGACATGGCCAAGGTAAGAAAGGCTGAAAGATGACCACAACTGAACACGACACACAAGCTGAAACGTCAAGACTGGGCCAAGAAATATCTCAAGACTGATTTTTCTAAGGTTTTATGGACTGATGAAATGAGAGTGAGTCTTGATGGGCCAGATGGATGGATTGGTAAAGGGCAGAGAGCTCCAGTCCGACTCAGACGCCAGCAAAGTGGAGGTGGAGTACTGGTTTGGGCTGGTATCATCAAAGATGAGCTTGTGGGGCCTTTTCGGGTTGAGGATGGAGTCAAGCTCAACTCCCAGTCCTACTGCCAGTTTCTGGAAGACACCTTCTTCAAGCAGTGGTACAGGAAGAAGTCTGCATCCTTCAAGAAAAACATGATTTTCATGCAGGACAATGCTCCATCACACGCGTCCAAGTACTCCACAGTGTGGCTGGCAAGAAAGGGTATAAAAGAAGAAAATCTAATGACATGGCCTCCTTGTTCACCTGATCTGAACCCCATTGAGAACCTGTGGTCCATCATCAAATGTGAGATTTACAAGGAGGGAAAACAGTACACCTCTCTGAACAGTGTCTGGGAGGCTGTGGTTGCTGCTGCACGCAATGTTGATGGTGAACAGATCAAAACACTGGCAGAATCCATGGATGGCAGGCGTTGAGTGTCCTTGCAAAGAAAGGTGGCTATATTTGTCACTGATTTGTTTTTGTTATGTTTTTGAATGTCAGAAATGTATATTTGTGAATGTTGAGATGTTATATTGGTTTCACTTGTAAAAATAAATAATTGAAATGGGTATATATTTGTTTTTTGTTAAGTTGCCTAATAATTATGCACAGTAATAGTCACCTGCACACACAGATATCCCCCTAAAATAGCTAAAACTAAAAACAAACTAAAAACTACTTCCAAAAATATTCAGCTTTGATATTAATTCGTTTTTTTGGGTTCATTGAGAACATGGTTGTTGTTCAATAATAAAATTAATCCTCAAAAATACAACTTGCCTAATAATTCTGCACTCCCTGTATTTATGTGTTATCTGACTCTTACGGCAATATTGCCCTGACCACAAATTTAAGGCTGGGCGTGTAGTTGTGGGAGGGGCCTAGATCCCCTTTTAAGGGTCTCCAATCCACTCTCACATACCGTTATTGGCCTGGCAAATATCCCCTCCCACCACTCCCTCTTTTCACATCACCCTCTAAGGTGGGCCCTCATTATTACAGGCCTACTCCATTGTTGGTTCCGGCACACCACATCTATAACAGTGAAAAAAGTTGGTGTTATTAACTATGATATTTATTTATGTGTTATCTAACTCTTACGGCAATATTGCCCCAACCACAAACAAATACTTTTTTTTTTTTTTTTTTCTTGAAGAGAGGAATCTGGAGTCTTTGTAGAGTAAATGAATCGTGCTTTTATTGCAGCAATCAAAAAGACACTTTTTGATTGCTGCAATAAAAGCATGATTCATTCACTCTACAAAGACTCCAGAGTGCTCTCTTCAAGGAAAATATATTGGGCTAGAGATTTGCACCGGAGCAATTTAAAGACCAGGAACGTTGAGTGCTAGGATCTAGAAAAAAAATAAATATATATATATATATATATATATATATATATATTTCCTGAATGCACCTTTGTTTGTGTAGCCAGAAACCCTTTCAGCAGCCATGTGCAGTTGTTGCCTCCAGCTTTTAAGAATTCTCTGAGGCATGGGATGGCTGGCAAATTGCCCCCTAGGTCACCAGCATGGGCGTGCGCTAGCAATGGGATTGTGTGCTCCATATTTAAATCTCGAAATAGCAGGTGGTGTGCTGTAATTTCTACAGGATGAATGCATAAGGCAGGAACTGTGCGGGACCCAAAGACCCTATAGAGCCAGGAAAACGAGTTTGTTTTCCTGGCACTATAGTGGTCCTTTAAGGCCTTGTTAAGGAGTGATAGGCGTGCTTTATACGAAAGGAAGCTAGCCTGTATAAACTGCATCAGCTGTGTGTAGTGTACTAGCTGTACTCGAATAACATAGGAGATAGGTGTGCTTACAATTAAATATTCTTTTCCCTAACCTTAAATGCTGTCCATCTCTGCAAAGTTCTGTGTATGAAGAGATCCATAGACAGATCGTTGTATTGACCTTGAATATATTTGTATATGGTAATGAAATTCCCTCGAGGGCATCTCTTCTCCAAAGTAAACAAACCCAATTTAGAATGCACATCCTCATAGAGGTAATCATCCATTCCTTTAATTAATTTTGTTGCCAGTCTAAACACTTTTCAAATCCATGTTTTTTTTTTTCTTTATGAATGTGTGGCCAACATTCTAACGCATTAAGCAGCATTATATAAATAAAATTACATTGGCGCTTGATAACATTTGCAGTAAGTGTTTGTGAATTTGAGGAAATGCCATTCATGTCCTTTGAAATCCTGATGGTTTTCTTATTTAACCTTTGCACGTAATGCCCCAAAGAGTATAGATCAATATATTTTATGGCCATGCTGGGTAAAAACGACAGATTTAATTACATGGAATCCAAGGATGAAGTTTAAAACAAAACAAGAAAATCAAACAAGCACCAATATGAAACAGAGCACCATAAAAGTCCTTTTGCAAACCCTGCTTAATTGTAGATTATGCTATCTTTAGTGTACCTATAATCTTAATTTTATTAATGACAGGAGGCGAGAATTTGCTTAAGTCTCTCTTTACTAGAACTCCACAGCAGCATCAGAAAAAAGTTAGGTACTATAAAACTTCCCTTCCCATGCATCATTTCCTCTTTCAAGCTGAGACAAGACAAAACAAAATACACAAAACATAACGAGGAAGAAACAAAGTCCTAGATATAATGAAAACGACAATGTCCACCATCCGAGAAGAGCTGTCGAACCAGATAGTGTTGATGGACTGTAAACTGAAACGAAAGAAAAACAGAGTCGAACAGGTTGGTTAGCCAATTAAATGTACTTTGAACAAGCAAGTAGGTACCCACGCAGCAACCAAAATTTTTACCGTAACCTCCATAGATTCCAACCCTACTTATGAAAACCAGACATAAGAACAAGTGACAGGTAGCAGAGACAACAAGCAGAGTTGCATACATACCTGAAGGACTCAAACTATAAAATTAAACAAGGGAGGGATAAGAATGGGCGGGAAATACTCGCCTCCTGTCATTAATAAAATTAAGATTATAGGTACACTAAAGCTAGCATAATCTACAATTTTATAACATGACAGGAGGCTTTGTATTTGCTGTTTTAACGCTCAGCCAACAAATCCAACGCTGTTTGTTTAGCTGGTACCTATTCTGTGAGATATGAGTAATCCAAATAGATCCTCCAACTGCGAGAAGTGACAGTAGACGGGTCGATGAAGATGCCAGCTGACTAAGCATCCCAATATGGAAAAAACACCATCCTCTGATAGATCCATTGTACGTAGGGTTGCGACCTGTTTCCTAGCAGCCGGTCCATGAGCTGCCAAGTTGCCCTATCAGTCATTTTCCTGTAGGTGTAAAGTGCCGAAGGTCATTTGCGGACTTAGGGCCGCGCGAAGAAACTGCCACCATGCCTCGACTCTCGATGTGGAAGGTGGTTCCTCCAATCGTGCCAGGGTCACCAGGCGATGTGGCCTTGCAGGCAAACCTCCAACCTCAAAAAATGCGCCTAAGTCCACCACCAACTCCGTAATAGAACCGAGTAGGATCTTTTGTCCCTCATGACCTACCCGCTGAGATGTCTCATCCGCGAATAAATTATGCAGGCAAGAGAGTGGTCAAACTAGCCGTATCCTAAGTGATTCCAGTATTCCCAATGGACTGTGTAATCCGCGGCTGTGGTAGAGAAAAGACTCCTAAAGGATGTCCCAACAAGGTCCTAAGTTGAACTTGTGTGGTGGAACGATGATCGACTATTCTGGGGAATGTGAATCCCGAAAATATTCAAAGGGATGAGAACGTAAATCAGGGTTGAGATTTCCATCCAGATATATATTGTCTAAGGGTGATAACAAAGAAGAGTCCTCACGTGCTGTAGTGAGAGAGTGAATTAATCTGATTACCCGTTTGTACGATCCTGTTCCATGCCCGACCTGTCAAACTCGGGTAGGGGTTCCTGGTCCACACGCCACCTACAAGAACGGGTATAATATAGTGAGACCCCTAGGTCCCTGTACCCCTGACTGTCCGAGTACCTATCTCCCAGAGTAGGCCATAGGTCAAGGAACCCAGGTATGTGAATACGAGAACCAAAGTCAAGGCCTCCCTATAGAGGGATACCTCCCTTCTTAGTTTGGAGTCCCGCGAACACATAGCATTCTCTAATACGCAGGCATGGCATAAAGTCCCCTCACTCACGACAGGTGACTCCAGTGAGCATATATAACGAAAGGACAAGGGTCTAGCTTCAACCGTCCAAAGCAGTTGTTGTCCCGTTTGAAAATGTCGGCTGTCCTATCTGAGTCTGCTACACCTCCTGAGCAGTACTCCAGCAGTAGGTTGCGTCCTGACTTTTGACATCCGTGTAGGAGTCGGCACACAGGGTTCCTCCATAGAGTCCACCGTAGGCCTCATTAAAGGTAGTTAAAAAGGTGGTTTAGCGAGAAACCAAACCAAGACGGTAAGTGTATAGAAGGAGAGCCCTCCATATCCGAACCATGTTCTCCAGATACGTGCTCAGAAGAGATGGAGCAGTCCCGTCATTTTATCCCAAGATTGTAATGACCAGGGAACCCAAATCAACTCGGGATTCTGGTCTTTCCATGCGATCCATGCACCCGGTGTACCTGCAGACCGGGTAGTGGGCCTTCCCTAGTCTTGTTACCCGAGCAAGGCATAGCCTCTATGAAGGCCTCAGGATCTCATGTCACCTTGACATGGGAAAACTGTTACATAGTTACATAGTTACATAGCTGAAAAGAGACTTGCGTCCATCAAGTTCAGACTTCCTCACATTTATTTTTTGCTGTTGATCCAAAAGAAGGCAAAAAAAACAGTTTGAAGCACAGTTTTGCAATAAGCTAGGAAAAAAATTTCTTCTTGACCCCAGAATGGCAGTCATATTTATCCTTGGATCAAGCAGTTATTACCCTACATTGAAAGATCATATTCTTGAATATTCTGTTTTTGCAAGTATGCATCTAGTAGCTGTTTGAACATCTGTATGGACTCTGATAAAACCACTTCTTCAGGCAGAGAATTCCACATCCTGATTGTTCTTACAGTAAAAAAACCTTTCCTTTGTCTTAGACAAAATCTTCTTTCTTCCAGTCTAAACGTATGGCTTCGTGTCCTATGTAATGTCCGGTTTGTGAATAGATTTCCACCCAATGGTTTGTATTGGCCCCGAATATATTTGTATAATGTTATCATATCCCCTCTCAGGTGACGTTTTTCTAAACTAAATATGTTTAAATTTGTTAACCTTTCTTCATAGCTGATATGTTCCATTCCTTTTATTAATTTTGTAGCACGCCACTTTTTCTAGTGCCATAATATCCATAATATCCTGTTCGTGCAGTTTGTTCATGATGGTCTGAATATCTTAAATAGAGTGCAATTGCCTGGTTGATCTAGCGTAGATTATACCAAAACCTGTACTCCTGTAATACCTGAGGCTCATCCGTTAGCCGTACCGTCTCCAGGAGTGTGTGTAAATAAGTGGGGAATCTCCCCCCGTAATACCACAGTGAGTGGCCCGGTCCAGTAGATCCATTATAGGAGTTGAAATATGATACCCTGTAAGATCAGACAGCCCTCTATAACGAAATTGGCAGCACGGTCGTTAGATCTAATCGAATGTAGGAGGGGCGACCCTCTAAGCAGTCATCGTTGTCTTGTACAGGTTCAAGCCTGTGTGATGACTAAATAGACGGCACCGTAGTGCGTTGAGTGTATGGGAGAGCCGTGCTCTCTAATAATGTGATCGAACTCCATGTCAGCGCCTGGCTGACAGCATGAGCGGGCCGCACCCGTCAATAAACAAACCTTAGAGTTTACATCTGTGTCCCTTTATGAGAATGTGTCACTCAAAACATGTCCTCTGTATCCAGCTCGGTATCGAGCTGAGGTGGAAGGAGGGTCGCGCCCTCTAATGATGAATCAGGGGAACTTTCGGAAACAATGATGGAAACTACCCACGGACCGCCTGGATCCCATGCGCGTGCACAGGATCCAGGATGACTGTCGGCAGCCTGAGGAAAGCTGGAGACGTTCTCCGCAATCCACAAGAGCCCGGGAGATCAGCAGAGGTCAAGTCAGACCTCTTGACTTCCCTAGCGATATGGTAATTGGAAGGCTCGAAAACCAAGAAACAACAAATAAAGTAGAAAAAGGTAAATACGTACCTCGGAGAGAAGGTGAATAGCCGATCGGAAGAAGCAAGACTAGGAAAACCAACTGAGAGGATCAGGAGTTAAACATGACGTAGGATCAACTACCAATACCCAAGGTGGATACCTGGAAGGCAGCTAAATGGTTAGTTGTTGAAGGCATGGAACCATGTTCCCCTGTAGGCGTCTGAGCACTGGTCTGTGCACTGCTTGTGCGAAATTCTCTTTGGAGATGTGTTGCCGCTGGGTTGGTGCAAACCGTGGTTGTGTGTCCGGGAATCTTCATAAAGGCTTTGCCCCTCAGGGTATGAGGTGTGTAGGGCCTTCACCCTTCCGATCGTATTTAGGTGTCCGTATCCTGGTGTCCTTTTGGATAGTATGGCAGCAGTGCTTGCCTGTACACCCACTTATCTCCATGTCAGTGATATTCCTCCAGGCCTGTGGCCAAAAAGGGGGTTCGGGCCCAGATAGAACCGACCAATGGTAGAGCAGGCCATTCAATGGGCACAGACATAGCAGGCCAATTAATGGGGCACAGACATAGCAGGTCAATCAATGGGGCACAGATGTAACAGGCCAATCAATGGGGCACAGACATAGCAGGACAATCAATGGGGCACAGACATAGCAGGACAATCAATGGGGCACAGACATGACAGGCCAATCAATGGGGAGCAGACGTAGCAGGCCCATCCTGAGTTGTGTATTAAATGAGTAATGGGGACCCTAAGTTTGGGCAGAGTCCCCTAAACATCTGTAGGTCCTCAGGGTCTCCTATGACATAGGACCCCTAGACACCAACCCGTCCAGACAGTGTAATACTGTGTGAATAACCTGAACCGGGACTGGCAGTCCCTAAATGCCCAGCAGGCAAAATAGTGGTATTCCAGATGTATTGGGTAAAAGCTGAAGTTGTTCCAGTGATTATAGTGTCCATAAAAGCAAGATATACTGAGCAAAACCTTCTTTAACCCCTTAAGGACCAAACTTCTGGAATAAAAGGGAATTGTGACATGTCACACATGTCATGTGTCCTTAAGGGGTTAAATTGTGAATTGGTAAGCACAAGCACCTACCGATCTGTGTGAGATTTCTTATCTATATATAATAGATCATCATCGTCATACCACCTGAAGGGTATTGTACCAATGGTCTCTTTTAGGAGTAGGGTTAAACCATAGTCAACTCAATGAATCTCGCCATAGAAGCTGGTAAAAATGTAATAGTATCAGCATAGACTGGTCTCCCATACCAGTTGGAGGCAGAGTAAGGTCTGTTTAGCTTTTAATACATGCCATGGACAGCGCCTTATACCAGAGTAGTCTCATCTAAGACCTATAGCTGGACCAGAATGTATATACTGTAAACCACCTCAATCTTAGAGCTAACTAGCAAATTAGCTCTGTATACACCCTGTACAGAGCCTGTATAACCGAGTCTCATATATACATGTAACTCACAGTGTTCTGAGATGTATACTGCCATTTAAAATTCTCAGTAAACTGTGGTATAAACTGCCATAAACTCACATCAAGCTGTGATATATACACTGTATTGATACTCAGCAATCTGTGATCTAAACTGCGATATATTCATAGACAGAAAAAACAGTGATCCGATGACCTGTATAAGTTCATGGGCATAGAGAATACAGTGATTTGATGAACTGTATAAGTTCATTAACATAGAGAATACAGTGAGTTGATGAATTGTATAAATCCAATGACAGAGAATACAGTGATTTCATAAACTGTATAAATCCAATGACAGAGAATACAGTGATTTCATAAACTGTATAAATCCAATGACAGAGAATACAGTGATTTTATAAAAATGGCATGTCAGATGTTAGACTATTGGTAGACATGTAGAAATCAGCCGGTGCATCCTAGCAGGGCAAGAATAGGCGAGAGCCGGTCACCGTGGGTAGAGGGGGGACCGCGAGCCGGCGCACCCTCCTCTAGCCGGTCTGACGCCCGCGGCTCCTAGAAAGAGCCGATCGCGGCGAGGCGGCCATGTGTGCGAGCTCCTAGAAGGAGCCGATCGTGGTGAGGCGGCCATGTGCGCAAGCTCCTAGAAGGAGCCGATCGTGGTGAGGCGGCCATGTGCGCGGGTGTCGCCGGGTACTCGTGTCCAACAGCGAGTACCCTGGAAAGCTCGGAAGGGAGCTCGGGGAATCAGAGGAGCCAGCCAGGAGGCTAGTCTCCAGAAACCCCGAGAGAAACACTTGTCGCCCGCGGTTAGCAAGGGCGGAACAAGTAACAGAAGGGAGTTAGTGAGTGGGGTAGCGGGGGTGGGAGGGATAAAGGCAAAGGGAGCAAACCAAATAGAATCCCTAGGAACCCCCCAAAAAACACCACAAAGTAAGCGAAAATCTCCCCAAAGAAAACCAAGGGAAGCAAAGAAGAGCCAAAAGGGCACATTCCCCAAAAAACTAAGCATAATAATAAAATCATAAATAAAACATGATGAATATAAATCATCAATAAATACCAAATAAGCTAAATAAAGGTAAAATAAATCATAGTAAAACATGATTAATATAAATAATCAATAAATCATAATAAAACCCAAAGCCACCCACTAAGAGCAGGAGGCTGTCACGTATTCATCTGCTTATAGAAATGTGGTTAATGACGTTTACTGTCCACACAGTAAAAGGTGTGCCGAGCAGCAACCTAATCCACAGAAGGGTTAATGCTGAGCAGCAATTATGCAAATGAAACCTGGTAACTGACTTTGGGGTCAAAGGCCGGTTACAGCCTATCAGAACTAAAGGCCCAGTTCTCATCCTGCTCAGTGCCCCTGTCGTGGTTTCCCTTGTGGTTGTCCGAGAGCGCGTTCCTGTTATTAGTTTTCTACCTGGTTTTTGACTTTGGCTTTGTTGATTGACTTCTCTATATTCTGGTATCCTGACTCCTGGCTTTCCTCATCGCTGCATCCCTTTCTGTCTTCCCTGACCTCAGCTAGTATTTTTGACTATTCTATGTATGTTAAATCCAGCCATTCTAAGGACCGGTAATACGTTACTTATTTGTCATCCGTGCTATACAGTTCTACGTGCTGGATCAAACAGTTATCCTGACAGAGGCAGTGGTACTCTGACCTGTACTGACTGCAGAGCAGCAAAGAAAGAGGAAATGATGCATGGGGAGGGGAGTTTTATAGTACCTAACTTTTTTCTGATTGGTTGTTTTTCTGTGCTGCTGTGGAGTTCTAGTAAAGAGAGACTTAAGCAAATACGAAGCCTCCTGTGATGTTATAAAATTGGGATGTCGTAATTTTTCCCTCATTTTACTTTCTGGACAGGACAAGTGTTATTTAAAGTCAGAATGGCAGGATAAAATTGTAGGAGATGTCATTAAGAAAAAAATAATGCAATGAATTTCAAATTTAAAGGCAGGGTAAACAAACAAAATGTGACAAACTGAAAGCATAGCTGATTTGGAGATTTTTCATGTTCGGGTATCTTGACCTAAAGTAACCAACAAAGGGAAAAACAGGAGGTGCAGAATTTATTTTTTTTAAGTGGTCATGGAGCCTGTAGTCTTTTTCTGCAACCTTTCAGAGTTGGAGTCTTTATCTGCAGCCGGAGGTGTAACTATTATAATTACCAATAAGGATCCCGCACTTTCCTAGATCCCAGGTCGCAACCAGGCCTGAGGTTGGCCAATCCTCACAATGTGATTTGCAAAAAAGTAATGATGGTCCAGGAACAAAAGTTCAATCCAGTGGGCAGATTTATTGGAGAAAAACAGGGCCTGAGAGATGGCAGTTAAACATCTCCCAAATTTACATGCATTTTCCATTTTCTGTTTACAGCTAAATCTTATTTTACGGTTTCTTCTAACTTGTGCAATCTGCAGCATAATGTTGTCATGAGTGGTCTCTATGTAGTAATGTCATTGTTCGGTAAATTATTTTTTCTCTGGTAACTAAGGCTCTAAGAATTGCTTTATTGTTTAGTGCTAATGACTGAGAATAAAAGGCACTGACGTCTTCACCTCAATGTTCTGTCTGTGATCCAAGTTCAAAACATCAGTTAATTCTCTTCATTTATAAGCTAATAATTTACACAATTGTTGGGTTGAAGTACCAAAAAAAGGTATTATTGGTTATTTTTTTATATAGAACCACAAAATGTTATTCTAGCACTCTGAAATAGGTATCCCATAAAAATAGGACATTAATTAAAATTAGAATACAGTCTGATCACAATTGCATGTATTTGCACAAATTTAGAAAACTTTTAAAAGTATTAACGTTATTGGGGACACAGCGTAATCAGAGACTCAAGAAAGAAAGAACCCTGCTCACTTAGCGCGGGAGGGAGGAGGCAGAGTGGAGACTGCGAGGACAGGAGAGGCAGCCAACTCCCATCAGACCCATCCACCCTCCTGCAATAAAAAGGTAAGAAACAGGAGGGTGGCTACAAAATTAGATGAGTGTGTGTCAGTATGAATGTATGTGTGTATGTCAGCAGGGACATATTTTTTACTTTTTCTAATTCTTGCGAGTCCTGCGGCTGTCAGAAGGTTGCCATGGATTACCATGGCAACGCTCCGCGTGGCACGCAGGCCGCAAGAGTGAGACAGGGGAGCTGCTGGGAAGGGAAGTGAGAGTATGCTGCGGGCCCCCTCTGCAACAAACAGGTAGCCGAAGGCCCGCAAGTACACATATATTTAGCGAAAATCGGCCCGGTGGGCCGAGGCTGGCAGGGAGATCACAGGATCTCCCCTGCCGGTCTATGCAGGGCCGGCACTATCCGAGCACCGGCCCGGCTGTTTGCCATGGAAGGCCGGTGGGGAGATCAAAGATCTACCTCACCGGCCCACTTGGACAGACATGCGGCAGAGGAGGGAGAGGACTTGGCGGAGCTCTAACTTGCAGCTCCGCCGGGTTCCTCTTGCGAGATCCATGGCAACGACCGGATCTCGCGAGAGTGAACTCTAGCCCGCAGGCTAGAGTTCACTCACCACTGGACCACCATGAATCGTGTGCGAGTGCCGGTTCCCCCCTTCCAGGTACCACCATGCCTGTCCCTCCCTCCCAGGCTAAAGGTAAGAAGGGAGGAGGGGATATTATTGATACCGGAGAAACTGACGGAAGCCAAGCACAGAGAGATGGACACAGGTTTCTTCAGGAAGGAAGAGATTCTTTATTCGGTTTACCGATCGGGACTCAGAGGGACTAATGTCACCAAAATACAACAAGATCTGAGCCCAGAACTGACTGTGTAAATGCATGATATAGACATATAGCTCCTCCTATAGTTAACTCTACCCACAATCAGCTGAACAAAGCCTAACTTCCCTTACCTGTTAGACCACATGGCTCACCCAGAACAATGGAGGAGGGGAAGTGTTTTTAGTTTCTACATTCCTGCATTTGCTCAATACAGTGTTGATTGTATCTTAGCTACGTGTAACTGATACACCAAAATTTACACATATGCCACATGGCAATCTTGTCCTAGTAAATTTATTTTTACTGAGATTCCACCACATTCCCCCCTTTGATGCTTCTGATATTTCACAATTCCAGATGCATCACTTAACCATAGTTTGCTTACACCTCAGGTTGCCATGAATCAGAACAGACCTCGTAAGCATCTTAGCATCATTACAAATTCCTTCAGCACTCCTCATTCTGAATATATTCTCTCTGGGCTAAGGGTTCATACTTGCAAACAGCCATTACATGCGCAGCTGGTTTCCTTTCTGTCGTGCTCTCTATGACACTCTGTATGGACCTAATTACCAATGGAACCAAACATGGTAGAAAGAGACACACTATAATCAACATGACTCCTCCTACCAATGTCTTGATCCCTCCAAGCTGTTCGTACCTACTTCCAAACCAACTACTAGAATTGTACCCGTTCCAGGCTTAAGTCGGTACATGCGTCAGTTTAGCCATGTGGCTTGTGAGATCAGCCACTGCCTGCCCTTCATCATCTATGTGCAGACAACAGTTGCTGAGATTGAACTTTCCACATACACCTCCTTCTATTTGCACTGGAAGTGAATGGAGGACTTTATCAACAGCCCAACTGGTTTACCTGGTAAGAAGGCTATGTGCTTTACAGAGGAATCCATAATTGCCTAATGGTAGAATGAGGCTTGAATCCCTGTATTAGAATACAATAACACTTCATGGGCATACAGTTTGGCTGTTAACCAGTTCCCTCACATATTACATCCCTCCTATTGGCAATGAAGCGCGCTAAGGTAGCCAGTGCCACTCATTATCTTCCCAGCTACCTACATTCAAGAATGCTAGCTTCTTTTTATGATTCACATCATACACTTTAACTCTCAAGGTCTCTCCTGTTTCAATTGGCAACAAGAAGAAGGATGGTTTGAGCATACCTAATACACATGCCCCTTCCCAGTCCTGTGGCAACTGCGAATAGGCTTTCTTACCACAGATCCAGTACAAATTTGCTGGGGCTTTCCAACTAGATGTAGCAGATAGGTCAAACCACACATCCTTTAAATTGGTATAAATTGCAAACGGGTTAGGTGGTTCTGAGACATTTGAAGCTGACCACCAAGTTGTATCTTTTGTACTATCATTATAAGCTTTTTGCCCTAGACAAGTTAGTTCTCCTACAGATGTGTTAAACATTATTCCTTTTCTTGCTATGCAAACATAACCTATAATGGAGGTCTTTAATCGCCACTCAGATTTACCTCTAACACTCACTTGATAATCAGTTTGAGAAGATATTAACTGTTCAACTGTCTCAGAACCGGAATACATTACCTCCTTTGCTTCCCATGGCCATTGGTCTCCCATGTTAGTACCTCCACACACATAGCAGTTGGTTACATTAAGACTACCAGCAATACTCTCGGCTAGATCAATAAACAGGTTTTTAGCGTTATGGGGAATCTTATTTTCTACACTCATCTCTTCATAAAAAGAATGGAAAACCTGATGAGTTTGGGATGCTACGGTATCGGTCTCTATCCCTATAAATAATATTGTCCCAGGATCTAAACCCGTCCCATATATTTGGAACCCAAATAAGTTACCGAACCTATCTAAAAATTGTTCAGGATTATTTATGAGTATATGGATTGGGTTGCATTCCCTAGACTTACAATATGGCTTTGTAGGCAACTTAGTAACAATCATATCCTTGTCTGCTGTCTGTCCCCAAGTTGCCCACCCCACACAAGACCAATATGGGCAAAAGTTATATTCTCTATTTGGGCATCTAGGACTCACATACTTATTTTTACTGCTGGGACAAATATATTTATCGTTAGACCCATACGTTCTTTCCCATCTAAGATCCCCACATACATTCCATGGCTTTCTACCACTTGATATCGCCTTACACGCATCAAATAGCAGAACACCCGAAGAATGTACGGTTTCTAGTATGGTCTTATTTATCAGGGTCCCCTGTGAGTCTCCATTCCGAATAGTCAACCAAATTGTACAGGGTTGATACTCAGGGCTGAAGCACTTAGGTTCTCCTACTCCTAAATGGCACACACTATATTCTATATTTAAGTATCTACATCTTGATACATCTCCTTTACACTCGTATTGCGAATGCCAAATTAGGGTCTGGGAAATATGGTTACCTGTTCTTGTAGTCTTAATGCATACCTCACAGCTAGGAGTGTCGGTACCTCTACCTTCCTGAATATAAAAATACACATATAAAAACATTATCAGAAACACATCTTTCGTCGGCATCCTCAGTCTTCGTCCGTGCGATGGCACCTCAGCTTCCAGGATGTTAGGGCTGCAGGGAATGGAGTTCTGCTCGCCTTAACAGGGGTCCCTTCGAGACACCCTGCTATTACACGTGGGTGAGTGGTCAGGCTTTATTATGGCCGTCAAAACACTCACGTACTAATCTCTGAAACAACAATAATTGTAATCCACAAGGTTTCCTCGTCACTCCGACTGAGTCGTGCGCTTGAACCGGATCTTGCAGGGATTCTCTGGATCTATGGTAGCTTGTCAGGAATCTGCCGCTGTTTTTTTTTACCCTAGAGTGATGAATCCACGGAGTCACTTCTACAACCTTTACAACTGTTGGGGTAGATAACAGTTGTAAAGGTTGGGGTAGATAAAAGAACAACATAGGGACCTCTCCACTTGGAACCTAATGGAACAGTGTTCCATTCTTTTATCCACACTTGATCCCTAAGGCTAACAGGATACGCTCCAAGCTTTAATTCAATGTGTATTGGTGGAATATTGCGAACAAGTCCTGGAGGATTATTCTCTGTCCATATTCTTGAAATGTCAAATAAGGATTCATCACTCTTAGGGTCTGTATTTGTTATTATAGAGTAGAAGTGCCACCTTTACAACTGTTGGGGTAGATAACAGTTGTAAAGGTTGGGGTAGATAAAAGAACAACATAGGGACCTCTCCACTTGGAACCTAATGGAACAGTGTTCCATTCTTTTATCCACACTTGATCCCTAAGGCTAACAGGATACGCTCCAAGCTTTAATTCAATGTGTATTGGTGGAATATTGCGAACAAGTCCTGGAGGATTATTCTCTGTCCATATTCTTGAAATGTCAAATAAGGATTCATCACTCTTAGGGTCTGTATTTGTTATTATAGAGTAGAAGTGCCATTCTTCTTCCCTTTGCACCGATACTGATATTATGCCTGGTGATCTATTAAACTTCAGAGACGTTGATCCGTTGGGTTTAAAAGTTATCTGGGCTTGAAGCTTTAATAATAGATCTCGTCCTAGAAGCTGAACTGGACACTCCAGCATATACAGGAACTGGTGCTTAACCAAATGGCCTCCTAGAATACAAGTATGACTCCTGAGAATTGGTCTAGCAGCGCTTTTCCCAGTAGCTCCTATCATAATTATAGTCTTCCTGAAGGAGGAGCAACTAGGTTAGTTACCACAGAGTACTCAGCACCAGTGTCAATCATGAAAGAGCTCCTCTTTCCCTCTATTGATACATCGACCATAGGCTGCACTCGGCTAAAGGGGGATGGAGCCCAGTCGGTATCAATAGTCTTCCATGACAGTGTCAGCCAGACCGACAAAATCTCTATCTTCTCTATCCCTTAATCTCTGGGTAGGGGAATAGTATCTACTTCCCTGAACACCTCCTCTGTTACTACTGTCATTCCCTCCAAGACTTTCTCTATAGCCACCTCTGCAACCATCTCGTAACCTTCTCTCTTGTCTTATCTATAACTTGCTTTATATTCCCTCTGTGGGCAGTCACTTTTCCAATATCCTTCCTCTCTACAATACACACAGTAATTCCTACTTCCTCCCTTACTCAGCCTATTCTCAACTCCTCTATTCACCTCCCTGTTCATATACACCTGATTTGCAATTTCCATTAACTGTGATATGGACATTCCTACAAATCCATTTAACTTTAGCAATTTTCTTTTGATATCACCTTGGGTCTGGCTGACAAATGCTGAGTTGTTCATTCGAGAGTTCTCAGGGGCCTCTGGATTAAAAGGAGTATATAATCTATATGACTCCAGCAATCTCTCATAGAAAGCACTAGGTGACTCGTCTGCTTTCGTAAAGGAATTATGGGTCTTCCAATTAAACAGATCAGTCATGGCGAACGGGACATAAACAAATACAGGGTCTGCCAACTGTAATTGACCATTAATATCAATGTGTGGGGGACCAGGGGTAAGCTGCAGTGGCATTTGTAAATGTCAAAGTTGGAGGGCACCAGTCATTTGTCAGGTTAGGGTGGGACTTAGATAGGGTTGTTTAGTCATAGGTTCCGGTCGGGGAGTGGTGAGGTAGGTGGAAATGGATAAATTAATTTTACTGGTCAGTAACTTGGTTAACAAAATGTTTCGGACAGGGCTAGGAGGAGCCTGACCAGTAACCAAAAATGGTAAAAGTGTATTCCAGCGTCCTATACCATTGACCATTTCATCCAGTTGTATTTCAAAACTAATTTACTGTTACTAAAGGCACACAAGGCTCAGTAATTATAGTGTTATGTCAGTCGTTATGGTGTTGTCAGTGATTATGGTATTGTCAGTGGTTATGGCGTTTTCAGTGATTATGGTATTGTCAGTGGTTATGGTGTTTTCAATGGTTATGGTATTATCAGTGGTTATGGTGTTTTCAGAGGTTATGGTGTTTTCAGTGGTTATGGTGTTTTCAATGGTTATGGTATTATCAGTGGTTATGGTGTTTTCAGTGGTTATGGTGTTTTCAGTGGTTATGGTGTTTTCAGTGATTATGGTATTATCAGTGGTTATGGTGTTTTCAGTGGTTATGGTGTTTTCAGTGGTTATGGTATTGCCAGTGGTCATGGTGTTTTCAGTGGTTATGGTATTGCCAGTGGTTATGGTATTTTGTAATTGCTGAGAATGATCTGATTTCAGTGGATTCAGTTACTGTTATTAAGAATTCTCCTCACAATTTTGACTGCTAATAATAAAACTGAATACAAAGAACCAGTTGGGGGGGTAGGTAGGCACAGAAATACGAGGGGACAGGCATCTGAAAGCCAGAGACAATTAGAGCACAGGTGGACTGGACATACCAGCTGCACCAGTTCTTGCTAAAGAATTTAGTTGAGGGATGGTCAGATGGGTCAGATTCCATTGGGGATGGACAGACCAGTTTTGATAACCATCTAGTAACACAAACTGTGTTAACAGTCAAAATATGGAAACTGGTCATTCTCTACTACATAAGGTAGTCCCCAAAATCACACACATTATATCCCTTTTTAAAGTTATTTAGCATATATTCTAAGGGATCAACAATCTTTAAATTCCGGCGCTGCCATACTTAGCAACGGAGCGTCTAATTCAAAGAAATACAACAAACACACCTCCAACAGTCACACTCGTTTCCCTGGCAACAGCACCATGTGGCACAGTTACTAGGTCAAACTCATACAACAAAACATACAGGGAATTCCCGTACACACACAGCTGTTACACCAGTCACTAAGTAACTAATACTGTGCCCTTTGGTGAAACTATACAGTCACCCACGCTATAATTCCCTATATCTGAATTACCCGTCTATAACACACCCCAGTAACATCGTCTTTACAAACAGTAGTTATAGTACGGTTAGCATTGGTTAGAGTACAATTTAAAGTCACAGTTCAATTAGTAGTGGTTATGGTGTTAAACATACAACATAGACAACAGTTATTAGTAGTTATTTACAATATCAGTAATTATACATGGTTATGGTACCGTGCGCTATAATACAGTTACACACTATTCACACTCTCGCTAGACGGCAGAGCTCACGCTATCTAACAAGATATACACTTTACTAACAATCTTTAACACATATACAATCCCAACTAAACTATTGGCCAGTACCTTGATGGACTACCTAAAACTATCTACATCCGTTTTGGTTAGCCACACTGCCCAAGCACCACATATAGCGAACTAGAGGGCGGAATTTACAACAGAACCCTTTTAGTCTTTCTACTCTATCAATAGTCTAGTGGGTTCCAAATTTACACGCCTTCCCACTTAGCCAAGATAGGTTGAGATCTAGCAAACGATAATGTACATCAGAGTCTGCTTAGTCTCCCGGTCCCTCCGACCTAGCGAACGAATTGTACACCCTAGAACGCTAGTCTAGACAAGACACCGGTGTCCGGCTAGGGCTATTTACACAGAACCCCGCCTGACTCCAAACCAAATTAAACGGTCTTACTAAAGAGCGTTCAATTGAGCGGTGCGCCTTCGCTCCTTCCCTCCGACAGAGGGGGCAGATTCCATACACAGATTTAAACCCCTTATGGGCCTACCGCACAATCAGTATACCCCTAGTGGGTCCGCCGTCTAAAACAGCAGTCGTCTTACCTCCTCGTTCCTGAACCTGGGTTCACACTCATCGACGGGGACACCCCAGCACTTACTACGTAGAGGCCGATGATCTCCTGGACAACAGACCAGTGGCGCCGAGACGAAGGGAGGTCCACGCAGAAGTTCAGGGGTGCAGCCGTAGAGAACGTGGGCAAAGATAGACCGTCTCACGCCTCTGCCTCTCAGCTACCGTTGAACGATGAGCTTCCCGGCCCAATGCACCAAATGATACCGGAGAAACTGACGGAAGCCAAGCACAGAGAGATGGACACAGGTTTCTTCAGGAAGGAAGAGATTCTTTATTCGGTTCACCGATCGGGACTCAGAGGGACTAATGTCACCAAAATACAACAAGATCTGAGCCCAGAACTGACTGTGTAAATGCATGATATAGACATATAGCTCCTCCTATAGTTAACTCTACCCACAATCAGCTGAACAAAGCCTAACTTCCCTTACCTGTTAGACCACATGGCTCACCCAGAACAATGGAGGAGGGGAAGTGTTTTTAGTTTCTACATTCCTGCATTTGCTCAATACAGTGTTGATTGTATCTTAGCTACGTGTAACTGATACACCAACATTTACACATATGCCACATGGCAATCTTGTCCTAGTAAATTTATTTTTACTGAGATTCCACCACATTATAACTGCTTAATTTTATTTTTTACCCCCCACACACACACACACACAAGCACTAAGACTTCATAAACACATATATAAAAATAATTTACGCATAATTAAGCTACCACAAATATACAGATGTATTTGAGGCCTTACATTTTATGTTTGTTTTTCTGTTAACCACAAACCAAAGTGCACTGTGAATTTAGTGTGGCAAAGATGCCTCTGCCACGAGTTCCTGGAGGAGCCTGCTGGCTAGCCTCCTGCCCAAGGACTATGGGCCCTGCAAAAGACATGCTTAAAGACTTTGTTCATGGGATTTCTCGTTATGGTTCGGGAACCGAACAAACCCACGAACTAAGGAACACCCGGATGCTTGTTAAGCCCGATTGACACCTTTTAACGAATCACACCTCAGTGTTCTAAGTGTTCGTCTGGGTATCCGCCGTTCGTATGCACGAACACTTGGTGGCGGACATTTTGCTTGCACGAACGTAGGCATTGGTGTTTGGATATTGTAATACTTGAGGAAAAGTTATTTGGAACTCAACCCCTGAGACTCGATACTGTCACTTTAAGAAAATAATATTTATTGAAATAAAACAATTTTGCTTTGGCAATCTTCTGTGTAATACGATTCTAAAATGATAACGCATGATTAAAGATAATCTTGCAGGTAATTGCTTCAATCTGAATAACGTTTTGCAAAATTAAATTAAATAAGGCAACTCCTTAATTACACTGAACAAAATTATAAACACAACACTTTTGTTTTTGCTCTATTTTTCATGAGCTGAACTCAAAGATCTAAGACTTTTTCTATGTATACAAAATGCATATTTCCCTCAAATATTCACAAATCTGTCTAAATCTGTGTTTGTGAGCAGGGCTGCCATCAGAAATTGTGGGGCCCCTAACACAGCTCAAGATCTGGGCCCCCGTGTGCCCGCCTCCAAGCCCCGCCTCCAAATCCCGCCCCACGGGAATACACACACACAGACACAAAAGGACACAGACACAGAAAGATACACACATACTAACAGACACACACACATATAGACATATACACAGATACACACACACACTGACGTACATTCATACTCACATACTGACACACACACATACATACATACTGACAAACAGACATACATACAAACTGACATACAGACATACACATAAATACATAACGGCATACATACACACACACAGACATACACACTGACAGACATACACACTAACATACACACACTGACATACACACAGAGATACTGACACACACACAGACACACACACAGACATACACACAGACATACACACACACAGACATACACATAGGCAGACATACACACACACAGACATAACCACACACACTGACATACAGACATACACACAGACAGACATACACACACACACACTGAC
Organism: Pelobates fuscus; assembly: GCF_036172605.1. Taxonomy (NCBI): domain Eukaryota; kingdom Metazoa; phylum Chordata; class Amphibia; order Anura; family Pelobatidae; genus Pelobates; species Pelobates fuscus. Next base: position 296,217,216 of record NC_086321.1, on the reverse strand, counting down.
ATACAGACATACAGACATACACACAGACAGACATACACACAGACAGACATACACACACATACACACACACATACACACACACATACACACTGACATACACACACAGACATACAGACATACACACTAACATACAGACATACAGACATACACACTGACATACACACACAGACACACAGACATGCAGACATACACACAGACATGCACACAGACAGACATACACACACAGACATACACACTGACATACACACATGCAGACATACACACAAAGACATACACACTGACATACACACACACAGACATACAGACATACACACAGACATGCACACAGACAGACATACACACACAGACATACACACTGACATACACACACGCAGACATACACACAAAGACATACACACTGACATACACACACACAGACATACACACAGACATACAGACATACACATAGACAGACATACACACACACACAGACACACACACACACACACACACACACACACTGACATACAGACATACAGACAGACATACACACAGACAGACATGCACACACAGACATACACACACACACTGACATACAGACATACAGACATACACACAGACAGACATACACACTGACATACAGACATACACACTGACATACACACACACACAGACATACACACTGACATACACACACCTCATTTATCAGCCACCCTCCTCATACCTTTAAGTTGCAGGAGGGTGGCTGGGGATGATGGGAGTGAGCGGATGCCTCTCCTCTCTCCTCTCCTTTTTCCTCTCCTCTGCTCTCCCTTCGCTCTCCTCCCGCGCGCAGTAAGCTGGGAGGAAGTGACCGGACGTCACTTCCTCCCAGCAGCCCTTGCGGTGCTGCCGCAATTTTTTATTTTTTTTTAAAGGGGCCCGGTCGCACAATTACCCGGTCGCAGCGCTGACCTGGCCCCTGAAGATATAGGGCCCCCCAGGGCCGCCGGGCCCGTGACAACCATCATGGTTGTCACCCCCTGATGGCTGCCCTGTTTGTGAGAACTTCTTGCCGAGATAATCCATCCACCTCGCAGGTGTGGCATATCAAGATGCTGATTAGACAGCATGATTATTGCACAAGTGTGCCTTAGGCTGTAAAAAGTCTTAGATCTTTGAGTTCAGCTCATGAAAAATGGGGGCAAAAACAAAAGTGTTGCGTTTATTATTTTGTTCAGTATAGGAACATTCTTCTTAGAAAAGGACACAGAGTCTTTTAGGTTCTGGAAGAAGTAAATAATGAATAGGTCTCATTGGGAGATAAGTAGCTAAATCCCAGAGTGAAGACAATTATATTTCTTCTTATCCTTCCCAATAACTTCAGGTGCGAACCAATTAACTTATTTTGCTTACTGTGAATGATGGTTGAATTGAAGTCCTTTCCCGAATAGATGAGGGTTATGGTTGCTTGAAATATATGTAGAGGAATAGAGGAAGTGGTGATGTCTGTTCCGAAGTCTGGAAGTGGAGAGGTCAGCGTAGTCAGGAGCAAGCCTGAGGGTTCGGTACACAGAGAAGTCAGCGTTGTAAGGAGTAAGCCTTCTGTACACGGAGAAGCTGGTAGTAAAGCTCAGACGGCAATCTGCAACAAAGTAGCAAGTATGCGAGAGGCACAAATTGATTGAGCAATCTTGATTAGTTTGTGGCTTACTTTTCAAAGGGAAGCGCGTGACGTCAGATGCATGGGCGGAGTCAAATTGGCGAAACCCGGAAGCCGATTGGAAAGGAAGATATAGGGGAATGCTGACAGATATGTTGGTCACTCATATCAGAGCTATCGGAGGATGTGACTCTTGTGGGGTTTCCATGGATTTTGGGGGTACTTTTGGGGTGTTTGAAAATTGCATGTTTTTCTGTACCTAGAGATAATTGAGTTTGTACAGTTCCTGACTTAATTATCTCTCAGGCACAGGGGAGGAGTTTGTGACATGTATAAATTCTGTGACTGTACTTCCATTAAACAGATGACTTCCCAGCATTAAGCCTCGGCTCATGTGTGGCGAGATATGCGATACTGGCGATAATTACTGATATACTGCTATACTCTCTGGAGAAGAGTTCTGACCACTGGGAACTGGATCCAGGACTCGGACCCAGGGTGGGAAAAGACAGCTAGACCCCAGCCAAGCTGCAGCTGTTAAGGGTCTGAAAGTGCTTATGGTGTCCTGGCAAAGTGCTTATCGTAACTCGGTGATAACTAGGAAGCACATTTGGCGGAGGTATCCAGGCGGGGTACCAGGCGGTACTCTACATTTAGTTTTTGTATTGTGTTCTGTAGTGTACTGTATATGATTTATAAAAAATTATTGATGCTTGATGTATGCTGTCTCGGTGCAAAGTGGTGAGGGAGGTTTTATCAGTTTGAAGCTATATATACCTGGTGCTCTTGTCACACAAAGTATAAATAATGAAAGGAATACTGGCACTCCAGGATTTGGTAAAAAAAAAAAAAAAAAGAAAGGTTAGTTCTTTATTCTTACCTTACAGTTCTGAACTGTAAGAATAAAGAAGAACTAACCTCTCTTTTTTCCCAAATCCTGGAGTGCCGGTATTTCTTTCATTTTATATATATATATATATATTCTTCCAAAAAGGATGCAGCACTCTCGAATTTAAAAGTCCAAAATTTATTAATACGAAGTTAAAAACGATCAACGTTTCAGTCCTGCATAGTGGACTTTCATCAGGATCAAATACATTAATACGAAAAATTTATTAATACAAAGTTAAAAACTATCAACATTTCAGTCCTGCATAGAGGACTTTCATCAGGATCAAATACATATTTGATCCTGATGAAAGTCCTCTATGCAGGACTGAAACGTTGATCGTTTTTAACTTCGTATTAATAAATTTTGGACTTTTAAATCCGAGAGTGCTGCATCCTTTTTGGAAGAATGGATACTACTAGCCTTCGCATGCTAGCACCCGGTTACTAAGGGATTACAGCGTGAGTGCAAGAGCATTTGTCATTTTTTCTTGTATACATATATATTCATATATATATATATATATATATATATATATATATATATATATATATATATACAGGGAGTGCAGAATTATTAGGCAAGTTGTATTTTTGAGGATTAATTTTATTATTGAACAACAACCATGTTCTCAATGAACCCAAAGAACTCATTAATATCAAAGCTGAATATTTTTGGAAGTAGTTTTTAGTTTGTTTTTAGTTTTAGCTATTTTAGGGGGATATCTGTGTGTGCAGGTGACTATTGCTGTGCATAATTATTAGGCAACTTAACAAAAAACAAATATATACCCATTTCAATTATTTATTTTTACCAGTGAAACCAATATAACATCTCAACATTCACAAATATACATTTCTGACATTCAAAAACAAAACAAAAACAAACCAGTGACCAATATAGCCACCTTTCTTTGCAAGGACACTCAAAAGCCTGCCATCCATGGATTCTGTCAGTGTTTTGGTCTGTTCACCATCAACATTGCGTGCAGAAGCAACCACAGCCTCCCTGACACTGTTCAGAGAGGTCTACTGTTTTCCCTCCTTGTAAATCTCACATTTGATGATGGACCACAAGTTCTCAATGGGGTTCAGATCAGGTGAACAAGGAGGCCATGTCATTAGATTTTCTTCTTTTATACCCTTTCTTGCCTGCCACGCTGTGGAGTACTTGGACGCGTGTGATGGAGCATTGTCCTGCATGAAAATCATGTTTTTCTTGAAGGATGCAGACTTCTTCCTGTACCACTGCTTGAAGAAGGTGTCTTCCAGAAACTGGCAGTAGGACTGGGAGTTGAGCTTGACTCCATCCTCAACCCGAAAAGGCCCCACAAGCTCATCTTTGATGATACCAGCCCAAACCAGTACTCCACCTCCACCTTGCTGGCGTCTGAGTCGGACTGGAGCTCTCTGCCCTTTACCAATCCAGCCACGGGCCCATCCATCTGGCCCATCAAGACTCACTCTCATTTCATCAGTCCATAAAACCTTAGAAAAATCAGTCTTGAGATATTTCTTGGCCCAGTCTTGACGTTTCAGCTTATGTGTCTTGTTCAGTGGTGGTCGTTTTTCAGCCTTTCTTACCTTGGCCATGTCTCTGAGTATTGCACACCTTGTGCTTTTGGGCACTCCAGTGATGTTGCAGCTCTGAAATATGGCCAAACTGGTGGCAAGTGGCATCTTGGCAGCTGCACGCTTGACTTTTCTCAGTTCATGGGCAGTTATTTTGCGCCTTGGTTTTTCCACACGCTTCTTGCGACCCTGTTGACTATTTTGAATGAAACGCTTGATTGTTCGATGATCACGCTTTTCTGAGCCTGTCAAGTCCTTCTTTTGACCCATTTTGCCAAAGGAAAGGAAGTTGCCTAATAATTATGCACACCTGATATAGGGTGTTGATGTCATTAGACCACACCCCTTCTCATTACAGAGATGCACATCACCTAATATGCTTAATTGGTAGTAGGCTTTCGAGCCTATACAGCTTGGAGTAAGACAACATGCATAAAGAGGATGATGTGGTCAAAATACTAATTTGCCTAATAATTCTGCACTCCCTGTATATATATAGTAATATTATTATTATTATTTTTATTCTTTATTTATATCTCACTCCACATGTGAGTAAGACAACATGTAAAACAATATTGAAAGCACTGCACATTTGAGAAATAAATAACAAGGGGACATTATACACAGGTGTTCTAATGAAGAGAGGGTTTTTGGTATTATTTATAGCTCAAGAACTAAACTTAAAAGGTGCCCAACAAGTTAGCTCCGTAGGGCAATAGCTCACCCCTTGGAAAAATTACCCCCATGTAGGATGCGGTTCCTTTTATCTTGCATGGATAATAGGAGAGAATAATATCCCCCAATTTATTATATTAATCCTTTGGTGGATCAATATTGATACATAAGCACCTTACAACAACTTATAACAAGCTAAAAAAATGCTAATACACCTTGGATCATGATGTCTGTGGGACCAGTTCCCAATGAACTTCATAGTTCAGGGTTATTCACTAAAAGTATGAATCCTTGGAATTGAAAGTGAATTCAAATGCTTGTACAAAATCACTGAATTGGAAAAATTCTCAAAGTCAACCAAGGGTTATTCACCAGAATGTTAATTTTTGAAAATGTGAAACTGAATTTAAAATGTTAGGCCTCAGTAACCAAAGTGGAATAACTGGCAAGTCAGCAATGTCTCAGTATGATTATTAGTCTACTTTGGTCTAACATTTCCAATTTACTTTGGATTTCCCAACAATTTTAATTTTAATAAATAACCCTAAGCATTGTTTTTAATTAGCTTATTTTGACTCCCATTTTGATATGTTCTTTGCATGGTAAGCAATGCACACTCATCCTGACCTGTTGGAGGTAAGTCTGCCCCTCATTCCCTAGTTCTACAACCATGACATCAGTTATTGGGAATGTTTTGGAGCAAAATGTAATAACGGGTCTCTTGTACAATTAGCTAAAGTTACAGAAAGGATCTATGCAAATCTTTGTATGGGGATTTAGTTTACATTTATTTCGTTTTGTTTACGTTCTAAATGTGTAAAATGGGGACTTCAAGGACCATCATCTAGAATTAACAACAAATCAGGCAATACTTCTATTTGATTCTATGAAAACAGATTTGAAGATTAAGGATACCTGTCACTTAGAAAAAAGTATATATATATATATATATATATATATATATATATTTGTTTTAAATGTTCAATCCTCCAAGAGGCACACACCCCTTTCCACTGGGGAGGCTGCAGTTTCCCAGCGTTGCCAGCAGGGTGCGCCGCCGAGCAGCGCTGCGCGGTCCTGATGCTGCCGGGGCTCAGTTTCCAGCTGAGAGCTCTGCCTGTGTGACTGATCCAGCCTACCGAGGGGCTGGAGATGGCCAGACTGACGGAGAGAGAGGCGAGGAGGCAGCAGCAGCAGCATCCCCCGCAGCAGCAGCCCCGAGCCTGCCCCATGAGCGGCCCCGAGCTCCCTGCTCAACAATCGGACAGCATGAAGGACCTAGACGCAATCAAACTGTTCGTGGGGCAGATCCCTCGCAACCTGGAGGAGAAAGACCTGAAGCCTCTGTTCGAGCAGTTCGGCAAGATCTACGAACTCACAGTGCTCAAAGACCGCTACACGGGCATGCACAAGGGTGAGTGTCAACCTGTAATACCACCATACCCACTGACATGCACTGCCCTCACTGGCAGCTAGGACCAAGGGGGATTCCACCCTTTCTACCTGTATCCTCAACATTCTATTTAGGTGATTTTGGTTCTAGTGTGGAGTGCTGAGTGTGATTGGGCTTCCATGCTCATATCCACTGAACCCTGTCCGATTCATATTTTTAGTTATTTATATACTGTGTTTTTATTTTTTTTCCCTCACTCCCTACATAAGACCGTAGTGGGGTGAGCACCAGAATGGTCTTCAGACTTATTTCAAAAGCTCACCCTGGTTGAAAAAAAAAAAAAAAAAAAAAAAGAAGAGGGTGTTAAGTGGCTGGCTTTCTGTCCTCTTGCACACTCAGAAATACAGCGATTCATCATAGGGATGGTTTCGGTACCAGCCTCCGACATCTGTACTTACATCGTTAATACACATCGCGAGTGCCTCACATCCCCTTTATACACATACCGATCCCCATTTTTTTTCTCTCTGCACACTAAAATATACAGTGACACAAACAAACTGGTGATTGTAGGCTTTTCATTTTAATGTCAAAAACCACCCCAGTTCTCTTATTATTGAGTGAATTTACCCATAAAAGAGACTTTAAAAAAGGAGCACTGACCTCTTAAAACAAAATGTATTTATAATTGTCAGTAACGTATGTTGACATTGTCTTTTTCTTACACATAACATTATGTGGAATATGTGCTCTGTGTCATTAACCCAATCCTATCTGCCCAATTTACATATATGTCCCATTCTTGTATTTGTTTTATTTCTTATCTTTTATTGAACTACACACCCTCCCCCATTTTATGCAATCATTCCCCTTTATGTTCTTTCACACTCATTTCCATTTTGCCACTCCATTTCCACTCAGATATTTACTCAGCCTACAATTTTCACTCATTTCTCTTACTTATTTTCTTTTCAGTTGGTCTTCCCATTTGTCAAATACAAGGATATTTATTTATAATGTATCATTTATTTAAATACATCTATGTACATGCTTTCTGCATAAACACACTCACACATTTGTGTGTGTGTGTGTGTGTGTGTGTGTGTGTTTATTCCTTTGTTACCCTTCTCTTCATTCATGAACTCTCAAATTCCTTTCTTTATTTTCCCATTATTCACACACCTTGTCTTAAATCTTCTAATCTTTCTTTTCCACTCTATTTATTTCAGTATTTCTGGCCTTATATGTAGCTTTCACAATCAGTTTAGATATTGTTTGCTAATCCTACTGTAAGTACAGAATTGTATTTACCCAAATTATTTCACCTATACATAAGCACAGTGTTTATCCCTCTCTCCTTTTTTTTTTTTTATATATTGTTATCTTTATTATAGTCCCTATGCATTCATACTTATATTCTGTGTGTATTCCTTTTAGCTCCATATATGCATCTGAATTCCAAAACGTGTGAATAAATTCCCTGAATTTCACCAGATATTGCAATAGACTTGCAAATGTGATGATTGGTCCTTAGTGCAAAATAAATACAGAGCTATTTGGTGTCGAAGAGAAATAAAACTGGATTGGTCAATGCATAGTGTAGAAACGTGTGACACTATCTATTTGTTTGGAAGCAGAGTCAGTGATTTACTCTTACATGCTTTTTGCAAAAATTGAAATAGGTTCTTGAGGATTGTACTGTACTTGTTTTTTTTTTAATTCATCACCACTTAATTCCAGAGGGACTGGATTTCCCTGGGCATTGCAACTACTAAATGAGGAAGTTGGCATTAGGAGGGTTAAGGGATTTTGTTATCTCACGGCAATAGATATGGCACAATGTCACAGTTAGTGCCTAAAAGGCTGATAGTATGTTTTGATTGGAAGGCCACAAACCATTGCATTGCGCTTGCATTCTGCAGAACATGGGGTGTGGGAGTAAGAGAGAGACTATGAGAGTTACTATGAGGTATTTACTAAGGCCTCAATTCAAAAAGCTTTCTAAATGATACTGTTAGAAAAGTTTCCAAGTGGTTTATCTACAAAAGTCACCATTAAGGTTTATAGACATTTTTGCTGATTAATCATTTGGAAATTCATCTAACAGTATTGAATCGTTTGGAAAGCTTGTTAAATCAAGGCCTCAGTTGGCATTTGCCAGTAATTCAAAGTGAATTTCAAGTTTTTAAAAAACTGGAGCCATGCCTGTTTTGACGTTAAATTTTTAATTTTCTTTGAATTCACTTCAATATCCAGCATTAACACTATACAGAGTTCCTAATAAAAAAAAATCTGAATTTGGGCTAAAGCCCAATTTCAACCGAATAGCTAAAAGCTGTTTCTTTTTTTTTTTTAAATGAAACTTAATGTTTACATTTCATTCAGCCTGCTTTAAAATCAGCAATTCTTAAATGCAGATACTATATCAAATATAGTATTCACATATTTATAAAACACCAGATTCCAGCCAGATTCAATCTGAACAGATTCAGTAGGCAGGAAATTTGCAAAATACATTTACCTGCATTTTACAGGTGAAACAACAGAAATCCACTATATTTGGCTGCACAGTCAGCCAGCAGGAAAATGGTTAAAATATATATTAAATTAATAATGATGTATTACATAATATTAAAACAATCACACGATGTGCATTTTACAACCTAAAATATCATGTTCTAATTATTGGGATATGATGTTCCCTTCTATGGAGTTATCCTGTTCAATCAAATTTGGAAAAATAATCTGTTGAATCTAAGTATTCAGTTGCATATTTCCATCATTTAGTTCTGGATTTCAGGTTTTTGTTTAGACAGACTAATATCCTGACTAGGCTGCTTTGCAAAATCTGGACATTGATAAATCTTATGAGCAGTGTCTGGACTTTGCAGACTGAATGCCCAAGATTATAGTTGCTAATTCTGATGGGGGCATGCAGATTTTAGTGAATAACCCCATAGAGCTCTTTCTTGATTATTTAGGATATAATTATTATTGGCCCATTTCTTCTGCCAGAAAGGAACATGACAAGTTGTGTACTCTACCCTTTAGCATCCTGTGCATTGGATGTAAGGGAGTAAAGAGGACTGTTGGTCCTCCCTGATAATTTTACCATTCATCAAACAGACATTGGGTGAGGTGTACCATGGAGGTCTTGGTACCCTTTTTGTTAGCAGTGGGTCAATGAACCCCCTTTTCCCAACTTCAACACATTGGGTTAAAGTAAAGTAAGCTAGCATCTTCCTTGTTATTAGGTGACCCTGAGGCTACACACAAGAGATTTTAATTTACATAAATGGCCTATTAATTTATTTTCTTTTATTTAGGTTTATCAAGCTGTCCATTTTTTTCCAGCCAGGAGTAGGTCAGTCCATCATGCCATGTATTTCTTATGGACTTGGGGCTTCATTTTCTACTTTGATAAAAAAAACCAAAAAAAAAAAACTATCCTCATTGAAGAGTCATTACATAGTGATATTTAGTGCACTGCTACCATGGGACAAGCACTCCAGAAATTGGGATCACTGTCTATGGAAAACAGCATCATTAAAATGGGCACCCCCTACCTTTTTTGTGTAATTTTACTTGTATTAAAGAGATTATGAATTATCTTAAATGTTTATTTTGTTAGAAAAAATGCCCTCAACATTTATTTGTCAAGGTGAGTATACCCCAACACATAAATCCAGTTAGAAAACAGTAGAAAAACCTAGGAAAAAAACAGTAAAAGAACATAGTGATAGTCCTTGGAGTGGTCATGATTAAAGTTATAAAGAAACAGCTAAGAACAGGCTGAGAGAAAAGTCAGAGCCACGGTGGAGTCAAGGGTCAGAGAAAAGTATCAGTGAGCAAGTCAGGGAGAACAGAGATCAGGATAAACTAGGAACAAAACTGAGTTAAAACCTGGCTCTTAAAGAACGGATATCAGAGACCACAACAGGGCAAGGGGCAAACTGAATCATGGTCTTAAATTTTCGAAAAATTACACAATCGGCTAGCATCAAAAGTGATGCCGAAACTAGTGGGAGCTGCATCGTTGGATTGGCATGCGCCATTACAGCGCCAGAAAATGAGATTCAAGGACTTATAACAAACCTAAAGATGAAAACCATATACATCAATTGATGCCAGAGTGTTGCACAGAGTCAGATTGTGTGCCATGGTTGCATTCGAAAAAGAGGGGGATTTGTGACATAACCTTTAAAATGGTTGGATTAGGAAAGGAATGATGGGGTGGAGGTGGATGTGAAAGGCAATGGTCTACTAGCTTTTAGAGAAGATAGTAAAGAGCATTTTCGTGTTTGTGTGCGTGTACGAATCCAACATATGCGTTTCACAGGACTCCAGAGAGGGTATGTTTGGCTTTTCTTACTAGCCTCCTTGTACTCTCTAATCATATTCACTCACTGAACTATTGTTCCCGGGATGTGAATCTCCCTGGTCATAATTATTCTGTCCCTTGGAGTCAGGCAGGTGTGCATTATAGCACATAAATATGTGGATTTGCACTTGCACTGGTAACCAGTCCCCATGTTCTGGCCAATTTGGCTATTTTCATAAAGGTCAGCCAGGCCACCGGACTTTAATGAGTCTGTGCGGTGTCCCTTGATGTGTGAGACAGTGCTTGTGACATTCATTATCCACTGGTTGTGTCAATACTAACAGAGTATGAATCATTTATGCTTGCATATATTTTGTGAATACTCCCTCATGCTGTCTATGTCATACTGATGGAGGTTGCAGAGATATATACTGTTTGTTGGCACATCTCTCAACTCTAGTAGTATCTGTCAAGACCATATTTTGCACATAGGGCTATCCACAAGAAGATCCACTCAAACACACACATACACATTGTACCATAATCACAACCATTTGCCTAGATGCATATAGCTCAATCCCCTGCCTTCACACACTACAATTCTTCTACTTATGGTTCTTATTGACTTGTACCATACACATTTCAATCCTTGTGACCGCTGACTATTGACTTCTCTGGCTGTAACACTTCCCAATTGACAAATCAGTACATTTATTGAAGGGAAATGATTTGCAAATTCTTGGTCATAATAGCAGAGGTAAAAAAATAGAGTTGGATATTTTTTCAATTTAATTAAAACATTTTTTTTCAATATTGGTTATTTTTGTCTAAAATGTGTAATTCCTTTCTAGTTGTTGACAATTACTGGTTTAGTTAATTACCCCATGGATCTCCTGTCTATTGCACCCTGACTATCTGTCACTACTCCCTTTTCTTATATTTACTCAAAATCCTAATCTTAATTTTAATTTAATCTAATTCTGCTTTTAATGCTCATGTACGCTACCCAAGTTTATTTTGACAGTAAGGAATAAGTGTTGCACTCATGTCACTTACGATAGGATTATATGTATGGGTAACGCTCCATCCTGGGGAAACAACAAGTTACCTGCTAGATTCCAATAATAAAATATGGAACCGGAATCCCAGTCAACATTTAACCCACTCTTGCAGAATCACTATCTCTGCTTTTTTCCTTTACACACTTACTGACTGAGCAGCGAAAAAGACGTGTTTGAGCAGAGCTCCGACAAAGCCGACGATTAATAGCAAACATTTGCAACTTAAATAGCTCTTACAAGCTCCACACATCACTATCCCCAGCCAGCTGACATTATGGGGCGAAAAAACAAAAAATCCACATCCCGGAGTCTCCCAAAATGGCTGACATTAGGCTTTCCTTTGATTGGCCTATCCCGTGGGTTGCTCCCAGGATGGCGCCTGCAGAGCTAAGTGAGGACGAGGCCTTATAAGCATCTAGGGAGGATGAGCGAGCTCCAGATACTCCCCCAGGCAGCAACTCAGACTCAGAAGAAGACTCTGCGCCAGCGACCAAAAGGGACGTCAGAAACCTCCTGTTGGAGATGAGGCAGGTGTGGAAAGCAAACCTGCTAAATACGCAGACTGAGCTGGGGACCCCGAGTCAACAACTTACAGAAATGGAGTCCAGAGACGGAGCCAGGGAACAACGGCTGCAGACCGTGCAAGAAGAGATACAGGACCTCGCCCAACGGGTCCAGAAACTTACCAGGTCGACAGTGGTGCTGTAATCGCGGCACAGATGGAAGAACATCTGCTTCAGAGGGGTGTCAGAACGAGTCTTGGGAAATGTCCTACTGCCCTTCCTCCGGCGACTACTGACCCACATGGGAGCCAAGAGAGGTGCAGACCCCGAGATCATAACATCAGCATTCAGGATCTGCAAGGCGGCATCAGAACAAGCAGAAGCACCAAGAGATGTTATTGCTGTAACAAAAGATATTGCGTCCAGGTCTGCCATTATGTCCCGCTCGAGAGAGCTTGGCAATATCCGATTTGAGGGAATTAAATTGGCAATATACCGGGATCTCCCGTTCGCTGTGATGACAGCAAAGCGGCAACTGGCACCAGTCGCAAGACGTCTGCGAGAGGCAGAAATAAAGTATAGGTGAGGGGTAGACAGATCACTAGTGGTCCAGGAGGGTAGCGAGACACTCACCTTGCCCTCCACTGGCCTACGATACAGATCCAAAACAGGCCCATAAGGCCAAGACCGGCACAAAGGGCTGACTCAGACTACTCCTTGAGCATGTAGTGTAGTAAAGCAGGCTACCCCAAGCCCATTCCCATCCATAACACTGCAGGAAATCTCGGCACTCGTTTAGTGACACATAGCTCACCCTAGCTGAGATGTAGGAAGCAATCAACTGCCTAAATGCCAAAAGTTGTGTTTTACCGTTTTACCCTTTTCCTTCTCTTGTGTTCGAAAATTGATTATGTTCCTCAGCTTCAGCTCCTACCATGCTTACCATATAACACTACCTAGGAGACAGATATAACCAAGTTTAGGAGCAGAACATACTAGATTATGTCACCTGACACCAATAAGACATACCTTTATACTGTAAAGCATGTCTTGCCTTCAATATGGTTTTGCTGACTTACTATTGTTACCATTGTTTTATTCTCATACTGCGATACAGTTGTATTTTGCGTGTGCAAAATCAAATAAAATACAAATTGAAAAAAAAAAAATATATATATATATATATTTCTGAGGTGACAGTTTTCCTTTAATGTTTGCTGTACCCATGTCAATTTTTGCTTTATTTTAACCCCTCACTAACCATGCATTTAAGTAAACTTGATCCCTCTCATTTTGCACTATTTCTGCTTTTGCCTCAGTCCATCCAGTTCTTACACACTCACACATATAGTCATTTTTTCTTACATCCCTCTGATTTTGAACTACCATGCTCAAATATTTTCTCTGAATCCCTGAGCTGTAACAGACTCCTACTTATCATCTTAATTTCAGCCCCTCTGCTACAAAGCGCTCAATCGATTCCTGATGATCTTTCACACCTTCTTCCCACATTTGAATTTAAACAGTTTTTGCCAAATAGCATTGACCCTTTAACATCGTGTACCAGCATTGTGCAACCCCCCCCCCCCCCCCCCCCCAAAAAAAAAAATATGTGCTTTAACACAAACCTTTTAATTAGCAGAGTGTAATGGGTTTTTTCCCCCCGCAAATTTTGTTTTTTTGGTATATACAATTATTTCTACAGATAGTAAACATATTGTAGTACTTAGGAGCAGGTTTGCTTTTGTGTGTAGAGTTGGTGTTTGTATGTAGCGTTTGCATTTGCGTGTAGGGGTGTGATTGGATGTATTGTTGGCTTTTAAATGCATTTGTGTAGTATTGGTGTTTGGGTGAAGGATGCGTTTATATATAATTTTGGAGTTTGAATTCAGGTGTGTTTTTTATGTAATGTTGGTGTTTGCAGGAGTGTTTGCATGTTGTGTTGGTGTTTGTTTGCTTGGACGTATTTACACACTGCCACATACATACTTACACAGATATACATGCACATTAACACAGAGATACACAGTGACACACTGCACATATACACACGTTCATAAACACACTGACATATGAACACATCTTGACACACAGATACACACAACACATTGGCGCAGATATACACATATACACAGACAAATACACACAGTGACACACGCATACCTTAACACACAGATACATGCACACTGGCACACAGATACACACACACTGAAAGATACACACAGTGACACTCAGATACACACACTGACACACACTAGCACCTACACACACACTGATACACAGATGCATACACTCAGATACACGCACACCGACACACAGATACACTGAAAGATATAAACATTGACCCACAGATACACACACTGGCACATACACACACTCAGATACACACAGCGACACATACACACTGGCACACACACAAGCACATACACACACACACACTGAAAGATACACACACTGACACTCAGATACACACTGACACAGGTACACACAGAGACACAGTGGCACATACACACACTCAGATACACACACTCAGATACACACAGTGACACATTAATACTCACACTCAGACACATACAGTGACACATACACACAGTGACACACAGACTTCACACAGATATGCACACACTGTCAAATACACACACCTGTCATTTTTTTATATTTGCAGTCACCTTCCTGTTAGCATACCTGTTGTCTGCAAGGGGGTGACTTGCTGGCTGAGGCTAGTGTGTGGGGGGGGAGGGGATTCTCACTGTTGGCTGCTGCCTCTCTCCATCAAGTGAGGCATTTTCTATATGACGCTAGGAGGAAATGACCGTTTGTCACTTCCTCCCAGCATCCCATTCTATGGGGACCCCGTTGCGCAATTATTTGGCTGCGGTGCTGACCAGGTCCCTCTGCAGGAATAGGACACCCGGTGGGCAAATCACAGCGGAACCCCAATTTTGCTCTCGCGGAACCCTAGGGTTGGAACACCTATTGGGAAACGCTGCCCTAGACAATCCAGGCCAGTGGTTCTCAAGCCTACCTTGTTATGCCCCAATAGTTATTATGATGGTGGTGCAGGACTGGGAAACCCCCAAACGCAAACCTTTCTATGAGGAGTGCGTTAAGAACCCTTGGCAGAGTGGTGGGTTTTGTTGGGGCCAGGTATGCACCAACATTGGCACTATAGATCTGCATATAGATACACTATAGCTGTTTACTATTATAGCTTTCCCATCTCTGAAGAATGTAACTAATATTATTAAATATTTTGAAGAGCACAATCTACTTACTTTTCATTTAAATTCCCCTTTGTCAACAATTTGCTCACTTTTAAAATTTCTTAATGTACACAATCATCACATTTCTCACAATTTATTGTCACATTATTTTTCACTTCCACCTTTCTTCTGTGGTAAACTATTCACCTTTCTCACGATAATCTACTCACATATTTTGCACATTTTCTCGTCCTTTTATATCATGTACTTGTGTTACCTCTTCATTTGCACACATTCTCACCTCATTTTTGTACCTATATTTTTTTTCTCTATATACTCAGTCTTTCACACCCTTATTTTCTTAAATATGTGTTACATTTTCTAACCTAATGCTTTCGTCACATACTAAGTACTGTATCGCTCTCTATTTCTGTGATCAAAGCATAACCCTCTCATTATTGCTCATTTTCTTATATCCTTTACGTTTTATTCTTAAAGCTCATCTCCATATTGACAATTTGGGAATTCTCGTTCACCGAGCTCTGTTTTATCTTTCTGATTCACCTCTTCACTCAAAAATATATACTCTTCATTGATTCTTCTCTTTACATATCTTGTCATTTTACTAAACCCTTCTATTTGGTGTGGTTTGGTGTATTGTCATACTAAAGCAGCTTTTTTTTCTTTCTCTGTATGTATTTCAGAATGTAAGCTCATTGAGCAGGGCCTTCCACCTCTCTGTTCCTATGCGTCCAGTTGTCTGGTTACAATTACATGTCTGTTAGTCCACCCATTGTACAGCGCTACAGAATCTTATAACACTATATAAATAATAAAATAATAATTTTACCTATATGTTATTCTAATTTACTGCTTCACTGCAATCCCCACTATTCTGCTTTTTATCTCTGACTCTCTCTCTCTCCCCCCTCTCAGACCACAGGGAGGGCTATTGGTTGTATCAGTGACTGACTATAAAGTCTACCTCCCCTGACTGGTAGCTATTTTACAAGGTATATTAGCAGCTAGGGAGTAATTGTTTCTGATGTAGTGACATATAGATATAAATGGTCAAGGCCACATTAACTACATCTGAGACCCCTCGAATATTAATAAGTAATATTGAACAATTTGAAGTACACAGACAGAGAGGTCTCCTAAAACAAAGGCCAACCTTGAAATCTGGATTGACAGCAGTAATAAAATAACCTTAAATGGTTGTGTGGGTGCTGCTGATAGATTGCAATCTATTGCATATTATATAAGGGCGTAAACTAAAGCTATATACTTGTAACTTTTCGTAGTCTTAATAAAGGCTGTTGGTAGCTGCTGAAACATTCTTTCAAATGTTTTATTAATACACTTTCAATAATAACACAATAATAAAAAATAAATGACTAGTAACAATAATAACAATAACAATAATTGTAACTAACATCATTCAATACTGTAAAATAGACACACACACATATATATAAAAAACATACAAAATACACAATGTTTTTCATTTATTTATATATATATATATATATATATATATGTATATATATATATATATATATATATATGTTGTTTTTTTTTTAAAGG
The DNA here is from genome assembly GCF_036172605.1 of Pelobates fuscus. Taxonomy (NCBI): domain Eukaryota; kingdom Metazoa; phylum Chordata; class Amphibia; order Anura; family Pelobatidae; genus Pelobates; species Pelobates fuscus. Next base: position 296,200,392 of record NC_086321.1, on the reverse strand, counting down.
CCATAGCCCTGTATCTGTGGGAGGAGTTTGAATCTATCTTATGCTATAAAAACTCCCACTACCATTACCTGGGCCGTTCTCGTTCATGTGATACGTTACCACGTGGACTTCGGGTGCGGCACTTCCCGCCAAAATTTTTCCCTTTACTTACCTTCAGCCACGAAATCTGACCGCATGGGCTGCCAGCTTACTTCAAACCGCATCAGAGTCTCGTTGCCGGTCCGCTTCCGGGTTCCTGTCTCGTGGTCTTTGCAGGTAATGCAAGGCTTACTCCCGAACGCCCGCTGCTCGTCTTCGTGATATTTCATATTCATACGTACGGTGTTCGGTGCATCATAGGAGCTTTCGTGCCCTTCGCGGTGTTTGTGGGAACCAGGTTGTAGTAATTCTTATGTTTCATACGCATGCTAAACAACCGAACGTTCGCATAAACATTCCGTTCCCATGCGTATGTGTTGTTTAACACTTAGCCGTTACATTTCGTATGTTTCTCAAGCTATTATGCATTCGCATGAATTTAAGTTAGTCATGATTTGTTTGGTTGGATGGTATTTTAGTTGTTTGAGCCCTTAGCAATGTTACACAGAGACTGTTCACTGAAATATTTACAGTTTCGGTACTTTCATGTCACTTAAGTGCTTCCTTATCCATAGTTTAGTTATCATGATATTTATTTCACATATATTCACATCTGTTGTTTGCTAAAATCCGGGATTTTGCAAATTACCCCTTTTTTCTTTTTTAGGTGTTATCTATTAAAATGGGTTTCGGACTAGTGATAATTGCATACTGCATTGACATGTTCCCACAGCGTTCCTTTTCCTAAACTACTTTCATGGCGTTGTCACATATCTATCTCATCAATTACGCTCTGTCTATGTTAAGGTACTTTTATTAAATTTGAGTCAATTTACATTACATCCTGGAAAACACCACATTGTCTGTGTTTTCACTTGCTAGCAGTCTAGCTTACTCGTACGCCCATTAGTCCTGGGGGATGGCATGGGGCTTGCCTTTTAGCATTGACCCTCGGATGGTCCACAATATGCATACATTAACGTTCTGACGATATAATTACGGTTTTAGTTCTATACGTTCCTTTATTTCATGTCATTTCAATTCCTGTTTAGAATCCTTTCTATACTTTCTTGATATTAGATGATACAGTGTATTTCAGTTTCTCACAGGTATTTCCAGCTCTCTTGATATATATTTTATTATTATCCCCCGTATTATTATTATACTCATATGTATACGTTTTACTTTTCCTCATAGATCTCTATTCAAAATATTTCCCTGCTTCCTAAGAGAAGCATACTTCTGACACCTTTTTGGTAGGTGAATTGTCCGATCGCCCCCTTTTTACTTTCTATTTTCATTACCCCTCAATAATTTCGAAAATTCTTTTTATAGGTGTATATTCCCTGTATTTACCCTTATCCTCACACATTACGCTTCATAAGAGTCAAGCCCATGCCTAGGGAAAGTGAACTGGCTTATAGGTTTCAGGTGCTAACCTTCACTTTCTTACTCATATTGGTCTCACACTAGCAAGGCCAGATGACCTGCCTCAAACCAGAGGCTTGCCCACATGACCCCACGTTATAGTTATTGTCTCAAAGACCCTTCTTTAGGGTGTTAATTAGTTAGAAGTCCCCTATCATGGCCATACGTATTGATTCTCTTAACATCACCGAAAGGCCAACACCCTGCCACAACGTTTCGGTAGCCACATTCCCCTTGGGCCAAATCATAGCTAGAGCCTTTTTCTGGCATGGCCCGCCTATCACGGGGTAGATTTTAATCCCCAACTCCATCAGGAAAGACATCATTGGGGGTAAGGATGTTCATTTAGTCTCTCTACTGATCTAGTACATTGTAGAGAACAGGACCTATAACTACGGGGATTTGTCAGGGGTCCTTAAAGCCAGGAATCAATCCCTAAATTCGTGATCTCCTTTGGTCTCTACAGAGACATCTTATGCTCCGTGTATCCCCAGAGGCAAGTTGGTGGATTTAGGGTACAAGTATGGGGGCTTTTTTTTATGACTATCACAAGTCGGTGTCAGCTAAAGCTGCGGTAGCTCTGACCCAGTTTAACATTCAAATCGACTGGAGTCGTTTGGATACTAAACTGTTTTGCAGGCATTTTGCCGGCCTGAGCCCCCAGCTTGTGCAGTTTGTTCATCCTCCTCCCATTCCCCCAACTTTTTCCCCTGCAAAGCTGACCCATCCACATCCACCACCCCTGCACGTACCACTATTGTTTCCTCCATGGGTCAAGATTGAGGTCAGAAGGACTAGTTGGGCAGACCCCCAGTTTTCTTGTAGATTGTTGCACATCTGCTCTATGTGCCCCTCGAAGCTCTTTCCCAAGAAATGACATACGGAGGTTAATCGGGCCAATCTAAGCTATCACATATGCTTCCACCCCTTACCCCACTTGGTAGAATTCTTAGTTTCTGTATTTTCCATTGGTTTTCATACAGGTCTCGTGGCACTTCCCTCAGGCACACTGGAATGCCCCAATTATTATCAGCCTATTCCGATCCCTTAACTGTAGATGCTCTACTGAACAAATAAGTCCATCTAGGTTTTGTCTTAGGCCCATCTCTCATTCACCTTTTCAGACTTGGCACATGAATCCCATCGGTGTTTAGACGCACAAATTTTCAAATATAAATGCTTATTATTGATCTTTCAGCTCCTCATTCTTCACACACACCAAGCATTAACTTTCTCATTCCTGCTGAAGAATTTTCCCTCCATTACGCCACCATCGAATACGCCATCCAGGCCATTTTACACGCAGGTAAGCACGCTTGGCTTAGCATAACTGACATGTCTAAAGCTTTCAAGCTGCTACCAATGCACCCGTCCCTATGGCATATTCACAATGTTAAGTGGAGAGATAATTATAACTTTTACACTAGACTTACTTTTGGTTCTAGGGGCAGTCCAAAACTGTTTGATATCTTCACAAAAATACTCTGCTGGCTGCTTCTCAATGTCGTTCGATGTCCCTCGGTGATTCAGTACCTCAACGACTTTCTGGTAGAAAGAGGCACACAGACACCTCTAGTATTTTCAGCACTACTGCCTGTTTCACCACATTAGGTATCCCTATTTCACCTGATAAGACTCTTGGCCACTTCACTAGGTTGGTGTTCCAGGGCATCACCTTGGACACGGTCGTTTTTCAGAAGAGAAGCTGGTACACACTAGTGAGGAAATGGACCAATTCCTGCGGGCTAGTTCATGTACTCGTAGGGAGCTTCAGTTCTTACTAAGGTCACTCAACTTTGCCATGCGAATCATCCCGCGGGGAAGGGGATTCATTTCTTTGTCTACTTCCTGGCTTGTCTGATTATGCGACCGTTCTCCTCGACCCCCTGCCTTAGCTGATTTACGAATGTGGCAACATTTTCTTGTTTCTTGGAATGTTATTTCTCTGATTATTTTCACCTCTTTCTCACCATCACGCTCTCAATCCCCACATCAGACAGCCTCCCATCCAGAACTCTGCTATTCCACTAGCTTGTGATGGACTAGCCAGCATTCTGTCTCACACCCGGTCACTATCACGTTCTGCACTCTCTGATATCACAAAACGGCTCATGATAGGGCTCTTAAAATTTATCATAGGTTTGCCATGGAATTTTTGCCACCTTCACCTTAAATTAGCATACAACACGATTAAACTTTATCTCACAAGGAGTCAACATCACGTACTCACCAAGTACCATAGCAATCATATACCTTTTCTCATGTCCTATCCTATTAAAAGTATATTCCAGGATATACATAATACAGATAAACCCCCTACTTCATCCAGGTTACCAATCGATGGTCCAATATTCCGAGCCCTCTCAGATTTACTGGACACATGACCATTCGACAGTCCCACAAATCAAGTAATTAAAACCGCTACTTATGTAGCTTTCTATGGCTTTTAGACCCCAAGAGTTTACAGTAGCTAGACAGACAGGCATCATCTCTAGATAAAAAATAGCTGATATCACTAAACATCACGATCACTATATACTCTCTCTACTAACCTCTAAAACAAACCAAATAACTCATCCATCCACCATACCACTTTATCCCACCGAGAACAAGTGGTGCCCAGTTAAAATACTCAATTCCTTCTTACCCACATACAGTCATGTCACACACAATTCACCACTTCTCTCACTGCCAGGAATCTCTGTGACTACTGCTAAGTTCATATTTCACATTAAAATACTTCTCTTAAGATTGGGTTTCAACCTGTCCTCTTTTTCAGGTCATTCATTTAGAATGGGCAAGCTCCAGCCGCTTTAAGCACTGACACTCCAGTACATATCATTACAAATTGGGGAGATGGTAATCCTCAGTTCACAATCAGTACATACCTCATCCCAGAAGGAAATGAGGAAAGCTTTCAAATGTTTGGCCTTGTAAATGTGATACAATAAAGTGTGTTCTTCATTGATAACTTTTTGCCCTCTTTTATTACAGGCCTACCCGTACTTTGGTTACGGCACACCCCAACCAACTTTGTATTAACCCGATTTACGTATATTACTAATGTTTCCGACAACAAGTTTTAAGGCCATAGGCCTGTATTTGTGTGAGGAGTTTGAATCTATCTTATGCTATAAAAACTCTCACTACCCTCTTACCTGGGCCGTTCTCGTTCCGGTGATCCCACCCACCTCACTCCATTTTCTTTATTGTAACACCTTTATTAACACCTTAACTCTTGGAGGGCCCTCTTTTATTACAGGCCTACCCGTATGTTGGTTACGGCACACCAACCAACTTTGTATAAACCCGATTTACGTATATTACTAATATGTTTCCTACCACAAATATATATATATATATACATACGTATAAAATAAAATAAAAAAAATAAATAAACAATTTCAGTGCTCATATATATGAATCAGTTTATAATTTGTATATAATGCTGTTTGGTTGAGTGTGGTGTGGATGATACTTATAAGCCAAAATGGCCTCTGATGTCCCTTTCCCAAAAACATTCACCTGCAATCATGTGTATTCAGAAATAAATAATAATAATAGTTTTCACTTTGAATACACTCTGTGGTGGTGTATTTTTATTTTTTTTTATCATTTTGGCGTTACTTACCTGACCAAGATCCATATTAAGTAAATATATCTTGGTATGTGTTGGGAATAATACGCAAGAAATCTTCACTTACAGTATCCTCTATTTTACTTTTTTTTTTTTTTTTTTTTTTTTTATAGAGTATATATAATGGTGAAGTGATTATTTTCCAAAAATAATACCATATTGGGGTTCTGGATAGTGGAGGCTGAACTATTTTTTTTTTTTCTAAATTAAATTTAATTCAATTCTTTATTTAATAGACAGGAAGGCCATATGCAGTACATATAAAGATCCACTTATCCAAATGCCATACATATCTCTATTTTAGGTTTGTAGGAAAGCGGTAAAACAAAATGAAAGAGTTAAAGCAGGGAGAAAGGGGAGGTTTAAAAATGTGGGGTGGTAGGGTAACCACGGGTCTGTAGTAAAATGCCTATGGAAGACAGCCACCAAAAAAGCACTTCCTTCCAAAGTGAAACCACCTTAGAACAGAGCCACCTTATCTGTAGGGATTACCCCTTTGGCAACAGAGCCTCCAGCAATTACCAGTGGGGGATTCCACATCCTAAAAAGCTGGAGTGATGTAGTATACCATGAGATGCAACACAAATGCCTGGTGGCTGCTTCACAAATATCAACCCATGACTCATTAGCCTGAAATTAATAAAGAAGCTTTATTTTTGTCTTTTTGTATATTGGCCAGTGGGAACAAGATCAAGGTGAGGACCTTGATCTTGTTCCCACTGGCCAATATACAAAAATAAAGCTTCTTTATTAATTTCAGGCCTACAGGTCCTTAGACGTAGGAACATAGGAAATCAATTTCCTATGTCTAAGAACCTGGAGATCGAAACGTGAAAGTTTTTCTTATTTGTGTTTTTTTTTGTTTTTTTTGTTTCCCCTATTTGATTTTGTTCCCAATAAACTTCAGCTTGGATTTTAGTAAGCGCTTGATGTGGTGTTTTTTTTTTTTTTTCTTTTAACACAAGAAGGACCTTTTGTTGGGCTTATCTGGCCAAATGTAGAACATCTGGAAATCAGACCTCATTAAGTTTGACTCCTACCTACCTCCTGAAACTCAGGAGAGTGTACCACATTACAATTTGAGGAAGTTGTGCAGCATAGTAGTATATTAACAGACTGGGAAGCCCTAGGCCACCCCTCAACTTAGGACAATATAACATATTTCTTGCAAGTCTGTGAATTTTGTTTTGCTATATAAAATCATTAATGGCCCTCTGCATAAAGTCCAAGTCCTCACTGGTGAAAAGTTCTTCCAGTCCACAAGATTGGTCTCTCTCCTCAGGTTCCCCCAGAGAGTGTAATTGGCCAAGATAAGGGATTTAGGATCACTGGTAATTAGAATCCCCAGGTACCTGATCTCAGGAGTTTTTACCATCTTTTATTTTCACGCTTTCTCCCCAAATGGATGCACCTGTACTTTTTTTGGAGATAAAATAAATCACAAAAAGGTTGAGTGGTTTATAAATGTCTCTACAATCCCAAGATGGCATTATTTTCACCTAAAACATGTTTGTTAGTGTGTATGCATCTTTTATATTACTTTTGTTAGCTTAGAGTCTTGTTTAGGTTTTAAAGCTAGTGTTAAGGTTGGGGATACATTTAGAGCTAGTAGGATTCCAGTAGAGGTACATAGACAGACTTCTAAACAGCAGCTGTTATATGCTACTACCTTCCCTGATGTTAGCACTTCTCTTTTTAGGAATATACCAGTATTGCATTCTGTCCCCTCAGCTCCTTTGCCAGTACACAGATACAGGATGAGGGACTCGATGCAATTTTGTGATGTCTTCCCCTGTGCAATATAAGCTTTGAAAAAAAAATCTACCTATTGACATAACAGGCAAATCATGTAATACATATACGTCCTATATCAACCTTCCAAAATAACATTAAATAGACACCAATAGATCCATAGATTACTTTACAAATGCAATGATTTCTGTTTATGCCTGTTAAAGGAATACTCTTGGCACCATAACAACTTCAGTGTAATGGTGCAAGGAGATCCCTTGACGCTTGTTTAACTCAAGAGGTTAAACGTTAATGAAAGGCTTAACCCAAAAATTTTGAATCAGTTGAATCATAACCCTCGGACAAGTGTCCGCTAGCAGGCTCAAAAACATAAGTATTTTTCTCTAGCTTGTTGTAATTTTCCCCAACAAAGCTGTGTGAATGGTAAAGCACAGATAGTCTCAGAGCGTCAGCCGGCACTCTCAGTTTATTTGTGGTGCCCCTGTCCGAAGCTTCCTGATTCAAGTCAACAACTGTGGCGGATGTTCGTTAACCGAGCATTCAGGCATCGGATTCAACACTACAGCGGACTATAGTGGTTATAATGGTTTTAGTAACCATTTAACCATTAAATGACCATCATAAGGATTAACTGAAGAGACTCACCAGCTGAAGAAATATCTGTAATTTCAATCCTAACTAAACTAAGTAACCCTATAAGAATAGATATTCTCAAATGAGCACTTTTTTATATTTCAGGTAAAGGTGTAGTGTATAATCACTACTGAGCAACAATATTGTATATAATTGTTGTATAAAATAATTTTATAACATTTATTTTTCAGGATAGTTAGTGGGATTGAAGTCAAATGAGTGGGAAAGACCGAGATGGGGTTTCTGTCCAGTTGTGGCCTTCCAAATACCGTTTACCTTGTGTACCTCTGTCAACTGCAGCTTAATTTTATAACCTAATTTGTGGGCCTCTGAGAGAACTAGCGATGGATAAAATAGGAAGTCCCCAAGTAGCTCGTATTTGTAGCCAGTGTCTGACATCTCTGGTTTTGTGTAGATTTTTTGGTAAATGTTTTCAAACAGTCAAAAATGTTTTTTTAGCAAATAAAATATGGATAATGAATTGCTAAATCAAATATGTGCAATAAATTGTATATAGCTTTGCATGTGGCACATACCAATATTCTGCAAATACAACCAGGTTAAATATACAGTTATTTATAAAGCACCAGTATGTTTGCAGCGATGTGCAATAGATAAAACAAGACAAAAATGAATTCTAACAAAACGCTTTTGACACACAAGAACATTAGGGGAAGAGGGCCCTGTGCAAATGAGCTTACAATCTAAAAATGGGTGCAGCTACCCCTAAACTAGTATGCAAAAAGCAAGGTTGGGTTCAATGTGAATATATATTTAAAAAGAAAAAAAAAGAAAATGCAATGTTCTGGTTACAAAGAAACTTCATAAAGTTACAAGATAGGAATTAATTTTAAAAGTGAAATAAATATAATATAGTACCTAACACAGTGAACTGTTCAGTTCTCTGTATAATACCAAATGTGTTTATTACCAAACGATAAGTACTACACCCCAAATTTTGCTGTTTTCACAGTCTGGTGGTATGTTTTTTATTATTTCTGATTTCCACATTTTCCTTCATTATAGTTGTTCAATCCACACTAAACCCACACTTCCCCCTTTTATCTGTATCCATCATTTCTTCACATCCTCTCTCCGCAGCCTAAAATCCCATCCCCCTCTTTTGTTGATTACATTTCCTATTTATTTTTTCTTTATATTTCCTTGTACATATCCATATTTTCACCGTAAGCTCTCCTTTTTCGTAGCTTCTTTCCTCCCTCTATTTCTCTGTGTCTTCTCTCTGGCCTCTCTTATCATATGCCTCCTTTTTCTAGGCATAATACCCAGATTTTATATTTTTTTGTTTCATCCCTTGAGCTTTTTTCTATCAGGAGTGGCCTTGGGAGCATTAATCCTGTCATAGCAGCACTGAGCATGTAACTGGGAGACAGACTCGTTCATGTCTCTGCATTTTATTATTTCTTCTCTGGATTCTCTGAATTTAACCCTGCCATCCCCTCTTTTATCCCTTCCACTCTGCCTCAAGTGGGTTCTAAGCAGCATTTTATAGCACATTATAGATAAACGAATTACACCCAGTTAACGCAACTGAGGGTTACTTGTCTGTCTGGAGGCCAGTGAGTTGGTGTTTACAGAAGGTGGTATAGATTTAGAACATACCTAATGAGGGCTGGCAGTTACTGTGGATAAGGTGATTTATAAAAGTCTTATATGGGGAGCTTATCACACATCACTTAGATAATGGAAAAACAAATTTAGTGGGATGAGCACTGCCGACTAGGTTGGTGCTATATAAATATTTGAAATTGTAGCACACTAATAAGCAATGAGATTCATAGATAAAGGTTTTAGGGAGCAATGCTATAGTAATGTTAGTTACATATAGTGTTATTAAGACTGAATACTGGTGCATTCAAAGTGAAAACTGTCACATAGCAGCGAGGAAAAATCTATATATTGAGAGAAAAAGGCATTTTAATTAGTACACCTGCCAGCCTATGTCCCCTCTGTAATGTCACAGCACAGTATGATAACCAGCTACTTTGCCAAGCTCAGGGAGTATTTTTTTTTTTTAATGTTTTTATACTTGTCATTATGTAGGACACTTTACATATATCACTGATTTTTCTAATGGGACGGGGAAGGCAATAAAAAAAGAGTACAATATATGATTAGAAATACCATTACAGGAAGAATAGCAGAACCCTGCTTGGGTAGTGAATTACAATGTTTAGTGCACGTGGTTGGTTCTAGATGATGGTAAGTAAAAGTCACCCAGACTATTTCATCTCAACGAAGTAGTCTGGGTTCAGTGACGTGGCATTTTAACACTGCAGTGTTCAAGCCCCCATTGCTCCTCTATGAGTCATGCTGTCATGGTACCTGTTGTATCTGCCTCAAAGGAGGTCAGGCATCTGGATGTGGTCCCTCGGGATGGGGCATGTGCACCCGATCATTTCAGTTATTTCGTCCATTTACACGCCGGCCGGCCTCCTTTTATGACATGGCGCTCGATAGCCGACGTCATGACGTCAATGACGTCACGACCCGCCAAAAACTTAAAATCAGGACATTTTGGGGGCGTGGTCATCAATTAAGGAACCAAGGTATAAAAGAGACTCATTTTTAATTAGTCATTGCCCTGTCGTGGTTCTAGCTTGTCTGGTCCCTCAGTGCTCTTACTACTATTGTTTATTTGGTTCTTGACTTGGCTCTCTATTATCGACTTTGCTACTTTCTCCTACCCTTGTACTCGGCTTGGCTTTCGCCTACCTGTCTTCTCGTTCCCTCGACCTCAGCTTGTCCCTGACCATTCTTTGTCTTGTCTGACGTTAGTCTGGCTGTCCTAAGGTCCGGTATACGTACCTATTACTGTTTGCATTCTGCGTGTTCGATCCGTGTCACGATCCTGACACATGCTTCCTCAATGATGTCACAGAAGGGAAGACGTAAACAGCACCTAGCGAGCTTTGGTGCTGGATAAAGGATACAATTTTTATTGCAAATGGGGGGTACCTATATACTTAGGGACAGGGCACATTAGCATTAGGAATACTGTCTTGTTTTCCTAATACTATATTTTTATTTAAAGTGCATTAAGCTTGGATTGCTTTGTGAAATTTGTAGACATTTGTTGAGATTGTTATAGAGGGGTGCAACCAGACATTGCGTTAAGTTACTTAGGGGAAAATATATATTTTATTTTTAAAAGAGTTTAGTAGATATACCTATAATGAAAACATGCAGGCATTTACATTGGAGGTATATCTAAAAACAGCTCGCAAAAGCAGCATATCTCTTTCCCCTTCTTCCCCAGCCCAGACTTTCTGTGGATGCCGATTCACAGACTTTCAATGCATCTCAATGAGAAATCAGGTTCTCTGGGCAATTGTCTGTCTCTTGAGTTTAGACCCACTGAACTAAACAACCAGGAGGTAACAATATGGGTTGTCTGATTGACAGCCGGGTGTGTATTTACAAGATTAGGTTATACATGTGACAATTTGTATTGAAATCTGCACTTTCTCTAAAATTAATAAGAAAACAAACTCTGAACAGATAAAGCACTTCAGCAAGCTTAAATGTTTTAGGTGTCTGGAGTGTCCCTTTTAAGTATAAATAGGGAGTACAGGAGAAATTATAAAGAAATTAAGCTATATGTAAGTGCACTAATGTAATTATTCTAATATTAAGGTGTTGTTCGAGTGTGTCTGAATAAAATGTTCTAGTAACATAAAAGGCCACAGGGAGTAATAGTTCCACCAGTAGCTCATGATTTCAAATTCAATACAGGTGAGTGACATCATCTGTGCATTATGCTCTATTAAGCTCCATAATCTCAGAGCAGCACAGGGACGTGCATGTCCTCAACTGCTGCCATTTAAATTCAACCCTCTCCTAATAATGATATGGCAAGCCTTCCATCCATCTTAATTTTGGCCAGTCAGCCCCACTCTTACTGTCCTGTCTCGCCGTCTGGATATTTTTCCCTGGTGTGCCCAAAAACCATTGTGTGAGGGCATCATTAGAGTCACTCATGCATTATCTTGCCTCACCTGCCAGTTTTTTTGATGGACTTGCTCCATTCCAGATGGTCTGTCTACTTTTACCCCTCCACCGGCATCCTGATTAATAGGACGCTGATGTTGTGGAGTATGCTCTGGTGATAGAGGAGTTGAAGACAAACATAGCATTAACCTATCCCCAACATATCGAGCGTCACATTATATTTATTTGTTAGTCCCTATTTTGATTCTACCCCCCCCCCCCACCTTAACCTGTAAAAAAATAGAGAAGAAATATGTTTTTCAGTTGCGAGATTCACTTGGCGCTGCCACATGCTCATTCTTCTTTCACAAAGATCGTCCAATGCAATGCTTCTCATAGAGGAGCATTGAGGACGGGATGCACCGTGCACAAATAATCAAATGCTTCTCATAGGGAATCGTCAAATCCAACTGTAGCTAAAATCCTAAAAAATATTATAAACTATGAAAGATACTTGCTGTTTGAGAGCATAAGTCGCACCTGTTTTGGCCGTACCAGGACAAATAGATTACAGTAGTGCCCTAAAATTAATGAAAGCCTAGGACAAACTCTAATTCTAAAGAGTCATGTAAAATAAAAGATTTATAACCATGTAATTTGTTTTGCGGAAAAATAATGACATCTCGGGGTTTTGGAGACAGTTACAAAGCAGCTGACCTTTAATCCTTTGCTTTAGGATTACTTACCCATAATACATGGTTCATGGTTATGTGTCATATAATTATATCTCTCAATGGAACATCTGAAAAAAGAAAATGTGTGAAGTGATGGGCGCTAGTACGTGAAAGCTGCAATAACCTGTTAGTCTACTTCCAAAGACTATCAATTAATTGGTAAGCAAACACCAATCGACAAGTTTGTAATAGTGCCTGGTGTCCCTACTCCTCCTCCTCCTCTCTCTGATGTTCGATTGATGGTGTATTTCACACGCTTGCATGCTTCTTCTAATTCTATTCGCTTTATCTGTCTTCTGAAAATAAATGTCCAGTGGCAACAATGGTAACTCCTTAGTCCTTATTGGATGTGAGGTGCCAGGCAGGGATATAAGAGAGTATAATAGAAAATCTCAATACTTGGAATGCTAACTTAGTTCATAATTACCTCACAATTTGGTAAAACAGTGTATGATATCATCACAAAAACAAAAATAATGTTAAAAATAAAATAGAATATATTATATTAACAGCAATCTAAACAAAGAAGATTATTATTATTTTTATTGGTAATGTACTTGAATGTCTCTGTGTTCCTTCCTTTGTCCTGCTCTATCTATTTCCATTCCCTTCTATTTTCTTGCTTGCGATGGCCCTAAACATTCGCTCTCTTCACTTACACATCCTCTGCCATATTTTTTCCCCTGGCATTTCTGATTCTCTTTTTTTGTCATTCTTTCACAGTTCTTCTTTTGCCATTTATCACTCCTTTTTTGTCTCTTTTTTCTTTATTTTCCTCCATTGTTGCTTTGTTTCCTTTTTCATTCACCATTTCTCCTTTCCCTCTGTCTCTGTTACTATCATTCTCTCCATATTTCTCTTTTACTCCATCTATTTCTCCAATCTCCTTTTATCTTTTTCTGTCCCTTCCTCCCAGTCTCTCTCTTTATCTTTGTCCCCCCTCCTCCTTCTCGCAGGTCCCCAGCTGGCTTATGGCTGTAAGGGAAATCCCCCTTGCGTTCAGAGATTTTAAACTATGCATAACAGATAACACACATACTCCTGAGGATCATGCTGCCTCCCTGTCTAGAAAAGGGTTAACAAGATGTTTCTGGGATGGGGGATGGTCTTTTTCATTTTTTTTTTTATTTCCTCCCAATTTTTTCGTTTAATTGTTTTGTTTTTTTGTTACCTGGAGGAGAGATGGTATTTCAGCCGTTTCCATGGAAACATATCCTTCCTATGTAATGAAGATGCTTGTGATAAAGAGAGAAAAATCCCCTTTCCTTCCCCGCCCCCCATCCATGCAGGGGCAGCTCAGAAAGACCCTGTATTTTCAGGTGACGATGACGGTGGCATATCACTGTCAAATTTCTATACTTTGCACATCGTGGGTTCAGGCAGATGAGTTTTTGGGTTACCAAAATATATGAGGTCTAAAATTTTAAGGCACATATAATCCTTTTCATTGGGTACAATTTATTCAATAGCTTTTTTTTTCGTAGTGTTTTAAAAATGACTCGGCAGAACTAAAATGCATGCAGAACACATGAAAACACAAATATGAAAATGCCAATGCATTTTGTTATAATGTGGTGTGATAAAAGAGATATTTAAGTGCAATATAAAAAAATAAATTGAGACATAACCTCTTAGCGCCAGTATGCATACTAGTAAAATAATGTAAACACCATCTCAGTCTATTAAAGAACAACAATTTACCCCCAGAGACATTGCAATTAGAGCATGGAATTGCATACACCCGAGAACACTATAGACTAAGAGATATTTTTTTTCTGAATGGAAAATAAACTTGGGTATTTAAGGTAATAATACTACTAGAGGTTTACTGCAATGGCTGAAATTTAAAATGGAATAACATTTCAGATATACTGGTCTTACTCATGCCAATCCGCAAAACTATTTAATTCTTTGAATGTCAGAGGAGAGCAAAACTGCATTAACCTGATATGCACTTAAAGCACCACTGTCAAATTTAAGATTTAAATAATTTTGTATTCAACTCCTTAAAATAGGTTTGTTTAATTGTATATTCCATTGTTTAAGCCTTCTTCTTATCCTACATTTAATAACTGTTTTTAATACATTTAGGTGTTTGTTATTCTCAATAAACAGTGATACCTTTCAGTTAGCAGACAGATCTGACCTGTCACAGCAAATGTATAGTTTTCAATAACTGTTGCCACGAGTGAGCATAATATGATTTACAGGGTTATTTAGTCAAGTGAGAATTGGTGGGAATTTCAAGTGAATTCAAAGTGAATTTCAAATCTCATGTCAATAGCTGAATTGGAAAAATACTCAGCTGTGCTTTCAGTTTTGGTCCAAAATTGAAAAATTCACTTTGAATTCCCAGCAATTCAAGTAAATAAGACTGTTAATTTAATTGAAAAGAAGCATATTATTGAGTTTTTATTTTTTGAAAAATGCTTCATATAACAGTTAATCTGTTATCACTATCCTGTTAACCTCTGTTGTTGTTTGTGTGAGTCGCCTTTAATCTATCATATGCAATTAATGAATCTGCGCTCTTCTCTTGCCCTCATGTTTCTATGCTTTGCTCATTTTTTCATCACCCTTAAAACAACAAAAAATATAGAGTTGATGTTCGAATAAGCAGTTAATCTACCTCCCTCTTTTCCACTCTACAGGCTGTGCCTTCCTTACGTACTGTGCAAGAGACTCTGCAATCAAAGCCCAAACGGCTCTCCACGAGCAGAAGACACTTCCAGGAGTGAGTAGAATTTTAGGAAGTTGGGTGTTCCATTTTTCCAAATCATAGCGATTCAGTTAGATTCGGAGGGATAATGCATGACATCAAATCACTGTGAATACAAATCCAATATATGACTTCATTTATCAAGACAATTTTTTACAGGAAATAGGACCTCATATATATATATCATATTCCATTTGCTCGTTAGAACAGTATTAAGGTCAGTGCTTGGAGCCAGGAAACCTACGTTCAAATCCAGGTCAGACCACCTCACCAGTAAGTGCCTTTGGGCAAGACCTCTAGTGATAAATATCCACCTACTTCAAATCCTCTTAGATTGTAAGCTCATTTGAGCAGGGCCTTCTTTACGTATAAATATCCTCTTTCTGTAACGGTAAAGCGCTGCAGAATATGTTGATGCTATGTACAAATGCTAATAATAATCAGAATACTGGGTGCAAATGCTCCCATTTGAAACACTGATTGGAGAAGAGGAAAAGGCAGCCTATGAACATGAGTTGTAGCCAACTGTTATTGGTCTACTAGAGCTGAATAGTAGAAATCACTATTCATCATGCTGTAAAGCAGGCCATATAGGTTTATTATTTCCATAAAGATAATTTTTTATGAGGGATCAAACTACCTATTGTTTTGCAAGACAAGTTAGTTTTTTGTACCACTTTGGCAAAAGGTAAAGCAGAACAAAACAAAACCAGATCTCTAATGCTTTTCTTGCTAACTGTTAATTGGAAGAAATATATTCTTATGTACGATAAATGCCTCTGACATCTTTTTGAGTGAAAATAAACCTGTGGAACATGCTGTGCTCTTATGGAAACTACCATCTTCCACTATTTTATACTCTGATTAATGCGTGACAGTACAAAGTGCCACACTAATGGTATACCAAGAGGAAGAAATAAGATAATGGTGTTGAAGGAAGTAGAAGTAGAGGCAAGTTTCTCACCAACCCATACTGCTAACAAGTGTCAGCTAGCAGACTTAATACTCAGGTCATAAACTTTTTGAAACTATGCAGAGAACCTCCTCAACTGTTAGTCAACCATGATTTACTGATGTGTATATTTTACAAATGTGTCCACCAATGGTAAACAAGATACAGTTTTTAAATAAGATAGCCAGTGGAGTTGCTAGCGGTGGGCATTGGGTGATGTGAGCAGGTAGAGCCCCAGAAAAACTAATTGTTAAAATAAACATATTGGCCCTATTTTGTCTTTGGCCATCCTTCTTTAATTGTTATAGTTAAAACCGCGTAAGGCCACCAGAATAAACCTTACAGCATGATCCAGCTGATGAAATTATCACTCTTGACCATCTGACTGCACTCTGCATTGAAAGTAGTAATTTCTGATTCATGGCTACCTTGCAGAGATAAGCTGCACAGTCACTGGAGCGCACAATAGAGTCAGGACATGTCGCCACATAACGCCACTGAAATCAGACGCCAAAAACAGCAAAAGAGCTGCTCTGTATCGGATGACGTTGAGACACACTGCTCACTGTGATATTTCAGACCTTTTAAATGTTCCTATTTAGTAGTGGCCGTCCATATTTTGGCCCCAAATCCATCTGTCTCACTTTTCTACACTAATGTCCCACTCTTCTAATATCTTCATATTGTAACTGTGTCTGAGTGACAGAGCTTCACTGCAATAAAGCTCAATAAAGGTATTCATAAATCAGTCTGTATAAATACAATTATTTTTGTTCTCAGTTCTGATTTATTTTCATAACTTGTTATAAAAACGCCGCCTAAAATTTCTTAGAAGTGTCCAACTCATGGCCACATCCAATTCATAAACCCAGAATTAAAGTATCTCTCTTTGTTTATTTGAAATGTTTGGAGGTATATATTAGGTGGTTCATTAAAGTCCTCCTGTCCTATGTCCTATAAATAACATGGTTTCATGTTTGATGCCACTCAGCCCAATTTATTAGGTTAGACACAGTTCTAATTCTAAGGGCTCACCCAGTGCCACTGGCCTGGACCCACGTTAATTACAATGCCTGCTAAACCCAGCTTGATGTCTATTGACCCTAAGCCCTGAACCTAAGTCAAAGGCTCCAGTCACGTGCATCATGTCATAACATGGCCTAATGTTGGATTTCAAGTGGATAGCCAAGGGTGAGAGGGTTGGCAGGGGCAATGTGACGGTTATATAAGGATTATATTTTTAAGGAATAATAAAATAGATGTGAAAGGGTGATATAGTTGGATACTTGGGGATTCAGATGAATATCCTATTTTGATTTGGTTTGGGAATGACAATTAAATTAATGACTAGGAATAATTTGGCAGGATAATGAGATTAAGTTAAATGGCATATGAGATCACAGTATGAAAAATGCAAAAGAGCGTTTGGTAGGATGAAAACTATATAAAATAGTGGCTGGTTCTTTCAATGAATATAGAAAACAGAAAGGAGGGGAGGGATGGACCTTGGCAAATAATTCTGTAGCGTGAATGAGGAAGGAACCATGCCACCATCAGTCTGAGCAAATGAAAAAATCTCCACATATATTATATGTATACTTTTTCCTTCATACAGACGCTACACATAAATAGAAAACTGCATTCACAAACCCTGACACTATAAACTAATACAGCCGGCCCTAAACTAATACAGCCTTACATTTACACACTTATATCACAAACAAAACTATGAAAAAAGTATGCACTCATGAGTACTTATATTACACACAAGTACATGCAGAAATTCAAACTGATACAATGTATATATACAAACCCAATTTAATTAGTTAATTGCTGCCCTCCAGATTTTTGTGGTTCACACACCGATGGATGTAGTCTCTGAATTTTTGCAGATGAAGAGGATTGGTATTCTCAGGATCCCTGAACGTCATTAGACAAGACACTGCTGCTGGAGCTCCAGGCTGTATTGAGAACCTCAGGCACCGGTCATCTTTAAGAATACAATCACACAGCTAGACAGTACTTGTTATAGTAATAAGAGGTTATAGTAGCAGTTTGTTGTTTCTGATGGTACCATTGTTTCCTGCACCAGTCTTGATTATAGTGCTTCATTTCAGTGCTCATTTAATATCATTAAACATTATTATCTATAGCAGGTACCATATCTTCCCAAGAGAATAGGGTTGGTAATAGACATTGAAAAAGTTCTAACAATCTGATAACTTTTGGGTACTGTTGTTGGCCTTAGACCTCATATCTAAATGATCATGCTTTCTACTTGAATATGTTGTTTTCTGAAATTCTCTTTCCTCGAGTGAATTTTATGGAAGCTAATTTAAGGCAATTGTAATTTTTGTTATCACCAGTATGAATGTAAAGAAGTTGGTATTACATACTCCTCAGCTTATTGCTGAAATCTCATATTGACAGCAAATTTGAAAGACAACATGTGAATGCAAAAAGAACTCTTAGATTGGGTCAATGATACTTTGTTTTCTTTGATAAGAGAACCGTTCGTTGAGACATATATATATATATATATATATACACACACACACAATGTTATACTTCCTGCTCCTTGCCTGTTTCTAAAATACCATGAAGAAGCAACTACAATATACAGTAATTACAGGTAGACAGTTTTATATTAAGTCTACACATACAAATTCCCATTGTCTTATTCTTTCTTTTCTGCTATAAGTCTTACCTTACTTAACTAATATTTTGTTCATGGCCTCTTTAAGTGATCCCTGTTGCTTTACCTCCAACAATGATATATATATATATATGTATATATATATATATATATATATATATATATATATATATATATATGCGATGAGATATGCAATGGGGCAGTCCTATCTTCACCTGCAGGTAAATGGTCTTATTTGCTTATTGAATATTGGAAGTAACTATGTCCCTATTCCTGACATTCAGAGCTTGGTGTCTCCCCCACTGTCTGTCTTCAAATATTGCCATTTGGTTAAAGTGATCCTCATCTTCACTAGATGAACGGTTGCTTGTTTATTCCAGCTAAATATAATTTTAGTTTAAACTTACTCAATACCGGAAAAGGTTGTCAGGTTTTGCATTAGGTCAGACAAGAAACTTATGCCCGGGTTAACTTTATGTTCATTATTTTGAACTTTAGACATGATTTGACAAGAAAATAATAAGAATAGCAGAACTAAAGGGAAAAGGAAACAATTTACTTGGCATTGCAAGCCTGGAGGACTCATGGCACACTAGGACTAATTTTTATTCACCAGAGCTACATTTTCACTCTTCCATGGCTATGGCGTATAATCATTTTGAGTTGTGCTTGTATTGTTGGATGTTAATCAATGACTTAATTGCAGTAGTTTCTACTAGAATCTAGATAAAGTTGTTTTCCTAAAAATAAAAACAAAACAAAGTATCCATGATCTTTACCTTCATGACTATGGTGCATTATGGGTGTCACTATAGATTTACACTGTGTGCAGAATTATTAGGCAAATGAGTATTTTGACCACATCATCCTCTTTATGCATGTTGTCTTACTCCAAGCTGTATAGGCTTGAAAGCCTACTACCAATTAAGCATATTAGGTGATGTGCATCTCTGTAATGAGAAGGGGTGTGGTCTAATGACATCAACACCCTATATCAGGTGTGCATAATTATTAGGCAACTTCCTTTCCTTTGGCAAAATGGGTCAAAAGAAGGACTTGACAGGCTCAGAAAAGTCATAAATAGTGAGATATCTTGCAGAGGGATGCAGCACTCTTAAAATTGCAAAGCTTCTGAAGCGTGATCATCGAACAATCAAGCGTTTCATTCAAAATAGTCAACAGGGTCGCAAGAAGCGTGTGGAGAAACCAAGGCGCAAAATAACTGCCCATGAACTGAGAAAAGTCAAGCGTGCAGCTGCCAAGATGCCACTTGCCACCAGTTTGGCCATATTTCAGAGCTGCAACATCACTGGAGTGCCCAAAAGCACAAGGTGTGCAATACTCAGAGACATGGCCAAGGTAAGAAAGGCTGAAAGACGACCACTACTGAACAAGACACACAAGCTGAAACGTCAAGACTGGGCCAAGAAATATCTCAAGACTGATTTTTCTAAGGTTTTATGGACTGATGAAATGAGAGTGAGTCTTGATGGGCCAGATGGATGGATTGGTAAAGGGCAGAGAGCTCCAGTCCGACTCAGACGCCAGCAAGGTGGAGGTGGAGTACTGGTTTGGGCTGGTATCATCAAAGATGAGCTTGTGGGGCCTTTTCGGGTTGAGGATGGAGTCAAGCTCAACTCCCAGTTTCTGGAAGACACCTTCTTCAAGCAGTGGTACAGGAAGAAGTCTGCATCCTTCAAGAAAAACATGATTTTCATGCAGGACAATGCTCCATCACACGCGTCCAAGTACTCCACAGCGTGGCTGGCAAGAAAGGGTATAAAAGAAGAAAATCTAATGACATGGCCTCCTTGTTCACCTGATCTGAACCCCATTGAGAACCTGTGGTCCATCATCAAATGTGAGATTTACAAGGAGGGAAAACAGTACACCTCTCTGAACAGTGTCTGGGAGGCTGTGGTTGCTGCTGCACGCAATGTTGATGGTGAACAGATCAAAACACTGACAGAATCCATGGATGGCAGGCTCTTGAGTGTCCTTGCAAAGAAAGGTGGCTATACTGGTCACTGATTTGTTTTTGTTATGTTTTTGAATGTAAGAAATGTATATTTGTGAATGTTGAGATGTTATATTGGTTTCACTGGTAAAAATAAATAATTGAAATGGGTATATATTTGTTTTTTGTTAAGTTGCCTAATAATTATGCACAGTAATAGTCACCTGCACACACAGATATCCCCCTAAAATAGCTATAACTAAAAACAAACTAAAAACTACTTCCAAAAATATTCAGCTTTGATATTAATGAGTTTTTTGGGTTCATTGAGAACATGGTTGTTGTTCAATAATAAAATTAATCCTCAAAAATACAACTTGCCTAATAATTCTGCATTCCCTGTATATCCAATGTCTTCAGTCTCTATAAGACTGTTCCTATACAGATTATATTAGCAGACTTTTCCATACTTCACACTCAGCTACGTATGTTTAAATGGAGGTCAACTACCTTTTGAACAGTGTATATTTCTCTCTGTCTTATAACTCTCCTGGTGGTCTGAGGGCTCCCAAATTACTTCTATATTGTAACATGGCCATACTGGCAAAAACGTCTGTCTGGCATAATTATTCAGACAAAACTTTGATTCCAGCTTGAAAAGGTGCTAATTTATCATACTGCTTGTCAAAAGTCAAAAGAAAATTACTTTCCTCTGCCCTAGACCAACCCATCTCATTACAGGACTTTTTCTGTCTCTGTGGGAAAAAACATTTCTACCTTCAAATTACCCTACACTGGGTTTAAGCTTACCCCTGGGGGTTCTGATGGGCAAACAGAATAATAGACTAAATTGAATGGGCAGAAGCCAATCAGCTCTTGAATACACGCCACACTGTTAGAGGTGGGTGGAAGTTTAGAAGAAAAACAGTGGTGATCCCAGGACCTTTGTACTCAAGATAGTTTAGCAGCCTGTTTCTTCTCAACTTTTTCTGGGTGGTGGAGGGTGAATAACCAAGCAGGAGCTGTGCATTTCTTCTGCCTTAAAAATCTATCTCCTGGTTGTAATGGCTAATAGTTATAATGATTGATCAAAGCCTCTTGGGCCATGAAAGAATGTTTCCTTATTAAATGCATAGAATACCAATGTTGCCAACACCGTAATTAATATTATACTAACCTTACCTCCCTTCCTTCCATGATACGATTATTAACATTAAAGAACCGATCTCCGCTAATCTTGCCTGGTCATCTGGCACGTGTCTAGCCTGTTGCAAGGGAAAACTCAATAAAAAATGTTTGGGTATTCCAGGCTACATCATGGTGACTTCAACATTCTAGTCATAGAAATACAGGTTTAGGTCCAGGTAACTGGGATACCCCTAAACTCAACTGTGTGTGAGGAGAGCATTTGGGACCAGTGGCTTGGATCTTGTAATAGGATATTTTATTGTCCAGGTGGACTTGAGACCTCCTGGCCTATGATTATAACTTTATACACACCCATCAAAGAGTGCCAGGGAATTGGACATTTTATTACACAAGGTAAATCTTTCTCTTCTGCATTAAGTTAGGTTTATGCTGGCAATAGCATAACAGAAAGCAGGCAATTAATCACGCTGGCTGTTTAATAGCAGTTTGCTTCCAGTAACATAGCGCCCAGTCACCAAAGGCATTTCTCCACTGTAAGAAATCATTCATGCCAGTTGTTGCAGGTCTATATTGATTGACTGCTGTCCCCAAAAATTCCCATCCTATAAATACTACATGAAAGAAAAAGAATGCACAAAGTGTACCTTGTAGTTACATTTAATAGAAAGTATTAATAAAATCACACTCACAAACAAGAGGCAAACTAATACACCACGTGTACGCAATTTAAGAGTTACAATCACAGTTGGAGTTGTTTATTTTGTTCCCTAAAGGTGTCCCTTCACATATATTCATATCCAGATTTGCATCCGTAGCAGTGGCGTACATACCGGGGTCGCGGCTGCGACCGGGCCCGGCCCACTAGGGGGCCCGGCCGCCCTGCGACCCAGGTATGTACCCACAGGGCCAGCCTCTTCTCCTGGGGGGCCCAAGAGCCGGCCACCTCAGCCCCCCCCGAGGCTGGGCCTGCTGTCACCCGGCTGGCGGGCGCGCGAGGGAGCACTGTCCCCTCACTGCTTCCTCTTCAGCTCCCTCACGCACCGCACTGATACCGGAGCCGGAAATTACGTAATCTTCCGGCTCCAGCATCAGTACGCAGCGCGCAAGGGAGCTGAAGAGGAAGCACTGAGGGGACAGTGCTCCCTCGCGCGCCCGCCAGCCGGGTGACACCACTGGACCCCAGGGAATCCCCTCAGCTCTCCCACAGGTAAGGAGGCTGGGGGGATTCAATTAAAAAAAACCAAAAAAACGTGTGTTAGTGTGTGTGTGAGCGTGTGTTACTTCCCGATTAGTGTGAGTGTGTATCTTCACCAGATACGGAGAACCTGTCACTTTTGCCCTGAGGAAAACGCAATCCTAGTCCTGTGTCGTTAGAAAAGGGATTCCATCAAAAAAGTATTCACATTTCACCTCTATTAATTTGTAAATTTTCTTTAAATTGTAAAACAAAGCTTATGTAGTGACTACTAAGACTTCTATAAACTATAATATATATCGTCCTACTGTTTAAAAAAAATGTGTGTGTGAGCGTGTGTGTGTGTTAGTGAGTGTGTGTGTGTGTGTTAGTGTGTGTAAGTGTTAGAGTGTGTGTGTGTTACTGAGTGTGTATGTGTGCGTCTGTTAGTGAGTGTGTGTTTTGTAAGTAAGTGAGTGTGCCTGTTTGTCTGTCAGTGAGTATGTATGTCTGTCACTGAGTCTGTGTCTGTCAGTAAATGTGTGCGTCTGTTTATGAGAGTTTGTGTGTGTGTCTTAAGCACTTACCTTTCTCCAGCGCCGGACTCCCTTGGCGCTGGGGATCTCTCCGTCCCGGTCGGCCTCTCAGCTCCGAATGCGCATGCGTGGCAAGAGCCACGCGCGCATTCAAACCGCCCATAGGAAAGCATTACTCAATGCTTTTCTATCGACGTTCAGCTCCTCTAGTGGCGGTCAGGGAGAAAGTGAATAGAGGCTGGATTAACCCTCAATGAAACATAGCAGTTTCTCTGAAACTGCTATGTTTTTAGCTGCAGGGTTAAAACTAGAGAGACCTGGCACCCAGACCACTTAATTGAGCTGATGTGATCTGGGTGTCTGTAATGGTCCTTTAAGTGTATGTGTTTATGCATGCACTGGCATACATACCGCGGTCGCAGGGGACGCGAGTAAGTGCACGCGCGGGGTGGGGGGCCCACGGATCAGTTTTCGCACCGGGGCCCCATGGGTTGTGTGTACGCCACTGATCCGTAGGGTTAGGTAACTGCAGCCAATTTATCCCCAAAAGTAAAAATGTTTTACTCAAAGCGTATGCAAATGATTTGTTCGTTGTTTGATCAGGTTAGACCGGTTGTTGTTCGCATTATGTTTAACATAATGGGTAATGCAGTATTAACAATTATTTGCTGGGGGTAACCCACCATCAGCTTCCCTTAACAATAATTAGTCAAAAAAAATAGTTTTGGTGACTATTTGGTAGGCCAATTATAATCAGCTAGTTGTATCATTAGACCTCACATAATTAGAGATATTAGGAAACATCTATTTTTGGAATATAAGACGCACTCATATATTTTAAGGACAGTAAAAAAAATCAAACAACCATCTCCCTTATTACAGTAAAATTAAGCTTATTTTTATAGTAGCTATAGTACATGCGTTTAGGGGATGTAGTTTGTGCATAGGGAATCCAGTGTGTGTAGAGAATGGAGTGTGTATATGTGTAAGGGAGAATGGTGTTTGTATAGGGAAACTCTAGGTGATGTCTAGGTGTCCCTTTCTCAACCCTGATTCCAGCATTGGGAGTCATGAATGAGAAGGGCAACTTAAGACAGTCTGACAAGCCCTTCAGTGCTGTCTCTTTGCCACAGCAATCTACTGGACCAGAGGCGGCTCTCTAATTAGGCGATTTAGGCGGCCGCCTAAGGACTCGCGCTTGCTGGGGCCTCGCGGCCGCCTAAATCACCTTAGGGCAGACTGAACTGCTGGGTCCTCGGTCCATGACCGAGGATCCGACAGTGAGAGGGGGCCCGGCGGCTTGCCCAGTATGCCGCCGGGTGGCCCCTCCACATGGTCTGCCCACAGGGAGAGCCAGCCTCTGATCTGCAGCTCCGCCGAGTGCAGAGCTGCAGATCACATAATGTGGTTCTCGCGAGCACACAGAGCGTTGCCGCGGGTTACCAAGGTAATGATCTGACAGGCTCTCGCGAGAACGAGGTCTGCAGCTCTCGCAGAGCTGCAGACAGAACAGTCATCCCACCGGACCACCAGGGAGTGCTGCCACTGGACCACCAGGGAATTAAATTATAAAACAAGCTATTTTAGTGTGTGGAGGCTTGTCACAGGCTCCACATACACTGTCCCCAAAACTGCCCACCCACCCTCACTGCCCACCCACCCTCACTTCCCCAAAACTGTCCACCCCCTCACTGCCCACCCAGCCTCACTGCCCCAAAACTGCCCACCCACCCTCACTGCCCCAACACTGCCCACCCAGCCTCACTGTCCCAACACTGCCCACCCACCCTCACTGCCCCAAAACTGCCCACCCAGCCTCACTGCCCCAAAACTGCCCACCCAGCCTCACTGCCCCATCACTGCCCACCCAGCCTCACTGCCCCAACACTGCCCACCCACCCTCTCTGCCCCAACACTGCCTGCCCACCCACCCTCACTGCCCCAACACTGCCCTCCCACCCTCTCTGCCCCAACACTGCCCACCCTCACTGCCGCAAAACTGCCCTCCTACCCTCACTGTCCATCTACATACACTGCCCCAACACTGCCCTCCCACCCTCACTGCCCCAACACTGCCCACCCACCCTCTCTGCCCCAGCACTGCCCACTCATCCTCATTGCCCCAACACTGCCCTTACCACCCTCACTGTCCACCTACATACACTGCCCTAACACTGCCCTCCCACCCTCACTGCCCCAACACTGCCCTCCCACCCTCACTGCCCACCTACATACACTGCCCCAACACTGCCCTCCCACCCTCACTGTCCACCTACATACACTGCCCTCCCACCCTCACTGTCCTCCCACCCACACTACCCCAACACTGCCCTCCCACCCCCACTGCCCACCCACATACACTGCCCTGCCCCAACACTGCCCTCCCACGCACACTGCCCCCCACACTGCCCTGCCCCCCACACTGCCCTGCCCCCCACATACCCTGTCTCAAACATGCCCTGCTGCAACATACACTGCCCCGCCATCCACATATCCTGCCCACCACATACACTGCCCCCACACTAACCACCACAGACACTGCCCCCCACACTGACCACCACATACACTGCCCCCACACTGACCACCACAGACACTGTCCCCCACATTGACCACCACATACCCTGACCCCAACCCTGACCACCACATAACCTGCCCCCCCACACTGTCCGCCACACACTCTGCCCCCACACAATTTCTCACACAAAATGCCCCCCACTGTCACACACCCTGCTCTCCCACACTGTTTCCCACACACTCTGCCACCCACATGGTCACACACCCTGCCCCCCTACACTGTCATACACACTGCCCCCTCATGCTGTCACACACCCTGCCCTCACTACACTGTGTCCCACACACCTTGCCCTCCCAAACTGTAACACACCCTGTCCCCCCACACTATCACACACTGCCCCCCACACTGTCACCATCCTCCACACTGCTACCCCACACTGTCATCTTCCTCCTCACTGTCACCCACTCACACCCTGCCCCCAAAACTGTCACATTCCTCCACACTGCTCTCTCACCCTGTTACCCTTTCACACACTTGCACCCCATCTTGTCAGCCCCCAACACTGTCACCCCTCCCACACACTGCCCCTGCACACACTGTCACCCTTTCCAACACTGCATCCCACGCTCTCACCTACCCACCGTCACAATTCCACACACATACAGCCACCCCACACACTGTCACCTCCCCACATGCTGTCATGCCCCCTTCACCCAGCCTCGCTCACATTAACCTCTCCTAATCTTGTTGCTCTCACCCCCTCCATCCATACCACAATTACCGGCCCTCGCTCTTCTACACTCACCCTATCACATTAATCCCCCCTAATCCTATCACACTCATCTTCTCTCATACTGTCACACTCACCCCCAACCCTGTCACACTCATCCTTTTTCACATTAACCCTTTCACGTGGGCCCAACCATGCCACACTCATCCTTTTTCACATTAACCCTTTCACGTGGGCCCAACCATGCAACACTCACCCTGTCACGTAATCCTGTCCGGCTCACTTTCCCTTTTCACACTCCCTCCTCCAGCCGTGCAACACATAACCCATAACCCTGTCAAACTCATCCCCTCTTCACCCTATCACATTAACTTCTCCTATCCTGTCACTCATCCTGCCTAGACATGCCACACTCACCCTGTCACATAACCCTCCCTCATCCTGTCACTCTCACCTCCCCTCGCCCTGTCACCCTTTCTCCTTCAACCGTGCCACACTCACCCCAACAGTGAATATAGAGACTAGCTCTCTGTATCCAGCGCTGCAAACCTGTCATACATTATAACTACAGCTCATTATACACACAATTCAACCCCTATATGTTTTTTTACTATGAGTGTTAGTGGGGGGCCTTTTGTTTGAGTTTCGCCTAAGGCCTCATAAAGTCTAGAGCCGCCACTGCACTGGACCCAAACCCCTTACTCACCCCAATACAAGTATAGTGACTAGTTTAGCATAGTGCTGAACCACTAGACTAGCTGTATTAGTAACAACCTTGGTACTGGTTGGGCTCAATACTGTGCTTAGAGCTAGTTCTGGCTGTGAAGGTGAATCACCATTCACCCATGGTGCCAGCTGGTCAGTTCCCCAGAGACCATGGCCTCTTCCAGTCTCCACACCTCGTCTGCAGCCCTCCAGCTCCTCTTCTCTACCTTAGACCCTCCTGCAGACTACAGTGCAATCACAGACTGGAAAGAGAGACACAGACAGGCTCAGGCTCAGCCTCTCAAAAATTGGAGTTCAGCTCTCCCTCCTAAACTTCTCTTTTCACTCCTCCTGTTCATATATCACACCAACATCAGCAAGAGCTCTGCGTTGCTATAAGTATACATTTGGAATATACGAAGCATGTGGAATTCCACCCTCAATTTTGGGGTAAAAACGCAATCTATATTGTGAAAAATATGAGGGTGGTTAACCTCCAACATGAAAGTATCAGGCAAAAAAACAAAAAAACATACAGGCTAATAGATCTTAGATCAGGTAACCTAGAGTGGCGTTTATGTTAAATCTCACATACCTGCAGATATTGTTTTTTACATAATTACACCAATGTCAAACAGAGATTTTCGAACAGATATATTTCACAGATATACACAGAAGTACACAGATATAGAACAGCTGTATTTCATAAAGAGGGTGCTAGGCCTCATATATGGAAATTTTAGGCAAACTATCATGACCGGTGTATAGTCGCCATATGGGCAGTCGTACTCCAGGACAACCTTCCCACATACCTAACACAATAACGCACTGACACTCTAGTATATGGGAAAATTTGTCCACAGCTTTATTAACAATCTTGAATAATAATAACAATATATTAATTATAAATTAATAATAATAATCATAATAATAACAACAAATAAACATGGGTCATTGCCCCCCATACTCCGTCCTCGCATCCGAATCCTTCTGATATAAATAACACATATATAACATATACCAACATTATTCCAACATACCAACTTAAAGTGCCAAACATAAATTAACCATGGCAGGGGTATACCCGGATACCCCTATCCCACCAGGTTCTGAGCCACCGACAGGACTCGAAACCTACCAACCACCAATGACCACAGTTTTCCGTTTCTGTCACGTTCATCCTAGGGAGCCTATTCCTTCTCCTTCAGCTCCCTATCCCGCCGCTGTGAAAAAACGGGATAACCCCCCCCACAAGAAACAAAATACAGGGAGGGTGGGTGGGACAAACTCGGTCAGGTAGGAAATTAAAAGTGAATTCACTCAAAATGGCTGCCTATTTAAATATCCCATCCCACTTACCCATAACTCCATACTTCCTTTCCTCCTCCTATTCCTGCCTCCTAACTCCTGTCAAGGCCCTTTTCCGCTTAGCTGCGCTTTGGCTACATGGGGCTACATGACTAATGCATAGTCGCCATATGGGCAGTCGGACTCCAGGACAACCCTCCCACATACCTAACCCAATAACGCACTGACACTCTAGTATATGGGAAAATTTGTCCACAGCTTTATTAACAATCTTGAATAATAATAACAATATATTAATTATAAATTAATAATAATAATCATAATAATAACTTAACAAATAAACATGGGTCATTGCCCCCCATACTCTGCCCTTGCATCCGAATCCTTCTGTTAATATAAAAGGCAATAACCCCCATATAAATAACACATATATATAACATATACCAACATTATTCCAACATACCAACTTAAAGTGCCAAACATAAATTAACCATGGCAGGGATATACCCGGATACCCCTACCCCTCCAGGTTCTGAGCCACCGTCAGGACTCGAAACCTACCAACCACCAATGACCACAGTTTTCCGTTTCTGTCACGTTCATCCTAGGGAGCCTATTCCTTCTCCTTCAGCTCCCTATCCCGCCACAAGCTCAGACCTTGACCCCTTAAGCTGTCTGAGCTCCGCCACCCCGAATAAATAGTTCCTTGAGCATTCCATCCTGCCAACCTAGGTTCAGCAGGTCCCATCCTACTGCTGAAAGATGAACGCCGTCTGAGCGGTAGTACCCCGGCAGCGCGCCCTCCAACTCGCTGTGCCGCACTACCACTCCCCCCAATTTCCTCATGAAGCTTGCCATCAAGCTATTCACGTTCTTCCTGCACTTATCGATGGCCACCGGGTCCCTAGCATGCCGCCACCGCCTCCTCGGGATAATCTCAGACCACACTAACATCACCCTCTTAAGCAGGTCCCTCAATTTGTTGAGGTCCTGCTTCATCCACTTCACCAGCCGCCGCTGCGGCGTTAGGCCCAAATCATTGCCTCCCGCATGAAGTACCAGCAGGTCCGGCCTCTGCCCGCCTGCCACCATCCGGAACAGTTTCCCGCAGACCTCCCCCCAACGAAAACCTCTGTACCCAAACCATCGCACTGCCAACCGGTCCCTTGGAAAGCCCAGCTGCTGGCCCTGAGCTTGAGCTGCGGACCTCCTCTCGGCCCAGAAGACAAAGGAACGGCCCACGATCCACGCAACATGGCCTGGGGAAGAAAGAAAGCACCCCCCTATTGCCCCTCGGGATCCCCCGAAAAAGGCCCGCCTTATCAATCTAATAATCCCAGCCGCACATATGACCGGAACCATACTGACTCCCATCTCCCAATCCGCTTAACTATGTCGTCCCCCAAACCCAACCGTGTGGCCTCTGTGGCCGCCCCAATGCGAAAGGAATGTGTACCAAGTCTATCAGCCCGTAGCCCCAATTTTCCCAGGCCCAACTGAAAAACCTTAGTGAATTGGAAACGGGAAAGGGAAGACCCGTCTGCGTGCACCAGCAGGGATCCCCCAACCACCGGCCTTCGGGCCAAATACTCCGCCACCGATGCCACCGGGCACAGGGGGGAGCCCAGCAGGGCCCGTAGTGTCACATCACGGCCCGCCCCCAGGACATCCGTATTGGATTTGGCCAGGTGAACCACTAATTTCCCCTCCCGAGACCTGTAGGCCCCCGGCTGCCACCCGATCGGCACTCACCAACTCGCCAATCCTGAAAGCCCCGAAGAAAGCCAACAGAAACGCCGCCCGGAACAGGGACACCTCAAACACGTCGAAGCAAATTTCGGGCAGACCTCCTACCAGGTCCCCCAACACCTGCATCGACAGCGGGCGCCAAGTGTCCGGAAGCCTGCGCCCCTTCCGATACCCCTTAAGTGCCTGCCTAATGACAAAGGTTTTAGTAAGGTCCTCCCTCCTATGCAGCTTAAACCAGAAAGCCAACGCCGCCATGGACCTGTCAACCATCGCCGGGGAGGCCCCCAGCAATTGACAGGTGTACCACAGAAACGCGTCCAGGAGCGATTCCCTGTCAGGCACGCAGCCCAGCCCAGCCAAGCCCATGACCGTTCCCACGAACCCCAGACCTTACTGTAAGCGGCCCATGTGGCCGGTGCCAGGGAAGCCTTCACAAGTCCCCCAAGCATGACGCTCCCAGCCGCCAAATCTCGTCCGGGCATGCCTGACCCTGTGCCTCCGGTGCCACCGTCCGGAATCGGGACCACTGCAAACGAGAGAGAGCATCAGCCACTTCGTTCAGGTACCTGGGCACATGGCGCGCGCGAAAGACTACATTTAGGGACATGCACATTAGGACAAAGCGCCGCAGCAGTCTGACCACCGGTTTCGACGCCGCCGACTGATTATTCACCGCGTGCACCACAGCCATGTTGTCCAAGAAAAAGACCACCTTCCAGTTCCGCAGCCCTTCACCCCACAGAGCCATCGCGACCACCAGTGGGAACAGTTCCAGGAAAGCCAGGTTCCGCATGAGGGTGCGCGACACCCAGATGAAATGGCGTGGGGATCGCACCCCCGCCGTAGCCGCCGATAAACTGCGGCTAAAGACCCTCCCCATTGGGGTCACCCGGCACGCAAAATTGAGCATCCCGATTAGTGACTGCAGTTGCCGCAGGGTGACTTTGCGCACCTGCGCTACTGCTGCCACCGCCCCCTTCAGACCCTGCAGCTTTGTCAGCGGCAGTCGACACTCACCCCGCTAGAGTCTATCTCCAGCCCCAGGAAACTAAGGCACACTGCCAGGCCCTCCGTTTTATCTGCCGCCAGCGGGACTTCGAAGTGGCCCGCAACCCACTCGATAGTTCTAGGCAAGTGCAGGCAAGCAGGGGAGCCCGCCGGCCCCACACAGAAGAAATCGTCCAAATAGTGCACCACCGCTCCATTCCCCGCCTCAGCCCGCAACACAGCCCATCGGGAGGCACAAGTCCACGAAGTACGCCCCCTCGAAGAAACACCCCAGCAGGTGATGACATGCCGGGTGGACCGGAAGCAGCCTAAATGCTGCCTCAATATCCACCTTTGCCATCAACGCCCCGCGCCCGGCCCTTTTTACCAGCTCGACCGCCTGGTCAAATGATGCATACGAGACTGAGCACAACTCCTTGTCAATGCCATCATTCACCGACGCCCCCTTCGGGTAGGAGAGGTGGTGAATGAGCCTGAACTTCCCCGGTTCCTTCTTGGGGACCACCCCGAGAGGGGAAATCCTGAGGCCTTCCAACGGTGGTGCCGGGAACGGGCCTGCCATCCGTCCCAACAAGACTTCCTTCCCTAACTTTTCTCGCACCCCTGGGAACTACGCCACCGACTTAAGGTTGCGAAGCACCTCTGTCCCACCCTCGTCCCGGAATGGGATAAAGAACCCTTGCCCAAAACCCGCCCGGAGCACCGCGGCGTTTGCCCTGTTACCGTAGCGACTTAGCCATGGCTCCATCGCGTCTAGCCTCACTGGGGTTAAGCCCCGGGGCAGGGGAAGCCCCTCCACCCCCCCCCCCACCCGTAGCAGCGACTCCGGCAGCCCCCGACCTTCCTTTCTTGAAACATCGGTTAAGCCCGTGGGCGCCCCCGCAGCCTGAGCACTCGTGCTTAAAGCGACAGGTGGTCCCCCATTTGCACTGGCCCTCGTTGAAGAGCCAGCATAAGCCCCTTTGCGCCGGCCGTGTGCTGAAAGGGCTGCGCCTTCTGCGCCATCATCAATTTCATCCAGAGAGGTAGGTCCATTTGGTCCCACCTCATACCCGGATTGGCCGCCAAACGTTGCCGGAACTGCTCATCATACCGCCACCATGCCAGTCCGCCATAGGTGCGGTACGCCTCCCAAATTCCGTCCAAATAGCAAAACAGGGAGAAGCATAAGCCAGGCGATTTTTCGCCTAGGACGCTGGCCAGCACGCAGAACGCCCTCAGCCAGTTGCCGAAAGACTTCGGTATCTTACGATACCGCTTCTTTTTCTCCTCCTTCTTATCCGCCTCCTTGAGGTCGATAAAATCTTCCAAAGGGAGGAGGGAAAAGATTTCACAGAATTCGCTTTTCCATATATTTTCCTTCACCTCCTGCTTGAGGTGTACCCCCAGCGGACCCGCAAATGACACATATGCGTGCTGCCTGGCCGCATCGGGGACCCCACCCAGCCAACTCCGCCCGCACACTCGTCGTGTCCACCATACTGCCCGCCACTCCAGGATCCCCGCTCGAGCACGGTTCCGTGGAGACAGCACCCGTGACCCCTGTCCCCTGTTCCCATACCTGACCTACACCGCCCCCAGTGTCACCCCCCGCTCCCAGCGAGTGGAGAAGTGCTTGTAGTGTGTAAACCAGCGTACTGGATTGCAATGATGCACAGGACTCACCGGCCAAGCCCTCTGTCCTACGAGCACTCGGGGCTGCATCGTCAACTGCTATCCGCCTGGGATGAGCGACATCCGTGAACGTCTCGCCAACCGGGGAGCCAACCCGGTGCCCAGCCAGTACAGACGAAGAATGGCTCCGAGACCTGTAACGAGGAGAAGATGTCCTGGGTAGGGTGCACCGACCACCCGCTACCCTCCCGCCCCGTCCCAGGGAGCGCCTGCTAGTCTCCAAAGCCTCCCGCGGTGTGGCCCCTGCACTCTGTGCTCCCGAGGCCTGGACGGCCCCGCCCTGAGGACTACGGCTCCTCCCGTCCCAGCTTGAGGTCAGCCCTCGCCGACCATGCCTGGGGGCCCTGACCTCCCCGAGGTGGACCTGTCCCGCCTAGACCCACCCCTCACCCCCCCCCAGACCCTCCAGCAGCCTCTCCACATCGTCCATGGCCCTGCAGAAATGAAAGAAAAGACCCTACCAGACCCAATCCGCGCGCACAGAAGTGCACACAAACTCGGTCGGGTAGGAAATTAAAAGTGAATTCACTCAAAATGGCTGCCTATTTAAATATCCCATCCCACTTACCCATAACTCCATACTTCCTTTCCTCCTCCTATGCCCGCCTCCTAACTCCTGTCAAGGCCCTTTTCCGCTTAGCTGAGCTTTGGCTACATGGGGCTACATACAAGCTAATATATCTTTATTAGATCAGGTAAGATCAAGTGGCTTTTACATTACATCTCACATGATTACAGACATATTAGGAATATCATAAGGGAGGTGGGGACCTAGTCCCCCCCAACACACACACATGAAAATTGTAGAGTTGTGTTAGATCAAGTATGATCACATGTTTTTTATGTTAGAACTCACATAACCACAGAGATATTTTACATTATTGCTTAAATTTTAGATATTTAATGAGGGACGTAGCACCTACCACCCTCATGAATGTTTTAACATTACTGTAGTGGCATGTCTACCAAACATAAAATGCATCTTGGGTTCTTTGGAACATTTGGATAATACTAAAGGTGAAAAGTTGCAAATTTTTTTTCTTTTATTAATCAAATATGAGATCCTTGTTATCTTATTCAGCATCTGACAATAGCAAGTCTCTTTTGAATTTATTATGTAATCATTTTGTTCTATTTTCTAAAAGACTAATTGTCAGGAGTTTGCAACCAGCTTCCAAAATTTACAATTAAAATGTTTATTGCAACTTGATATACTGTACGGTGCATAACACCAAACTTTGGCATTTAATGATATGGCACTCTTAAATACCTATCTCATCTTTTAAAGATTTTTTTTTTTTTTTTTTTTACATACAAAATGTGTATTAAAGGAAAGCTAAATTATCGCAGACATATGACAGTTTGTTGTGGTTGTGAAAAAACAAAATATGAAAGGATTTTTCTCATCCTCATGTTGAATTTTTCCCCAACTAAGTATCTCATGAAGCAGACATTAGGCTGTTAGAGTAGGACCTGCCAAAGATTGACGTTGTGGCAGACTTATGCAATGATGTATGATCATATTATGTAACTAAATCCCCATTATTTTTTTGCCTAGATTAGGTGTTTTTAAAAAACACAGATGTTGCTGTTTAGTGGATAAGGGATTGCGCTGGATCTTCTTTTGTATTGCATAAATTGGCTCCCAGCAGCACCCTATTAATGCATGTTCAGGGGAGTGCAGCCAACCCCCTGGTTTCTCATAGATCATATTTGTGGTCTTCTGGATACTTGACTGATTAGTTGATGCTCAACAGACAAGCACTGGATTCTTTCATTTCTTTCATGTTGTGTTCCCAATGTGCATTAATCTTGAATCGTGTTTTTTTTTGTTTTTTTTTTGTGTATGGTGAATTAATTAATTCTTATCTTATCCACTGCAAGAGACACTTTTATATTGTCAGCCTTTGTCATGTAGTTATTTGTCAGGATGCAATGTTTTCATATTTATGAATGTTCTATAAGTAATACTGTTAATTATATTCTACATTATCCTTTACATTGTCATCATGTTTGGTAAATTACACCACTTCGTTATGACATCGAGGCCACCATCATTAAAGGACCACTATAGTGCCAGGAAAACATACTCGTTTTCCTGGCACTATAGTGCCCTGAGGGTGCCCCCATCCTCAGGGCCCCCCTCCCGTCGGGCTCTAGGTGGTGGAAGGGGTTAAATTTGCCTTTTTCTCCGGGAAACTCTCCTCCTCCATATCGCCGTCATCGGCTGAATGCGCATGCGCGGCAGTAGCCTCGCGCGCATTCAGCCAGTCTATAGGAAAGCATTCTCAATGAGACAGCCACTAGAGACTGGATAAACCCTATTACTCTGAAACTGCTATGCTTATAGAAGAAAGGGTTAATCCTAGATGGACCTGGCACCCAGACCACTTCATTAAGCTGAAGTGGTCTGGGTGCCTATAGTGGTCCTTTAAGGTTAAATACATAAACTGTGATCAGCATAATTGTATTAATTGTCCATTGGAATTATTGTTGTTGCAATTGTTCTTCTGACTTTTGAATTGTTTTTGGTCGACCACTAATCTGATAAAGTAACAGTGGTGGTGAGTTTTACATTTGTATGACAAATGGAAATAATGGTATTTGGTTGTGACTTTGCAAATGTCGTTTTTTCACACTGGATCCCAGAAATCTTTGCTATTTTTAGAAGTGGAAAATCTGATAACCA
Organism: Pelobates fuscus; assembly: GCF_036172605.1. Taxonomy (NCBI): domain Eukaryota; kingdom Metazoa; phylum Chordata; class Amphibia; order Anura; family Pelobatidae; genus Pelobates; species Pelobates fuscus. The sequence goes on along the minus strand of NC_086321.1, from coordinate 296,164,658 downwards.
AGGGAGCAATTGCCTCCCAGTACTTCAAGTTTAATGATGTCAGCCGTGGAGGGGGTTGCCCACCTATAGGTACAGTAAGACTATAGCGTTGGGAATACATATTTGTATTATTCACACTTTACTGTTCATTTAAAGTGGATCAGTCACCGTCTGGGTACTTTGCAAAATTTGCTAAGATCTCCAACAGTAATGGCTGAGTGGGCTGGGCTGGGCTGGGGACAGGGAAAGGTTATATTTACTTACTTGAACCTGTCCCACGTGGACACCGCCCTCCTCTCTCTGGTGCTTCAGCTGCCAGGAGCCAACGTCACTGCTGTACTACCGCGCATGTGCAAGAGTACAGCATTGAGGTCTATGGAGGATCCTCCATAGATAGAGCTAATTTCTCATCAGCAGTCACTGGTGACAGCTGGGGGAAGCTAAATGGCTTGACAGTGGTAGCTTTGGCCAGTGTCAACCAGTGTTCCCCTGCTAATGGCTGCTAAGTTGTATTTGTTTTGCAATTAAAGAGTCTGCACCTAAATTAGGGATCAATCGATTATCGGTTTTGCTGATATTAATGTCCGATATTCAGATTTTTTTTGTAAGAATCGGTATTGGCCGATAATCACCGGTAATACCGATAATGAGGTGGGCCGGCGCATCCATAAGGCGGCACGAAAGGCCGCCTTAGGGCGCACTGGCCTGGGGCGCTAAATTGGAGTGACTGGCAGGAGGTGGGCCCTTAGTACTCCCTCCTGCCAGGCACTCTGTGTAGCATGGCCGAGCGGAGCAGTGCGCACCACGGTACAGGAACTTGTGTTTCCTGTACCCTGCTGGAAGAAAGGAAGTGCTCACTGAGAGAGCACTTTCTGTCAGTCTGGCCGGGTACAGGACACTGAATCTCCTGTACTGCGGGAGACAAGACAGGGGGAAGTTACACTTTGGGAGAGGGGAAGGAGGGAGAGGGGAAGGAAAAAACACTATGGGAAAGGGGGTGGGGGGAATTCTATGGGACAGGGGAGGGGGGGAAGGAAAAATTATATTGGATGAGGGGGGAGGAAAAAAATGCTATGGGACGGGCGGGGAAAGAACACTATGGGACAGAGGAGGGGAGGAAGGAAAGAACACTATGGGATGGGGGGCAGCAAAGAACACTATGGGACAGGGGAGGGGGGCAGGAAAGAACACTGTGAGAAAGGGGCGTGGAGAACACCATGGTTTGGGGGGGAGAAGAACACTATGGGGGGAAGAACTCTGTGGGGGAGGGGGGAAAGAACACTGGGGGGGGAGAGGAACAATAAGGGAGGGCACTAAGGTACAGAGAAGGGAAAAGTAACACTGGGATGGGGGGGCACTAAAAGATAAGGGACAGGAACATTACAGGGAATGGGGGGGGGGAGTTCAAACTGCATATATTTACACACAAACACACTGCATCCACTATCCACACTGCATCCACTACACATACAAACACATTGCATCCACTACACCAGGCTTCCCCAAATTTCGTCCCTTCAGATTTTGCTGAACAACAACTCCCATGATTCTATGAATGAAATAGATAGGCTGAGAATCAAATCTGACTGGCATTTATTTTTTGTGCATTTACCACTTAATAAAAAAGCAAAAAATTATTTTTTTCTTAAAACGGTAAATGTACAGAATATCGGTAAGCTATTGGTAAGCTATCAGTAAGCTATCGGCTGTTGGCCTGAAAGTTCACAGATTATCGGTATCGGTATCAGCTCTAAAAAAATCAATATTGGTCGATCCCTAACCTAAATGTCCTCACAGTAACAGGAAAATCTAAGTTAAATCGCCAACTAACTTTTTTTTAGCTTATGTAAAGTAGAGGTTCACAGAGCTTTTTTTTTTTTTAATCTTTAATGTAGTGAATGTAAGATCAATGTATTCAGTAAAGATATATACTCATCCATTTTTTTTGTTTGTTTGTTTTTGCTTTAAATATTTAATCAGTTTCCCTTTATTCTGGGTCAAAAGATGAAAGAAGGAAGGTAATTGTGAAATGTTTACTGATCCTGCTCTGTAATATACAAAGGTGACACAATCTTTCTCTGACCACAAGAGGCTGTTTCTGGAGCAATGCATATATGTTGGAGTTTTCAAGACTTGTTCCAAAATCAGTGTGACAGGGAAGATTCTCAGGAATTTCTTATTTCCTGGACATTTATAATATTTAAGCATTACAGTTGGTGCTTTTGCTACTTTGTTACACAACATATTATTTTCTTCAGTAGTGTTATAGATCTAACAACAACAAATATTGGACAATAAAAGGTTCTGAATATTTAACTTGTTTGAGCTTATTAATTACATCTACTCCACCATATGCCTGAGGCATTTCTTTTGCCCAAAGATTATTTATCCATCCAAAGTTACCAGGTTGCAGGTTTCTACTCAACATGGATATAGATTTAAAGATTCTTTGACAAAGTACTTTATATCATCAAGGCAGAAGTTCATTTTCATACAAACAGCTTGTTTGATAGACAGTCAGAAAAATTGACCGACAGATATATTAGATTAGATTTTGGGCTCAAATCCTTCTATCCCTATCCTCTGTTAATACTGGCATATTCCGCAACGATTTCTAGCCTGATATCCCTCCTTTATAGGAGCTCTATATTGTTGGCGTGTCTGAGTGTATGACAGTGTTCCACAGCAATAAAACCCATAGTAATGTGTATTTAAAATGAAAATCAAAGTGTTTAGAAATCAGTCTGTGTAAGTAAAATACCTTTTTTTTTCTTCTAAATTTAATTTTGTTGCATATGTGTTGTTTGTATGTTACTTACAATTTCTCAGAACCGCCTCGCCCCTGGCCACAACCCCACTCACACCCGTAAAATGATAGTGTCCTGAAATGGTCCTGAAATGGTTGGAGCTATCTGTGTACCAGTGAATTTTGGTTTATGTTACATCTAGAAATTTTTATGTTACTGTATTTTTGGAATTTGAAATAGTTTTCATTTGGAGAGAATGTTTTTAACATTTGGATTGCTTGCCAATAACGGTAATTAGGTACGTCTTCCCATTTCAGGTTTTAAGACTTTGCGCTTTTATCATGAACTAGTATTTGAGTTTAAAATGTTAGGAACATAGGCATGTGCAGAACATTCGATTATCTAAACTTTAATTAAAAAAAATAATCCTTTGCAGTAGTAACTATCAACAGACTTCAGGTGGAAGGGTTTTTCAATCACAATTTTTCCAAACCATAACCTATTTGGTTTTTATATTATATATATATATATATATAAATATAATATATATAATGCCAGAATACCAGAATATTGCAGTATGCAATGATACCTTTTTTATTGGAAATATTACAAATCAATCTTATAGAAGAGAACACTTAAAACAACTGATGTTAGAGAAGGGGAGGGATGGGGGGAGAGTGGGATTTCTGTACACAGATTAATGAAGAATGCCATTGGTGACAGTTATTTTGCAGTCCAAGAAACTCACTATGATTTGAAAAGTTCATTTTAAGGTTTATTGACGGGTGGAATTAATTGAATGATTTATGGAAGGCTCCTAAGTAAGAGCCACAACCATTAATTTCAGAGGACCCACACTCAAAAAAACATTTCCTGAACCCCTCATACTAGCATTCAAACAACCGCCTAACCTGAGACAAAGATTGGTCCAAAGCAAATTGCCAACAGAACAGGAGTTCACACAGAATGGCACTGAACGATGAAGAAATCACTCTGCAAACTGTGTCAACATATATGTGGCAATAACACAGCCAGACACAATAACAAATCATACAACATTAAGGGGTCATATTCTTGCACATCTGCGAATGTAATGTACATTATACAGTGTACAGTGTGTGACAAAGGTTGCTACATTGGCCTTAAAGGAACACTATAGTCACCTAAAGAACTTAGGTTAATGAAGCAGTTTGTGTGTGTAGCTCATGCCTCTCAGGTTTCACAGCTCAATTCACTGCCATTTAGGAGTTAAATCACTTTTTTTCTGTTTATGCAGCCCTTGTCACACCTCCCCTGGCTATGATTGACACAGCCTGCAAGAAAAAAAAACTGGTTTCACTTTCGATCAGATGTAATTTACCTTAAACCAGTGGGGTCCCAAACCAGTCCTTGTGGAACCACCAGCAGTCCAGGATTTAGGGATCACTCTGTTGTGTCCAAGGTGTTTTTTTCTCTTTTTTTCTAAAAACACCTTAGATACAACTGGGTAATCCCTGAATCCTGGACTGGTAGTGGTTCCACGAGGACTGGGTTGGGAACCACTGCCTTAAACAATTCTATCTCTTTCTCTGTAAGTTGAACTTTAATCACATACACTAGGCTCTTGCAGGGCCTAGCAAGCTATTAACATAGCAGGGGATAAGAAAATCTAAATTAAACAGAACTTGCAATAAAGGAAGGATAAACTGTAGATGATTATTTACAGAAAGTGTTTAGGGAGGCTGTGCAAGTCACATGCAGGGAGGTGTGACTAGAGTTCATAAACAAAGTTATTTAACTCCTTCATGGCAGAAAATTGAGCAGTGAGACTGCATGGGCATGATCTATACACCAAAACTGCTTCTCTAACATCAGTTGTTTTACGTGTTCTCCTCTATCAGATTGCTTTGTATTGCTTCAGACATGAGGAAGAGAGGTAACTCTCGAAAGCTTGTCTTTGAAATATTATGTTAGTCCAATAAAAAAGGTATCATTGCATACTGCAATACTCTGGTATTTTGGCATCTGGTCTACGGGACTAATAGGGCTAATCTAATCTACAATATATTATTCATCACCATATAGTCAGTATTTCATTCTCATAACCATAGGAATAGGCAACTAGTCACTAGTAACTATTGCTTTTTTCCCCAGAAAATTTAACATCCCTTTTATGTTATAGTCAGAACGGTGAAATATTATAATTATTATTATTATTATTATTATTATTATTGATACTTATATAGCGCCAACATATTCCGTAGTGCTTTACAATATCATAAAAGGGGAGATATACAAATTTGTCATGCAAAATATTAGGTATGTCGTAGACATATTTTCTTTGGCCAATAATTAATTTTTCATTAAAGGAAATTTAGAAGTGGTCCTCCATTACAAACTCAGTGGTGAGTTTATTGTGTTATGGAAGGAGGCATAATTCTTCTAGATAACAGCAGACAGTGAAACATGGGGCTCCTAAGGCAAGAATGTACAATATGGTAAATAGGGCCATCAGTAAAACTAAGATATGACATCCATTTTTTTATCATTCAATAGACAGGACATTAATTTCAGTAGTAATACAAATGCTAAGCAATATAACACATTGCAGGCCACAATTACCTTAATCTTCCTTCCACAACTTAACTAATTAATATATCTTTATTTGTTTTACATCTAAAAATGTATTTAGCAATGAATGAACCTCACTCACATAATGTTCTTTGCAGGAGCCATCCATCTGGGGTCCAATATCCCTCTGCCTAATTATGCCTAATTGATTGTTAAAGAAGAACAGCAGATACCACCGATAGGCAGTCTGCTCTCTATGCATAGCAACCATAGCCCATGCGCTGTGGTTACTGTGAGAACAGCCTAACTGGCGCTGCTAGCACTGGCTTGGGAGGTTGGGAATGGAATGACTGATGTCACTCTGTGATGTCATGCTGGCAACACTGCCAGCAGGTCTGCATCATGGAGGAGTTTTTCTGTGCTTTTATAAACGTAAAGAGAGCAGGAGGTTGGGAACCACCTCTGTTCCAGCGCTGTGTAATTTGTTGGTGCTATATAAATATTAATAATAATGAGATTGCGGCAGGGGAGCAGAAGCTGAGGTAAGTGGTGGCAGGATCACTTTAACATGTTGTTGTTCCCCATATCAAGCAATAGCTCAGTGGAATCTTACTCTTTACCCCACACACTGTGTTAGAAAACCATAAGAGGTTTTCATATTTAAAAACCTAAATACAACAATACACAAAGACAAATGTTCTGATATAGGTGATGATACAAGATCTGTCTGATACCAGCTTACATCTACCTTGTATAATACTAGCTGTTGAGCAGCCACATACTATAAGTAACTTCATTTTATTGTATTATGTGACATACGTACTTTTTTGTAAAATTGTATTCTCTTGTCTTAAAATAAAACTTTTCGAGGGAAATAAAATTCCTAAATTTATATAACAAAAACAGAGAATATGAGAACTCTGAGAAGGGCAAAAGCTTGCCATTCTCTTAGTTCTCAATCAGGTCTCAAGTTTTTTTTGCCCTCCTGTGCCATGACAGAGAGAACCTATACAATTTGCATATCAGTGTGCGCCCACAAGGCCGATCCACAACTAAAATGCTGGCTAGTTCAATCTGCAAGAGAAATACAGGAATCCCAGACCTTTATTTCAGAATTTTGGGGGGATTTGTCAGCAAGGTGTGGCTGATAGCCTTCTAGGCACAGTTAGCATGGGGTCCACACATGGATTACCCTTTTAACTTAGGGAAATACTAAGTAAATGCATTGCCACAAAAATGAAAATATTAGAGCTCAGAGAAACCTCAGTAGCTTGCCCTCCGGTCTCACCTGTGCCTTTACAGAGAGAACCTATGTCAATTGAATATATCACACTTATACCAGTCCAGATACAATATGCTGGCAAGTTTACTCTACAAGAGATATACACCAACCCTAGATACCCTCCCTCTGTTAAAATAATAAATCAAACTCGAACCCTGTGTACTGTGTCGTTTAAGGAATCCACTATACCTTGCTGACGAGGCCCAAAGAAGACCGAAAAACATTTATATAATTTCAAATTGTTATGTATTTACAGACTACATGTCTGTGCACACAGTTAATGTTTTATCTCAGTTTTAAGTTTGCTAGCTTTGCACCTTATAGATAGGTACATGTTACAAAGGGGTTAATCCATCAGGAACAATGACACATCAGGCATGTCGTAAAATAATGTCCCCTAGAGAATGTGTGACATGCCTAATAGGTCTTGCAGTGTCAGTATGTGTTAATTGTATTTCATTCAGTTAGCGCAAGGATTCCCGAGCACCTTTGTCACTTAGCAACAAACTGGCCACTGATGCCCAGCTCCTGTCTACTGACAGTGATACAGGTTAGGTTGGTTTATGTTTGTCATCATTGCGCAGGCTGGTGAGAGCATAATTACAGTGGGATCTAGAGTGTTATGACAATTGTTTTTTTAGCTGAGTAGTTGTAATGTAGCTGACCATTTAAGGTGAGTGCATGTATAGAAATAATCATGACATATATTCAGTGTCAAGGTAGGGTAAACAAAATGCATCCTTTACTTCAACTTAAAATGTAATTACGGAAGTAAAAAAAAAAAAATGGTCAGTAGTTATATACAGTGAACCCCCTGTGCCCTCAAAATATTGTTCAGTGATGAAAGTGATTACCATTAATGTATGTTTTTGTACTGTTAATGCTTTATTTTTTTCACTATTGTTTTATGTTTTTATTTTTTTCACTATTGTTTTTTCACACACTTGCACACACTCTCTCGTTCTCTCTCTCCCTCTATCCCTCTCCTCCCCCAAAGTAAGAGATGTGTTCTGCAAAATGTGTGATTTGGAGTGATTAGGCTAAATCCCAGAGGAACAGGTACCAGCAAACGGGCACCAAAGGGGGGCGGGGCCGGGCCGCCGACCTGAGAGGCAGCAGAGCAATATGCCTCCCGGCCTGAACGCGGAAAAAACGCTAAAACTCGGCATATAAACCGACTTACTACCGAAATGACCGACACATCCTTATCAAGCAGCATCCAAGCTTCAGGGAGAGCCCAAACGGGGATGGGTACGGAGTCAGGAACACCGCAAATACAAAAGCGGGCCTACTCGCCACCACCGACGTGGAAAATGGCGGCTCCCAAAGACACATCGATCACTGATTGGCAGCCAACGAGACGGCGGACTACCAGCTCCGCTGCCCACAAGGAGGACCATACCGTTACAAGAGGCGGTCCGGCCCCGTTCCCCCCCACCGGCCGGGGGGGGATACAGACCCGGCCACATGGCGGTGGCGCGCCCCGGGCGAAAGATACCGCGAGGGGTTCGAGCAGACCGCCTGCACGGGCAAAGGCAACCGGAATGGAGCCCGCCCGAAGATCTTCCTCAGACAGAGGCAACGGGGAGCCAACCATGGGCGGCTCACACGGGCCCTGGTAGAACTGAGCGCTAGACAGATCCCCCATGCTGAGTCCCTAACCGCCGGAGAAGTGGATACCCGGGCTTCTGGGTCTGGGAGGTCCCCGGAGAGCCATGTCCCCGATGCCGCGAGCCCGGTGGGGCGGGATTGTGCCACCCTCCCGACGGACCGGTGGTCGCGGGGGTGGAGCACCGGCCCCAAGCATGTGGCCGACACCGGGCGAGACAATGGAGTGTGCACTTCAGGAGACCCACGTGGAGCTGGGGAGGTGCAGGGAGCGGATGCCCCAAGGACTTTTGTGGTGGGGTCCGACGGACAGCTACTACTCCTGAGTGCCCACAGCACAGTAGAGATCGGACCGGTGAGCGGAGACCGACATGGGGAAGAAGGACGGAGGCCTGGCGACCCAGGGACGGTGTGGTTGCAGCGCCATGGGAGACTCCCTCCAGACGGCTAGACTGTCTGACAAGGCCTTGCTGCCGTTTGATTGTTTACAATTCATTATTTTCCTCTTGCTTACTTTCATTTAATTCCTTTTCTAGTCTGATTTGGTTCACTGAGGTTTTAAGGTGGCTTAGACAGAGCAGTACTAATTCAATTAACTAGATATATAGCTAATAGTGTTGTTCAACGCTTTTCCAAGATGGTGTTTCGGTCTTTTACCTATTTAATAACACGATCAATACATAGATAATTGCATACTCAAGCCTCAACCAGAAATTACATTTGCTTAAGCGATAATCCAATTTAATTACCGTACATAGATCAGTTTACAATATGAATCAATATGCTCTGCTACACAGGCTATGACGAATCCGCTTCTGCGTAAGCGACGAAATGTCTGCACCTTTATTTACCAATGCTTATGCCCCTGCGTGGGCAACTACTTGCTTTATTACAAATCAGTTTGATAAATGCGTTAATATTGTGAAAACAATAAAAATATTCAAAACAAAATGTGTGATTTGTAATGAGGGTATTACAAATTGCAACTTTCATAAAACATGTGAAAGTAATCATGTGAGGCATCACATTTAAACACTTTTTCTCATATATTGGCACGTGTCACAGGCTTTCAATGTAAAACTGTAACAAGAATCAAAAGAAAAAATATTATAATGTTATAAAATATACCAACGATTACTGGCAAATTCATTGCAAGGCTGTTATTCGGAGAGAGGATAGTGGACTATGTAATAGAGTTTTTTTATGCTAAATCATATGAAGAAAAAGATAATTGGTATATATCATATATTGCTGTTACTGTTTTTCATGCTAAAAAGCTGGCAGAGATAGCCTGTTACCGTTTTCAACTACTTAGTTATACAAGGAGATGCACACACACTACATTGGGAATTATTGGGAATTTACCACAAAAATTTGAATTTTAAACCAAAATAGTTGAGCTGGATTTTTTTCCAATTCAGCTTCTTTGACTTACAATTTTTGAATGTTTTGTGTGAATTCGTCACAATTCACAGTTTGGTTAATAATCCTGTTATGAAGTCAGGGATTACTAAACTTAAAAACTCTGTTGGATTTTCAGTGGCCACTATCTAGTATTGGGTAAAAGCTGTTACAGCAGGCTTCCCCAAACTCCGGCCCTCCAGATGTTGCTGAACTACAACTCCCATGATTCTATGAAAGAAATATATAGGCTACGAATCATGGGAGTTATAGTTCAGCAACATCTGGAGGGCTGGAGTTTGAGGAAGCCTGTGTTACAGTATTAATTTTATGAGGCCTTCCACAAGGTGGCCCAGGCTGATCATAAAGTACTTGAAGAATCTTTAGCTGCACACTTCTACTGCATCCTCATCCTAAATGTGCATTGAGACTTTGGATTGTATAGAGTTAGACTACTAGAGCATTGAGGTAAAGTTGTGTAATTGTCATATTTATGGAAGCACATGGAGATATGTGTTTTGCAACATACTGCATTATTTACTTTTGGACCTAGATTAAACCATGTTCATAAAGCAAGGCTAATGGCAGCAACAACTATGCAGATTGTCTGTTTGACTATTTGTGATAATGAACAGGTGTACGTAATTATATGGTCAGATTGACTGATAAACATAGAAAACCCCATGATGTGCTGCTGCATACTATTACATTTATGGGTCAATCTGATAATCTGGTGATCCACCTTCTCTCATGCTTGCCTCTTTTATTCCAGCAGTTGGCTGGTTATCTCTCCCATTGTTGGCCTCTGATATGGTACTTTTGTCATGTACTATGTCATGTATGGTAATATGTAGTACAGCAGCAGGGACTGTTTGCTAGAAAGAGGTGGAGAGGTGTGAAGCATTGTGTATTTCTAAATCAAATCTATAAAACCAATGTATATAAAAATATCTTGAACTGATGCATTTAAGTTTCCAGGGCAAAAATGGTAAACTGCTGACAGACAGTTGTCCTTCTATCCAAACCAGTCCTCAAGACCCACGAACTGCCCAGATTTTGTCAGTATCTCCAGTAGAATAAAACAGGGAAATACATACATCTTTGACTGTTGGTGGGCCATGAGGACTGGTTTGGGACTACTGCTCTAGTAGATGTGAACTAACCAAAACTGGAATAATCTGTTTTAGAACCTGGATGTCATAACCCAGACACAGATTGAGATCTAGCTTTATTTTAGAATATATAACCTCTTTCTTTGAGACTATGCTGTGTGGGTTGAGTTTATATCACCAATGTCATATTTTGATATATTAAACTCTGATAATTATCACCTGGGGTAAAACCTGTTGTTGTGTGCTCACAACCTGGGACCTTGTCTGTGACAATGCAAATTTCAAACAGCTCAACAAAGAAAGTCAGTTTAGAGAATATTACAGCTTAGTTGGATGACCTTAATGGGCACTCACTGACATTTAGCAGTTATTGACAATTAATATATCCACCTGAATCTTTTTTCTGCCGATTCTCCATGGGTTTTATTACCTTAACTTATTAGCTAATAAGGATAATATTTGGTTATCCTTGTGCCAAAAAGGCCACTGCTTAAATCAGGGGTAGGCAATCTTTAGCACTCCAAATGTTGTGGACTACATGTCCCATAATATTTTTACAGCCATAATGCTGACAAAGCGCCAGAGAGATGTAGTCCTCAAATTATTAATATATTCCTCACTGGGTCAGCAACTGAGTTGCTGCCAATTTATTGCTTTCATTTAAGACTACTACATTTTTGACTAGTTAAGTAACCCCAATCATTGGACTGGTTCCGTGATAATTAGCCTTTTCAATAACAGAAGAATAAAACATTTCATTCATTAAAAAAGTTATATAATCACCATGTTTTTTGGGTAAGCAGATCTTTAGGGTAGATCTTGAATATCCTCTAATTCTAAGGCCCACTAACCTCTAAACATTCCTTACCCTAAAGTCCTGTAATACCTATGCATCTTCTGAGATCTTCAATTTAAAAGCCACAGCAGTCTAAGCACAGTTTTAGTGAATTAAAAGATGGATTTGCTCTGAAATTCATCAGATTTTCAGTAGGGTATTATTCTTCCCTTCTGTTGTGTTTAGAACAGATCTCGAGCCAGTGTTATTATATTATAGACGGTACTGCTTCATACAACCATCTTAAATAAGAGCTGTCAGTGGAGAATGGTTAAAATACTTGATACTATTGGGTGTCTTCTATGTGGTCCTCAGAGGTTCAGAAACTGATATTCTATCTTCTGATCAATAAAAACCTACACTATTTACCTGTTTCCAACCCTCAGCCTGTAGCACTTCTTCCTTTTAAAAATGTGTTTATATGTTGCATTCATAGTCTCTGGATTAGGCTGTAAGCCCTTTAATGCCCCGTTTGTCACTTTGCTTCTTCTAACTAATTTCATTTCCACTCTTCTGCTCTCATATTAAGCGTTGTTTTTTTTCTCCCAGATACCCCCTTTTCAACTAATCCCCTTTCACTTTTATTTAATCTCCTTTTAGTTCTTATCTTTTTCAATTGTTACAGCTACAGTCATCTCAACGTCACCCCTGTTATCTCCCTAAGTCTTCTTTCCTGTGAGGTCAATTTATGTAATTTCATATTTTGTAATGCAAGTTGAAATTAGACTTAAAGGAACACTACGGCGTACATGAATTAAATAAAGGATTTACTCACTGTTTTCCAATACTGAAGCTCCCTCTTGCCTTTCCTCAACCCACAAGATTACAGAGGATAATGGTCCAAATCAGTGCTCTTCATAAAGAAGCATTGGCGACTTGTTGAGCCTGCTTTTCTTTGGGGGCTTCTGCATCATGTGATCAAGTTTCCCAAAATGGGAAAAAAATTGAATTCAGATTGCAGATTTCTCTTTAGATCAGCCATCAAACATTAACTGTTTGTTACCTTATAACTACGTGTGTACATGCATTATTGATTACCGTATATACTCGAGTATAAGTCGAGTTTTTTTGGCACATTTTTTGTGCTGAAAAACCCCAACTCGGCTTATACTCGAGTCAATGTCTGTATTATGGCAACTTACATTGCCATAATACAGACAAGGGGCTGTGTAGGAGGGGTGCTGGCAGGAAGCTCTTACTTACCTCTCCTGCAGCTCCTGTCAGCTCCCTCCTCCTCCGCGCCGGTCCGGTCTGCTCCTCTGTCAGCTCACAGTGTAAGTCTTGTGAGAGCCGCGGGGTCATAGCGCGGCTCTCGCAAGACTTACAGTGGGACTTGCAGAGGGAGCTGACCGGACCGGCGCGGAGGAGGAGGGAGCTGACAGGAGCTGCAGGAGAGGTAAGCGCTCTCTGCCAGTCCCCCTCCACTGAACTGCCAATGCCACTGGACCACCAGGGAGTGAGAGCCTCCCTCCCTGCCATGTATCAAGCAGGGAGGGGGGGACGAAAAAAACTAAATATATAAATAATAAAATAAAATAATATTTAAAAAATAATAATATAATATAACAAAAAAAATATTAAAATAATAATAATAATAAAAAAATAATAATAAAAATGCCCACCCCCCCACCAAGGCTCTGCAACACATACACAAACACACACTGCATCACACACACTCACACTGCATTCATACACACACACTGCATTCATTATATACACACACTGCACTCATACACACACACTGCACTCATACACACACACTGCATTTATACACACACTGCATTCATACACACACTGCACTCATATACACACACTGCACTCATATACACACTGCACTCACACACACACTGCACTCATATACACACACTGCATTCATACACACACACTGCACTCATATACACACACTGCACTCATACACACACTGCACTCATACACACACACTGCACTCATACACACTGCACTCATATACACACACTGCACTCATACACACACACTGCATTCATGCACACACACTGTATTCATACACACACTGCACTCATACACACACACTGCATTAATTATATACACACACTGTAAATAAATATTCAATTAATATAATTTTTTTAGGATCTAATTTTATTTAGAAATTTACCAGTAGCTGCTGCATTTCCCACCCTAGTCTTATACTCGAGTCAATACGTTTTCCCAGTTTTTTGGGGTAAAATTAGGGGCCTCGGCGCTTATATTCGGGTTGGCTTATACTCGAGTATATACGGTATTTTACTTTTAGCTTTTCATACATGGTACTTTTTAAATTCATTTTACGGTAATATTGCCAAGCTCCTCATAAACATACAACTCCTTCTTTACAGTGGAGGAAAATGTAAAACAATGCAGAGGGAGTGAGCACTGGTATTTTGTACAACCACTGCACTAACCAATAAACTGTGGACTGGACATGTGGGTCTCTATTTTCACAAGTGCTAAGTATTTCTGTCTTTTTTTTTTAATTTGTTGTGTTTATCTTGCTTTGGTAACCATTGCATTGGTAAACAGTGCTCTTTATGTATACCTGGATACAGCAGCATCCTATGTGTCTCTTTTTTGATTTGCAAAAGAGGAATATTAGTGATAAATCGGATAAGTGTCAAAATATAAACATGTATTTCTCACAATATAATGTCTAACTATTTAGGTGACCAGCCCCAATTTTTCCACACTGCACCAACCTCACCTCCCCACGTCTATGGCTAAGATCATCAATATTGATGATGTCAGCTAATTCAACGCTTCCCAATTGGGAAGCATTGAGAGGCTATTGTACATGCACAGCAAAACACCACACTGCACCAATTAGCATCTCCTCATAGAGTTGTATTGGATCAGTGCATCTCTATGGGGAATGGTCAGCAACTCCATGCAGAATGTGGAGACACTGGATACCAGTGCTTCACACTGACACACTGTACAGCACTGACACAGGAAGCACCTCTAATAACCATCTGATTGACTGCTACTAGAGGTGTTACAAGGCTGCAAAGTAAACACTGCCTTTTCTCAGAAAAGGCAGTGTTTACAGTGCTCAGCGTGCAGGGACTTAGTAAACACACCAGAATCAGTAGTTTCCCTTTGGCACGGTGTATTACCCCAACTCGCTGAATTTCGGATAGCAAGGGACAAGACTAGGAAATGACTGGGCCTTAGAATGGCCGGACTAAACGTTAGACAGAAAAAGCGTAATCAGAGACGAGACGAGGTCAAGGTAACGGAGAGAGAGCGAGAACAAGAACTAGTCAGAGTCAGGTACACGGTAAACAGTCAGATGGGCAAACAAGACAGGAAAGGGTTAAAGATAAATTCAGAGTCAGATACAAAGACAAGGTCAATATCAGAATAAACACAAAAGCTCAAAGAATGCACTAAAGGGTACTTAAACTGAAACCACGATAGGGCAAAGTGGATAGGGCTAGGAAAGTTTAAATATCCTCAACTAACATTTGATTGGCCCACGTCAAGCCCACGGCCCCAAAACGTGCGTATGTGGGGGCGCTGGAATGACGTGGTTCAATGGGAGCCTGAATCTGCTTTTGGCTCCCACTGCCCCTTTAAGAGCGCACTCGTGACGTGAGCCTCTTGGCCGCGCTCCTAATGCCAGGCGGGCTGCGCGACCTTTAATTGCGGTCAGTGCATGCGGCCTGCTCAGAAGGGAAGATTGAGCTGCACGAAGCAGGACTTGCGCGGCTCGAGCGGAGAACCCCGACCAGCCCCCGGATAAGGTAAGTACCGGCACACCCTTCAACTATAAAACAGCAGATCATATGTCATCCAGTAGTGGTTATATGCATGATACTATTAGAAATAAATGTTGCATATTTGAGGATCAGTAACTTACAAACCATAGATAGTATGAATCTGTGCAATGGTTTTGGTGAGTAGTAGATAAAATCATCTCTATAGAATACAGTAAAGAAAACTGGATATAGACAGTGTGTAATCTCAGGAACATTCTTTTTGGGATAAGTAGTTACAAAGGCAACAAATTAGGAGGCACTCTCCATGCGTCGTGCCATCAAAACAGATAAATGCTGGGAACAAAATGTAATCAGTAACATTTTCAGGATTGCGAAATAATGAAATAAATCTCTGTAACAATGAGTGATAGTTTTAATAATGAGCCAGACTGCATTATAGAGTTCAAGAACAAATGTTTCTGCAGACTGAAACAGATCCCAAGTGAGTGAAATAGGATTTCTATAGGACAGCAAAGCAAAACAAACTTCTAGTGATCAAGACCCCTATTCTGCTAGTAGGACTGCCCTTCATTGAGTGAGTTTAATTTTTTGTGAGGAGATTGCATTTCAGTTTAGGAGGCATTGTGCTAATAAAGTTGACTGATCATCTGCTCACAGAGAGTGACATTGACTTCAATGAATAATATAGTCATCTAATGCATATTCTTATAGGGGATGAAACCAATGTTAGAACTCATGAATAGAGGACCCCACTGCAAGAATTTTGGGGGGGAGGAGTGGGGGGCTTACCTATAGAGACCAGAAGATAGACCCTCAACAGTTGTACATCTCCCACAATACCTTCCCAGTTTGGGACTTACCATTTGCCCATCCTTTCATGTTCATATTTGCGTGCAGTGGAGGGCTGTATTAGCAGGGGTGGGTCTAGCTCCAGACTCATAGCGCTGTGATAGGACCACACTACTGGCTTGCCTGTCAATTATGCAGCTGGCCTTTTCTTCTCCTCTTGATTAAGCGCTGGGGGAGCTGCAGACTAGGGATGACCCTGTGATATCATCAGGGGATGTCTTTGCAGTCTGTAGCCAATCAGAGAGCTTGTAGAAATGAGACTGGTATGGGCATGCTGCTGGAGACTATGGAGACTAGAGGAAGGAGAGAGATACAGCTACCCCATGGTAAGTTATGAACAACGGTGGGACTTCTGCCGATGCTTCTGCATTGTGGCCGTCATGCTGTCGGGGGCCGTATGTGCATGGGCCACCCAATGGGTATTGCTAAACAGGATGCAAAACAAAGAAAATAAAAATCACTGTTTTTCTTATATGTGTGAATTGAGGCGCTTAATAATTGGGATGTGATATCAATTTAATCAGCAGCTGTAGCACTCTTAGGGTCCTCTTATTAACCCAGAAAAACAGATATATACATAGACACCACTTTGTGTGAAAACTAAGTTTAGATAATAATCCCCTTAACTTACACATAGTGGAATAGTGCAGCGCTAGACAGAAGGCTTACCCTTACAATGTAGAGCGTTGCTCATATATAACTGGAAAAAATAAACAGAGAAATACGTGAAGTGCAATATTGTTATAGACACTAGTTTACACTCTTAAAATTAGAGAAATTAATTCTCACAAATCAAGAGTCTATTAGACGTTATGGCTCTGAACGTATGCGCTTGCTGTGCCTTTAAGGTAGCAACAGTAACCTTCTCGTTTGCCTCCTTCACTGGTTCAAATGGAATAGGTGTACATGGAAGACATAAGCAGATGGCAAAAAATAGTGTAGATGGTAATAGACTCTGTGGGTTACAACTTGAAAGATGAAATGAAAGTTGCTCACCTGATTCTGGAGCCTGTAAGTGACTGGCTCCAAGTTTGTGCACTTACTTACTTACTACAATATCAGGAGTGGCAAGGAACCCCTTTTAAATCAGAGTGGAACAGATGGTCCAAGAGGATAATGAATTTATCAAAAAAACGTTTTATTACAGAAAATAAAAAATGCTCCAACATGGAGATAAAAACAAATAATTCCACACAAGGTATATCAAATAAAAAAATATATAAAATAAATCCTCACGGCGTCCGAGATGCGTTTTGCCCGCCTTGCAGGCTTTCTCAATCGGCATTCTGTGTCCATCTTCAGTTCCATGTTTATAGGGCAAACCCAGCGTTCATTCTTCCAATCAGCAGTCTGTTCGGCAGAGGGGGTGGTTTGGCAGAGGATCTGAGGAGTGTGTGTATTTGTCAATGTGCGTATCTGAGTGTGTATATGTCTCAATGTTTACGTTTATATGTGGCAGTGAATTTGTATATGTGCATACATCCCAGGAATCAAATGCCAACACTACATGCAAAGACAACCTTGGAATCAAATGCAAACGTTACATACAAACACACCCCTGCAGACAAACAAAAATATATAAATACATCCCTGCCCATATGGCAACTAAGCACCTGTCATGTCCTCTGTGCGTGAGTGTATGACCAAGCTCCGTAGCAATACAATTTACAGTAACGTGCAGTCTGCAAGGAAGTGTATCAAGTAGCATGTGTATGCTGGTGGGGCTTTGTAATACATCATACATGCTGAGGAAGACCTAGCTAGAGGTTGAAACGCGTTATGCAATATATTTATTCATATCTACCTTTACTTTTACTTTTATCTAATGTGCAATAAAAGTTATTTTATTCAAACCGGTTCCTGAATACCTGTCCAATGAAACTGCTACATCTGGTGGGACCTGACTTCTGACATATCTACTCAGTGTTGAGAAAACGCCTACACAGTCAGAGCCAACTTCTAAGTGGCTCTTAAACTTGCTTTTCTTGTGATCTGGAATTGAGAGGTTTTTAACAATTTGTGCGCATGTCACCTTGATTTTTTAAGTGTAACGTACGTATTAAGTGTGAGAGTGACACCACACTTCGGTGATATTACAGCTGCATTTGGTTCTAGCGCCACTGCACCTTAAAACTGTATTAAATACACCACATATTGTATATAGGAGGAAGAATGAATAAACTAGGCTAGACCTAGGGTAAAAAATCAGCAATAAAGACATAGTGTACAGATAGTTTTATATAGGATTGATTTATCCAGCGTGCATATGTGAATAAAATTATGGGTTTATATATGCCCACAATTCATACACTTGCGTATAGTTTTAAATACCTCTGCAAGATCACTATAAAAGGATATTGACGTGGTTATTGTGCAGAGAGTGCTATCTAACCCCCTCACTGTAGGTAGTCAAACCAGATAAGAAGTCGGACTGTTCTAAAATTGTTTCACTTCCTACAATGGTGGGTGCTTGGAGTGTTGCTTTAATATATTTATATAATTAGGCCCATCAAAACATTCAGCTCCAGGTCCATGTGGCCCTTAATCTCGCACTGATGCAGTGCCTGTTTGTTTAAATGCAAGGTTGTTTTTGTATGGAGAGTGTATGAATGCAGGGGTGTATTGTACAGTGTTGGCATTTATTGTGTGTAGTTGTGTGTACTTACACACACAAAGAGACACTCATGCACACACACAATAAAACTTACAGATACCCAATGACACACATATACACAGATACAGATGATTAAATAAAGTAAATTCATATTTTAGCCATCCACCTGTTTGTGTGTAAATTGCTTTTCTTGGGATCCAGAGGGAACAGGATGATAAATGTTTTATTGCTTTCTCGCCCCTCACTTTCCTGTGTGGCTCTATGTATGCTGGGAGGAAAGTAAGTCTGAGAACTTCCACCCAGTGCAAGTTTGCTACGCGAGAGAGTTTCCAGAAGCCAGTTGATCATGCTTAGTCTGGTATGCTAAGTGAAGACCAATTTGGGCATATATTTCTATTTTCCCAACCAAACCACATAGTTTTAAAGGACCTAGGTGCTTGACTGGCCCTTGTTCAGAGAATGGGCTGTAATACCATAAGTGTGAGCCCTAGTCTGGCTACAGTGCAAGTAATTCCAACCCTGGATGAGACAGACTTTCCACAGATAGTAGTACTGAGTGGCAGTTTCCTTGTAAATGCTAACCATGTCTAAGCATCCAACATTTTCAGTAAGGCGGATACCAGTTCAGATAGCATATGTTTTCCAGAACTCTTGTAGAATGGAATATAGTTATTAAATATAAGAGCAGACTCACAAATTGGATAGACCTGGAATCATTCCATTCACCAACAGCAATACTGACATGCCAACATTAATGAGATGGCCATTCAATGACCAATTATTAGGCTATTATGAATGTCTCTGCTTTTACTAATTAACACTACTCTACATCGAGGCCTCTACACCTTGTAATGACTAAGGCATTTTATGACATTACACCAAGTTTAGTGATCATATTGCCCAATTAGTCACTCTCTAGACTGCTTGAGTTGATCCTGACATTTGGGACTTTTACATTTTTTGAATGAGCGATATTTCCCACAGTTGGGTAGTCTATCCATGTAAAACAAAATATTAAAGGGTTGGTCTCTGTGCATCAAAATTTGCCTGAACTGAGAATAACCAGCCTAGAACTCTTGTTGCCCAATGACACTGCAGGAGG
This sequence comes from Pelobates fuscus, assembly GCF_036172605.1. NCBI lineage: Eukaryota > Metazoa > Chordata > Amphibia > Anura > Pelobatidae > Pelobates > Pelobates fuscus. The sequence continues at coordinate 296,144,848 of NC_086321.1, read as the reverse complement.
TGGAGATACTCCTTGTTTCACACCCAAATGCAGCCTCTAGGCACCATGACCATTTCAAATGACTTAAGTTGTTATGGCTCTTGCAGTAACCTTTTACGTGACAAGACCTCTATTAATTAGTGAGTTTGACTTTACTAAATTAATTATTCTTCCCACCAAAAAGGGATTTAGTAGTTGGCTAGACACCTTTCCAAAAATGTGATTTATAGTTAATGAAGTTTCATAGACATTAGAAAATGAGACTTGTGCACACATCATTCACTTTCTGCAGTAGGCAAAACAGGACAAATTAATGGGGGGATTTATCAAACTGTTCTGTTTTACAAAGTGGTGTAACATTTTAAAAAGTTATGAGTCACCAGAAAAAGAAGAAAGGTGGAAGCTACAGGAAAGACACTCAAAAAATGGGGTTAACCCACAATGAACTACCAAGGTAGTAACAGAAAGAAGGAGACAAGCTTAGAGTGCCCTTAATGGATCAAAATATCATTAAAAATTTACTTTTAATAGTACAAAAATATAAAACAATCAAGAGGAGAAAGATAAAATATTAAATATATAAGTATAAGACTGATAGTCAAATTTCAATTAGTGTGACATATGTACAGCAAATTAAAAGAAAAGAAAAAGAGGGTTCTGATCAAAATCTATAGGCTAGATAGTAAGTACACGTATACCTATGCTGTAACGGTATACTTAAAGAAAGAGCAAAGGTTGCTGATTGCACATATAGTATAGCGTCAAATCTACCCCAAATCACATTAAGGGTGAAATTCGATAATTCAAGTAATGTGTAATACGGAGTAGATTAGTCAGGGTCTAATAGACAGCTGCTGCCGAGTTGCTGAACATGAATCAACCCTGTGACCTATGTAGAGAGAGACCAAGAATCGCTGATAGGATGTCCAGCATACTTATTTGGCAGGTCTACAAACGGTCACAGTAAAGATGAGGTTCAATCTTACTAGTGATAAATAATAAATAAATGAAGTGCTGTACAAATATAGACAGAAGATATAATTGCTGTATAAGACTGATAGTCAAATAGCAATCAGTGTAACGTATGTACAGCAAATCGAAAGAAAAACCGAATACTAAATGTGCTGATAATCAACCCTGTGACCTATGTAGAGAGAGACCTATACTCGCTGGTAGGATGTCCAGCATACTTATTGACAGGTCTACATACGGTCACAGTACAGATGAAGTTCCATCTTTCTAGTGATAAATAGTAAATAAATGAGGTGCTGTACAAATATACACAAAATATATAGTTGCTACATTAGATACATAAGAAACACAGAGGACCTGTTCACAAGTTTTCAGGGTACCTCTGGTATAAGTTACTTGCAACAAAACAAAGTTGCAGTAAGAACTAAAATAGTAACAGTAACAATTTGCTTGATAACAAAGTGGAATGTTGCCACCAACTGCATGTAAATAATGGAGCTTAAATAGCTCAACCTAAACCACAGAAGCTGTTATACCGAGCAGACACAGAGAAAGGGGGTAAGTATCACGATAGAATGTTTACTGAAGGTGAATAGTGATATCCAGTAGCATAGGTCTAACCCCACAATATAGTCTGCTCCGGTCATAACAGAATTGGTGAACGAGATCCTTTTGAGAGTGCGGTCATGTCGATCCGAGGACCACACACTGAGCTGTTACACTGAATCCGATGGCCCCTGACGCGCGCGTTTAGTCACAACTCATCAGAGGGGAACCGATGTGAGGTGAGTATCAGCTATTTAAAGGTAATAGGTAGAGCTGATAGGTGAATTCAAAAGAGGCCCGCTGATTCTGATTGGCCGGACACTAGTTAACAGTGATGACGATCCCAAATTGAATCAATATCGTCATTAACCCTATAGGGTCTGTAGAGAAAGCATATGTATGAATAAATGTTGCAGTTAGAGACTGATAACCTGCCAATACCTTATGAAAGAAAATGACTTGGAAAGTAAAGACAATCTGATGTCTATAAAGGACTTCAGAAATGGTTGAACACTATGTAATAGTGAGGACTAGTGTATATGATGATATCTATATCACTGTGATCGTGGAGTTAGGCGAAAATCGGTTTAACCCCTTTCATGCCGATCAAGGAGTAAGTAAACATCATACAAAGGAAAAGCCAGACTGAGAAGGAGGATTAGACCATATGTACAATATAATAAATAGGGGATTCTTAGTGATGAGGAAACCAATAACTAAGAAGAGAAAGGGGCAAATATTGTTATGAACATTGGTATACACAAATAAATACATACGCTCTATTACATCCAAAGATGGTTAAGTACACATTAGAAAATGAAAGCGGAGTGCCGATGTCTAAAAGGGGCAAAACCAGGTCGATGGACCCTGGATGTGGAGAGGATATAGTATTGTACCCATTTCGGTATTTGAAATGATGTTGGTTAGTGGATATGAAATCGGAGTTTAACCAATTCTTGAGAAAAGATATTAAAGAGAATTTGAATATCTGATAATGGTCCCAACTGAGTTTGAGATACATTAAAGACAACAACGAGACATAGGTCCCAGGGAGTTAAGGTAGAAAGGACTGCCAATAGTCCCAAGGGTTGAAAAAGAGGGGGGGGGGGGGAGGAAAATCCTGCCACTGAATATAGATAAATAAATAAATCCTAATGTGAATGGATGAATGGGGTGAAGTTAAATTCTTAGTTTAAACCGCCTGGAGTAAGGGTTTTAAATTCATAAATCCACCTGGACTCTTTCCGAAGGAGTATGTGATTGAAGTTGCCTTTTCTGGAGTTTAAATTGACTCTTTTCAAGACCTGAAAAGATAGGTGATTAGGGTTTCCATCATGGAAATTTCTTACATGCATGGCCACTGGAGTGCTCAGATGAGGATTTTTTACTGAGTTCACATGTTGCATGGTGCGTCTCCTAAGTTCTTGGTAGGTCTTAGTTATTGGTTTCCTCATCACTAAGAATCCCCTATTTATTATATTGTACATATGGTCTAATCCTCCTTCCCAGTCTGGCTTTTCCTTTGTATGATGTTTACTTACTCCTTGATCGGCATGAAAGGGGTTAAACCGATTTTCGCCTAACTCCACGATCACAGTGATATATATATCATCATATACACTAGTCCTCACTATTACATAGTGTTTAACCATTTCTGAAGTCCTTTATAGAGATCAGATTGTCTTTACTTTCCAAGTAATTTTCCTTCATAAGGTATTGGCAGGTTATCAGTCTCTAACTGAAACATTTATTCATACATATGCTTTCTCTACAGACCCTATAGCAGTGATGGCGAACCTATGGCACGCGTGCCACAGGTGGCACGCCGGGCCCTTTCTGTGGGCACACGGCCATAGGTTCGGCATCACTGCAGAGTAGGCACCTGCCTGCCCGGAATGGCAGGCGCCTACTTTGCTTCCGGTTCGGGTGGCAGGGGGAGGCAGGGGAGGGATCTTTGAAGCAGCTCCCCTGTCCTCTCGCGAGCACCATGGCAACGCCCCACACAGCATCGCGCGGGAGGACAGGGGAGCTGCTTCAAAGATCCCTCCCCTGCCTCCCAAACCGGAAACCATACTTGCCATCACCGGACCACCAGGGATGACTGTGTCCCCCCCCCCCCACCCTCCTTCATTAAAGGTAAGAAGGGGGAGGGGGAACAAGAGAGTAATTTAACATATTTTTTTTTAAACGTTTACACCCCCCCACACCCCATCCCCACAAACACAGCACCCCTACCCCCCAGCAGTACCCCTACCCCCCACACACACAGCTCCCCTACCCCCCCCATACAGCACCCCTACCCCCCACACAGCACCCCTACCCCCCACACACACAGCACCCCTACCCACCCCCCACACAGCACCCCTACCCCCCACACACACAGTACCCCTACCCCCACACACACAGCAGCCCTACCCCCCACACACACAGCACCCCTACCCCCCAGCAGTACCCCTACCCCCCCACACACAGTACCCCTACCCCCCAGCAGTACCCCTACCCCCACACAGTACCCCTCCCCCCTCTCCACAGTACCCCTACCCCCCAGCAGTACCCCTACCCCCCACACACAGTACCCCTACCCCCCACACACAGTACCTCTACCCCCCCACACACAGTACCCCTCCCCCCCCACACACAGTACCCCTACCCCCCAGCAGTACCCCTCCCCCCACACACACTACCCCTCCCCCACACACACAGTACCCCTACCCCCACACACACAGTACCCCTACCCTCCACACACAGTACCCCTAGCCCCCCACACACAGTACCCCTACCCCCACACACACAGTACCCCTACCCCCCACACAGCACCCCTTCTCTCCCCAGCACCCCTCCCCTCCCCCACACCCAGCACCCCTCCCCTACACCCAGAAACCCTGCCCTCCACCCCTACCACCCACACACAGCACCCCCACCCCCCACACACAGCACCCATACCCACGCCCAGCACCCCTACCTCCCCACACAGCACAGCACCCCTCTCACACACACAGCACCCCTCACACACACACACACAGCACACTCACACACACACAGCACCCCTCACACACACAAAGCACCCCTCACACACACACAGCACTCCTCACACACACACAGCACCCCTCACACACACACAGCACCCCTCACACACACACAGCACCCCCCACACACACACACACAACACCCCTCACACACAGCAACCCCCCCCCCCCCACACACACACAGCACCCCTCACACAAACACATACACTACACCCCTCAATGCAGTATGTGTGTGTATTCAGCAGGTTGTGTGTGTGTGTGTATTCAACAGTCTGTGTGTCTGCGTGTATTCAGCAGTCTGTGTGTGTGCGTGTATTCAGCAGTCTGTGTGTATGCGTGTATTCAGCAGTCTGTGTGTGTGCGTGTATTCAGCAGTCTGTGTGTGTGTGTATTCAGCAGTGTGTGTATGTATTCAACAGTCTCTGTGTGTGTACTCAGCAGTGTGTGTATGTATTCAACAGTCTCTGTGTGTGTACTCAGCAGTCTGTCTGTGTGTGTACTCAGCAGACTGTCTGTATGTGTATTCAGCAGACTGTCTGTATGTGTATTCATCAGTCTCTATATTCAGCAGTCTTGTGTGTGTGTGTGTGTGTATGTATTCAGCAGTCTGTGTGTGTGTGTATTGCATTTGTTGGAGATACTAATAAATATAAGCTTAATTTTATCTATTTATATCATTATTTAAAATTTGTATCATTGAACTCTCTGTTGTTGTGTTCTTTTAAAACAAAAGTTGTTAATTAGTTCGGACAACAGTACGAGTTGTTTTTTCTAAACGTAAACCTCAATATTCAGGTTTAATTGCCGTGTTGGCACTTTAAGGAAAAAAATTTGTCATGTATTGCGGTTTGGGCACTCGGGCTCAAAAAGGTTCACCATCACTGCCCTATAGGGTTAATGACGATATTTGGGATCGTCATCACTGTTAACTAGTGTCCGGCCAATCAGAATCAGCGGGCCTCTTTTGAATTCACCTATCAGCTCTACCTATTACCTTTAAATAGCTGATACTCACCTCACATCGGTTCCCCTCTGATGAGTTGTGACGAAACGCGCGCGTCAGGGGCCTTCGGATTCAGTGTAACAGCTCAGTGTGTGGTCCTTGGATCGACATGACCGCACTCTCAAAAGGATCTCGTTCACCAATTCTGTTATGACCGGAGCAGACTATATTGTGGGGTTAGACCTATGCTACTGGGTATCACTATTCACCTTCAGTAAACATTCTATCGTGATACTTACCCCCTTTCTCTGTGTCTGCTCGGTATAACAGCTTCTGTGGTTTAGGTTGAGCTATTTAAGCTCCATTATTTACATGCAGTTGGTGGCAACATTCCACTTTGTTATCAAGCAAATTGTTACTGTTACTATTTTAGTTCTTACTGCAACTTTGTTTTGTTGCAAGTAACTTATACCAGAGGTACCCTGCAAAATTGTGAACAGGTCCTCTGTGTTTCTTATGTATCTAATGTAGCAACTATATCTTTTGTGTATATTTGTACAGCACCTCATTTATTTACTATTTATCACTAGAAAGATGGAACTTCATCTGTACTGTGACCGTATGTAGACCTGTCAATAAGTATGCTGGACATCCTACCAGCGAGTATAGGTCTCTCTCTACATAGGTCACAGGGTTGATTATCAGCACATTTAGTATTCGGTTTTTCTTTCGATTTGCTGTACATACGTTACACTGATTGCTATTTGACTATCAGTCTTATACAGCAATTATATCTTCTGTCTATATTTGTACAGCACTTCATTTATTTATTATTTATCACTAGTAAGATTGAACCTCATCTTTACTGTGACTGTATGTAGACCTGCCAAATAAGTATGCTGGACATCCTATCAGCGATTCTTGGTCTCTCTCTACATAGGTCACAGGGTTGATTCATGTTCAGCAACTCGGCAGCAGCTGTCTATTAGACCCTGACTAATCTACTCCGTATTACACATTACTTGAATTATCGAATTTCACCCTTAATGTGATTTGGGGTAGATTTGACGCTATACTATATGTGCAATCAGCAACCTTTGCTCTTTCTTTAAGTATACCGTTACAGCATAGGTATACGTGTACTTACTATCTAGCCCAGTGGTAGTCAACCTTTTTTTACCTACCGCCCACTAATGCATCTTTTTGGTTGAAAAAAATTTCCTTACCGCCCACCAGTTTTCGCGCAAATGCGGAATATTTTTAAGAAAGGAGGGTGTTTTAAAAAAAAAAATAAATGTACGTACATTTATCTTTTTATTTCTACTTAATGCAGGTTTATAAGGTTTTTAACTTTATAAAGTTTAATGAGAAAACAATAAAGTAAATTGAAATTACCTTTACTAGTGATTAATGAGATCCTTGAGGTTGATGCTGCGAGACTAAATATTTGATATCTGGTTCGATTTTCGTAAGGAACAAACGAAGGTCTCTTTCAGTGATATTCAGACGACTTCTCTGTTTGCGCATAATATGATTTCTCATTTGTGCGTCAGCTCATCTCCTCTCCCTCCTCAATTCCCCTCCCCACCTTTTTTTCCCCTTTTTTCTATTTTTTAACCGTCCTTATAGCAATGCCCAGTAGGAAGGCTGAGCTAGGTAGCCCACTTACTATAGTCCACTATAACAGACAGGCACACATACAAGACACACATACAAGACACACACACAAAGACACACATACAGACATACACACAAGACACACATACAGACACACATACGACACACACACACACACACAAGACACACACACAAGACACACATACAGACACACACAAAGACACAGACAGGCACACATACACGACACATACATACAGACACAAACATACATGCACACACACATGCAAACACACACATAAGACATACATAGACACACACACACATGCAGACACACAAGACACACATACAATGACACATACATACAAAGACAAGACACACACACACATATATACAGACAGACACATACACACACACACACAAGACACATACGACACACACAGACATACAAGACACACACACGACACACATACAGACACAGACAGGCACACATACACACCTACAGACACACAAGACACACAAAGACACAGACAGGCACACATACACACACACACAAGACACATACATACAAACAGACAGGCACACATACAAACAGACACACACAGACATGCACACACACATGCAGACACACACATAAGACATACATAGACACACACACATGCAGACACACAAGACACACATACAATGACACATACATACAAAGACAAGACACACATACATACATACATACAGACACATGCACACACAAGACATACATACAAAGACACATACAGACAGACACACACACACAAGACATACACACACACACAAGACATACCTACAAACACACACACAAACATTATATTTAAGTCACCCTCCTGTTTCCTACCTTTAAGGTGCAGGAGGGTGACTTTTGCTGGGGTCCAGTGGTGGCTCAGTTGGATGGGAGTCAGAGTTCCCACTCTGACTCCCTCTGCTTCCTCCCGCGCGGCTCTCAGTTTTAGCTGGGAGGAGTGACCGGGGAATCACTTCCTCCCAGCTCTGATGTCATCACAGGGGGCCCGGTCGCGCTGTTAAAGCGCCCAGCGCTGACCGGGCCCCCTTACAATCCGCATCCATCGGGTGGCCCTGACAGCATGGGCCACCCGATGGACACTTTGGAAGGCGGCCCCGGCGGTTTGCCGCGCGGGCCGGGGCCGCAAATGGTCACGGCGGTACCCAGTCGCACGGGTACCGCCGGCTCGCGCCCGCCCGCCCGATCAACCTGGAAATCCCTACCGCCCACCTGGAATCCTGAAACGCCCACTAGTGGGCGGTAGGGACCAGGTTGACGACCCATGATCTAGCCTATAGGTTATGAGTCACCAGTTTAATGTGTCTGCTGATTCCACTGGTTTCCATGGAGACTGCTCCACTTTTAGTACTTTAGAGCGATTTTTAGAAAAGAACATTTAATAATTACCCCCCAGTGAGTTTGGTGAATAGTAAAGATTAATAATAATGAAGATATGATACGTGTTATAAACTTCAGCCAATGCAGAGACGTTGGGTTAATTAGGTGAAATTGCCTGCAACATATGAGGTTGCATATAGTTATTCTGTTTCACAGTTAGTGAAATTGGCTTTCCAGGATTAAGTTTGTCTTCTTTAATAGGATTATGTTCCAATACATGACACTGAACTATCAATCAATTGGATTTTTTAAGAGTGAGAGTTGGTTTCATTTAATTATTGAAAAAGTCATGAGTGAGGCTGCTTCCCATGTGTAAATGACCATTACTTACAAATATTGCATATCCTCTGATAAGCAATATTTTCATAAAGTGAACTAGACTGTCTTTTAACATACAATATTTTTCCTTTTGTGATGTAGAGTATTCCCCAGTGAGTATGGCTGCTTTCTCCATTGTGTTACAATATAAGCAATATCAACACATAGGTGACTACACAGATCCCATGGTGTAATGAATAGCGGTTTAGTTAATGAAATATAATTGAATAAGGCACCATCAACCAAAGGTGGCTGAGAATGCTGTGAATTGCAGTCAATAAGACCTAGAATGCCAGAGGAATACATACATGCCAGAGGTTGGCTCTTCATAAACTGCCTTACTACAAATCAAGCATTTCTGATATGTATGTTATTGACTTGCAGACTATCTAATTGAGTCCCCAATGATTTAAATGGATCTTGTCCTCTGACATACACATTAGCACATGGGTAGTTAAAATAAATAAACGAAGCATGCCTCTGTATTTATATCTGCACGGCTTTGTGCACAAGTCTAATCATTACAGTTATCTTGAGCCTCCTACACAAAAATTATTAAGAGTTTCCTTAATATTTTAATTGTTTTTCTTCTAAAATGTCTGCTGTTGGGGCCAGAGTTGCTCTGCCCTAATTATCCTGTCCCTCAGATCTTTCTATACATTGCACATACATACACACAGATATTGAATAAACGAGGTACAAGTGGCGTGTGCCTCTAAGCGCTGGTTGCCACGACGACAGCAAATGTCAGGTTCTGTGCGGTGAATAGCCGTTTCCATGGTAACCTCATCCTTTTCAGAGAGGTGCTGTTATAGTTGGAGTGACAGGTCTGGGGGGGGGGAGGGTGGGAGAGGTGTGGGGTGGGCTAGCGGCTGTATGTCTGTCTGAGCATGTATGTATTGCTCTGTACTATAATAGATTGATCTCTGTATTATAGATGTACATGTTATATATGCTGTTCTTTGTGCTTATTCAGTTTCTAAATTCCATGTAAATGCATTACTTTGAGTAATTATTGCTCAGTGATTTATGCACACAAAAATGTGTATGTACTATGAACATATATACACATTTAGGTGTTTGTTAGTCTCTGTCAGTCTGCTTGATTATTCTTCTGTCTGTGTATCCACCCATCTATCTATCCATGTCTGTCTCGTCTTACCCTCTTTTCTATCTGCTTGTATTAAGATACTATAAGTCTCATTATTTCTGTCTGCCTGCCTCTATAAAGATAAGGATCGTACTGAGTTTTATACCAAATTTTGGTCTCATTCCAGATTCCTAGTTTGCCCCTTACATATTTCTTCCCCACCCCCCACCATTCCACCTTACTCCCCTCCTGCACCACAGCTCCATCTGTCAATGGATCTCCCAAAGCTTCCAGTCCAGAGCTGAACATTAGGGAGGGGGCTATGTGTATTCCTGAGAGAGAACAGCTGGGCACCAGCATCATCCTGAGCCAGAGGTAGAGAAATTCAGTGTGGGCCCAGAGAGGAGAGCTGTGTCAAAGGGAGAGAGATGGGATGGATGGTAATTTGGCCAGAGCGAGAAGAAAGAAATATAGTATACATGAAGGTTCAAGGAGAAAAACAGAAAGGGGCAGAGGTGACATAAATCATTGTTATAAGGGCAGAGCCAGGCAGATGAGTGGGGCTTGCAGTGATCAGTGATACAGGGCAGTGACACATAAACGCAGAGACATATGCTAAGCTTGCGGCTGGGATGTAGAGAGACACCATGGGTAAACAGTAAGAGACAGAGCGAGATGCAGAAACAGTACAAAAAAGAGAAACAATGAAAAAGTAAAGAAACAATGGAAACAGGAACAACATTGAGGCACAGCACCATAAAATATTTGCTAACCAATGCTTTATGCTTTAAGCAAATGTGTAGTTTCATCCATAATCTGAATTTGTAATAGAATGAACATGTTGGAAGAATAATGTTTCATAGTATGTGAGAGAAGCATTTAAAGGAATTTCAGGACATTCTGTCCATCATTTTCCTGCTGAGTTCATGCATAGGAAGTCCATAAATGTATAGAACATTCTACCCAATCTGGATTTTTTGGTTTGTTTTAATGGGATTTCTGCATATCCATCTATCTAATCTATTATTATTATTATTATCATTATCATTTATATAGCACCAACATATTCCATAGCACTTTCCAACAATACATTTGGGATATAAATAAAGTATTGACATTGAGACAAGAGGTGAAGACGGCTCTGCTCAGCTCACAGTCAATCTATCTGTCTATCTCTGTCTGTCAGTCAGTCTCTTCTCCTGTTTGTCTATCTACTTATCTGTCAGTCTACCTGCACTTGAGAAAATGGGATGCATCTCACAAGTTGCTGTCAGCCACATAGCGGTTGTGGTATATGTGCCATAGACTGTGCACACGTGAACTGGTCATATATGTTCATATTGCTGAGTAAAACCACAGACATCAGTGATTTTGAATAAAATGTGATTTGTAAGATTCAGGCTCCGAGTGTGAAGAAGTTTTAAGTATGCCCAACCTTTTTACTTTTTGACTGTTTCAAATAGTGGAGGAAATGTATGTTAGAGTTCTTGCACAAATCCCTTTCAGGTATGTTTAACATATCAAATGTCTGCCAATATATGGACAAACGAATCACTTCGCTAGGTGCCCCTGAACAAATTGATTCCTTTGTCCATAGATTGGCAGGCAATAGATTTGTTCAACACTTCTGAAAGGAATTTGTGCACTAGCGTAATGTGTGTTTTAATCTGATTATTCTTCTTTCTAACAATTCAGGGCAGGTGTGCTTAACAAAGCTTTAATATGGATCTTACAATTTAGATCATCTCTCAGTTTCGCAGATTTGTTACAAAAAGAAATACAAACTTCACATTAAGGTTTTGATATCCCTCAATATATACCTCTAATTATATAATATGTGTGAACTTAAAACTCGCTCTCTAATCACTTACCATGGCACCCAGAATACTAATTAAGTATTTTCTGCATAAACAGACCAAAGAAAATACAACATTGCATATGTATTTGGTGTCAAAAGCAGCTACGATAGATGCAATAGAGATACAGAATGTATTCACACATTTAAACCACTGAAACACCACATGACTACACTGCCCTCCATTAATATTGGCACCCTTGGCAATAATGAGCAAAGGAGGCCGTGAAAACATGTCTTTATTGTTTAACCTTTTGATCTTTTGTTAAACATGGATATCAAACAACTGCAAACACAGCACAGGTTTATATATTATACACACACACACACACATATATATATATATATATATATATATAAATATATATCTTTGTGAAATATATGTATGGCACAACTATTGGCACCATTTTTTGTCAATACTTTGTGCTACATCCCTTAGCCTAGATAATACCTCTGAGTCTTTTCCTTTATTGGCTGATGAGGTTGGAGAATACATAGCAAGGGGTCTAAAACTACTCCCCCATACAAAATCTCTTGAGATCCTTCAAATTTTGAGGTCAATGCTGGTGGACTCTCCTCTTCAGTTCACCCAACAGGTTTTCTATGGGGTTCAAGTCAGGGGAACTGAGTTGGCAATGACAGTACCTTAAATTAACCATTTTTATGTTGATTTTGATGTACCGGTATGTCTTGGATCATTGCCCTGCTGGTAAATCCAACCATAGCAGCCCATTTTATGATTTTTGGCAGAGGCAATCAGGTGGTCAGTTCATGCATTTTGATAGAGTCCATGATGCTATGTATCCTAACGAAATATCAAGGTCCTTTGACAGAAAACCAGCCACAAAACATTAAAGGGCCACCACCATATTTAACCGTGGGCATGAGGTAAAATATCAATGTTAATATACTTGAAATATATTTTTCTCTGATGGGTTCATAGGGCCGCTAATAATTGTGCTACACATATATTTCACAGATATTTATATATGTATTTGGATAAACCTGTGTTGTGTTTGCTATAATTGAAGCAGAGTAATGTGTAATTTTTGAACAAAAGATCAAAAGGTTAAACAATAAAGACAATATTTCACAGCCTTCTCTGCTCATATTCACCAAGCGTGTCAATAATAGTGGAGGGCACTGTGAATTGTAGTGACCTCACAGTCTAATAGCTAAATTCTGCCCTTAATAGCTAAGTTCATCTTGTACCTTCAGCTTGAATCTTTTGGACAAGAGAATTGCAACTTTTGACAGGTTCTTTTTTTTTCCTTCTGATTGCTTAAAAAGATGACAACAAAGTATTAGTAACCCAGCTACTAAGGATTATGGCTGCGCTATGCTCAGTTACCCTTTATGTATTATGGTCACAATTGTCCAAAAAAGCTGGTTATGCGTAACACATTTAATTTCATTATTATGACTGATCATACAGTTTACTACACCAGATTTCAAGTAGTATCTATTAACAGTATCTATTAACAGTCAATACAGCTACATAATGAATGACCAATAGGTAGACCTGCAGTTGTTGTATAATAACTACAACTCCTATTATGCTCTACAAGCCTTATGCAAAGCATAATTGGGGGTTGCAGTTCTACAACAGGTGGGGTTGTACCTTTTGGCCACCCTGAAGCTAGCTCGTTATCACAGGTTTACAGGAAACAGATTGTAAGACAGGGATATTAAACTCCAGTCCCGAAAGGCCATAAACACACCGGGATTTCAGAATATCACCTTGCACATTGCTGAGTTATGCATGGTGTTAATTGTTTTGATTACATGTTAATTAGAAAAATCCTAAACCTCTGGCAGGATTGTGGCCCCAGAGGACCTAACTTGACGCCCCTGTTGTAAAGGTTCCTGTTACGCATTTGTATCTAAAATACTGATTAATGTGCCCCAGTGGATGTTATTTTAGTGGAATAGTTTCCAGATAACTGAATTGTAAAAAAAAATAAAAAAAAAAAGTTATTTCTCTTTCAGTGTACCTACTTTTAGTTACATTGAATGTCAGTTGGCAATCCACTATACCTGACTTTTTATATATATATTAGCATGCCTCCTAACATTTCAAATGGACAAAGAGGGACACTTTAGAACAAGAACAATATATCTTATTTATACAGACCGATTTCTAACTACGTTTATTGTAGTTTAAAGACACATTACTGTGAGTATTATTGCGGTGGAGCTCTGCTGTAGACTCAGACACATTTATAGTAGTTTAAAGACACACTACTGTCAGTATTATTTTGGTGGAGCTCTGCTGTAGACTCACCAACAAAATGGAGCTCCTAGAAAAGAGGGGCAATTATGATAGAAATGAGGGACAAAGGAATTTGGGAAATAGGGACTTCTCCTCCTAAATAGGAATACTTGGGATTTATGTTTTATTATATGATATAAATTACACTTTAAAAAAAACTAAAAAAAAACATTGTACACTAGTGGCACACTAAATTGGGTAAAAATGTCTTTAAGTTCTGTCTGTGTAAGATTAACTCTGTCTCAGTGGACACCATTATACCAGTCACTTGGTATACAGTGGGTTATTTAATAGTTTGGAGATAAACTTTGAGAAATCAAACAATGGAGGCACTTGATATATAAAATGGTTACTGGATTATTCTAAATGGACCATATATGTGCAAGTTTAGGAAAGGATGTTGTCTTTCTTTGCAGTCCCATACTCTTTAAGTAGTACTTGCATATCTAATTTAACAGTAAAAAAGTGCATTGGAGAAGGCTATTTTAGTAAGTATAGTTGTGCTGCCTGAAATTCAAATTAAAGAGCTCCCCCCTGTGATATACTTTTAACATTTGATATTGCAGATTCATTGCAGACTGAAAGGCAATTCCTAAAACAGGAAATAGCTCTTCTGGGTAAACATCTGTAAGAAAGTAAATACAAATAAAGCTATGACATCATACCTTTTAATACCTCACGTGCACAAAGAGGGACACTTTAATTTTACAGGTTTTACCTGGGATTGTGGCCAGAAACTGGCTGTTCGGAAACGTTTTAGGTGACTCACTAATAACAATTTAGGCAACGAAAATGTATTTTAGAACAAGAACAATGTATCTTATTTCTATACATCTATTGCAGTGTAAGAAAATTTACTGTGAGTATTATTGTTGTGGAGCTCTGTTATACTCTCGAACATGCAGGCAGTATTGAGCTCCTAGAAAGGATATGTATTAGGATAGAAAAGAGGGACAGATTGATTTAATAGGGACTGTCCCTCCGAAATAAGGAGAGTTGTGAGGTTTGGGATATGGCATCTGTTATACACACAGTAAAACGAATTAAAAACATTTCACATATATTTATTTTTAGTATAGCTTAATATTCTTTACAAAATAGGCACCTACAAAACAGCTTATCTATCTATCCATCCATCGTTCCCTATGTATTGGTCTCTTTTTCTGTCCATCCACTGAACTCCCATTTCTTTAGAGTAAATGGGGTACTCAAAACTCATCCTTT
Organism: Pelobates fuscus; assembly: GCF_036172605.1. Lineage (NCBI taxonomy): Eukaryota > Metazoa > Chordata > Amphibia > Anura > Pelobatidae > Pelobates > Pelobates fuscus. The sequence goes on along the minus strand of NC_086321.1, from coordinate 296,129,577 downwards.
GGTTGCTCTACCTACAGTATGTGTTAAGGAGATTTAATGACAGAAAATGAGGCATTGAAAGGGCCGAGGGGGAGGTACACAGAGAACCAGGAACAAGCAGTAACACGTAGGTCAAATCTAGGGAAGGTATGATGAAGTAGATAGTCCAGAATCATAAGAGATAGGTCAAAATAATTATTTGTTAGTAGTGACCTTTGTATTTAGGAGCAATTTAATCACTGGCCATATTTAGTCAAATAGGGTCAGTAAACTGATGTAAGTGGAACCAAACTGAAGAATGTAAAACACGGATCAAGATATTTAGTCAGGCTGCCATATACTGCAGACACCATTCATTAATCTTGAAGTCAGTAGCAAGATATGAGAATGAATTGCAAATGTAACACATTCTAAATTTTGGTAGTGTGGGCATGTGTTGTATATGTGTGTGTGCACCCAAATAACCAAAAAAAATCGTCAGTGTATTCAGCTCAAATCACCCATAATGCACTAGGTACATCTCCAGGCCTGAATGCCATTTTGCACAACTTACTATCTATCTAATAATGAAATTAACACGCTTAGAATATGGTACTGTACATTCACAACCAATTTTCATTCTCACACAGAGGAAAAAAGCTACATTTACATGCAACCAAATTCTGTCATCCTTGCCTGTTGACTGAAGGTGACATAGCTTATGTTTCTATATCAGCTGGAAACAAGGCACATGTAGAGTAGCAACACACACATGCATTACATGCTATAGTACATAGCTACTTTCACATTCGATATTGGCCAGGAGGAGTTCGCATACACACCATACACAGCCAGTTCACTGTATGTACCCATTTCTGTAAGCCTAGATTGCAACTTTGGGAGTTGTTATTTGTAACCAATTTCTATTTGTTCAAAGGTGAAAAGTGTAACTAAACATGTAAATACGGGGAATTAATCAAGTGTCAGAGGTATTTATTCCCTCCCCAATGTTCTCTGGTTCTAGATGGCACGTCCCATCCAGGTGAAGCCAGCAGACAGCGAAAGCCGAGGGGGTATGTATCTTGTGCAACAGCAACTATCTCAGGGTAATTACCCTGCATCATCCAATTTAACCACACCCACGATCCCACCATTTCTGAATAAACATTATACAGAGCAGCTTCATCTTTGTTTGGACATCCAGCATTATTATCAGCACAACATGGTAATTACAACCATAGCTGTGCTAAGCATTGTGCAGTGCAGTGGTTGCATTTCAGCATATACATCATCTTGATAAGGGCCATCTTCATTACAATTGTGTTGTCATACTATTCATTGTAAAAAGCATCAATGCACATATTCTTGGATCAGCTATTAATATAAAGATGAGAGATGGATGCATAACAGTAAAAACCATTATTATTCAAAATATTGCTATTGGAGGGCTCTGGAGACATTATAATAAAATTGCAAAAAAAACAGACTTCCATCAGGACCTGATTGGGACAAAAATTTAGCCCAGGCAGTTAAAGGCAGAGCAGCCCACTAGGAGGGGTGGGGCCAGGAAAGCGACATGTTATGTCATCACCAATGACAAGCACTCCCCTCAAAAATGGGTAAGTTAGTGTGATGCTCCTTCAGAGCTTTGAGTGCCCTGGGATGGAAAAATTATTTTGTTTGCTTCTGCACAACACAAAAAGCCACTAATTTGTATGGCAGGGGGCTGTAGTGTGTGTGTTTCTGGGCTGTAAAGTATGTGTGCCATGGGGATGTTGTGCGTACAGGTGCTGTACCATGAGTGTGTATCTAGGGGCTGCAGGGGGTTGCATTGTGTGTTTATCTGAAAGCTGTGGTGTGTGAATGTGTATAGTGGTTGTAGCGCACATGTGTGTGTACAGGTGCGGTAATGTGTGTATAAGATGTATAGTGTGCATGTGGGTATAGAGCAGTGGTAAACAACCTTTAAGCACTTCAGATTTTGTGGACAATTCCCACAATGCTTTGCCCACTAGCGGTTCCCGGGGGTCTGGCAGGAAGGAAGAGCTGCACTGTGCTGCTCCCCTCCTGCCTGTGTGAGAGGGAGGGGGAGGGGTGAGATAAAGAACAATTGACACAGATAGGGAACAATAGGACACATGGAGGGGAGGGGGAGAGAAAGAACAATGGACACAGAGAGGGGAGGGGGGAAAGGGAACAATGGGACACATGGAAGGGAGGGGAGGAGGGAGAGAGGGTATGGAATACATGGAATGGAGGGGGAGAGAGGGCAGAATGGGACACATGGAGGGAAGGGGGGAGAGAGGTAGGGTATTCGACACAGGGAGGGGAGAAGGAGAAATGGGACACATGGAGGGGCTGGGGGGAGAGGGAATGGGACACATGAAGGGGCTGGAGGAGAAGGAGCCTATGGGACTCATGGAGGGACTGAGATGGGAAAGAGAATGGGACACATGAAGAGGCTGTGGTGCAGAGGGAATGAGGCACATGGGGGGGAGGGAATGAGACACCGAGGGGGGGGGGGGGGGGAGGGCAGGGCAATTTTCACACCGGGGCCCAGTGGATTCTAGTTACGTTTCTGGCTTTGCCTCTGCATAATGGATGTAAGAGCATTATGTAGTCCACAACACCTGCAGTGCCAAAGATTGCCAATCCCCAGTATAGGGAGTATAGTGTGTGCATAGATTATGTAGTGTTTGCATAGGATGTGTAGTGCTAGCTTTGGGCTGTGGTGTGTGTATAGGAGTAAAGTGTATGTGTATAGAGATATATTATGTGTATTTATCAGGTATAATGTGGTGTGTTTATACAGTATCTATGAGTGCAGGGGGCGTAATGTGTTTACAGTATAGAGAGTGTGTATTGTGTATGTGAGTGCAAAGGGTGCAATGTTTGTTTAAATAATTATTTAAATAATTTAAAAACAAACCAACAAAGACTCCCCCTGCCTCTTATTACCTTGCAGGTAATCACCTGGGACATGTTGACCCCTTTGGGCTAGTTATTTGGTCTGTATCTCTGCAGGGTACATACCCTGTCTCTCCCTCTCACGAGAACACAGGCGGATGCTACCCAGAGGCTACCTGGCTCATTTGCCCCAGCTTTAAAGTTCTTACTCTCTCGTCTGCACATGAGGGGGCAAAAATCTCTTTGGGCCAATTGCTGCTCTGCATGGGATGGCAGGGAAGATCCTTTGATTTTCCCTGCCATCCTTCGCCCATGAAAATCGTGAATTTCAGGCATACCAGAACAGGCACATTCTGTCACTGGCCTAAGGTGAAAATATTGTTGCCCTAATTCTATAACGCAATGTAAAAAATCCATTGTGCTGAATAGTGTATTAAGGAACACATTGCCATCTCAGGATTCCGATTACATAAAACACTGTAGTAAAATGTAAATGTCTCCAGCATTCCTTAAGAGCACAGATAGATAGAGAGATAGATAGATAGATAGATTAGTATATACATGATCAAGATTGGCGAATATTTGAATTCTTGCTTGTTGCCATGCCAGAAATTTCCAGGTATGAATCATAAGCCAGCTACACACTGAGGAGACCCAGTAGGTCAAGTTAGCTGTATGTGACTGAGCCTGGCTGGATATTTAATTTTTTTGATCAAAAAGCTATGTTTAAATCTGTGTATTTTAGCAAGACCATATTATACCAGCTGTTTACAGCCTCTCTCATGCTAAACAGCTGAAACCACATGGGTAACGTATATCTGGTACGGACACTAATCATCATTATACAAAGTCGCATGTTCATTATAACTGTTTTCACTCATTATTACAGTGTGGAGTATAATGTACTCACTATACTTAACATCGCAGTGCATCATGTTCATCATATGTCCAATGCATCAGTGTATATATACTCAACATCGTTATACATTGATGCGACCCAATATAACCTTGTTTGGCCCTGCCTCCCTGACCTGATTTTGACAGCATCGTCTGCAGCTGCTGAGCAGTCCCTAAACCATTGCTATGTCTCTCCCATGGCCACGGCATGGTGCATGCCGGCACAGCCCATCACCATGGAAACCTGATGCAGCTTCCAGCATCAGACACAATTTTCATGGTTTCTGGACAGCATGTGAAATTGCCAATCAGAGGGTGAAGAGAGATGCTGTTGGGGGGGTTAGAGATGGTAATGGGAGAGAGTGTGCACCAGAGCATGCAAAATGGGGAGGAGTGAGGGGGGGAGGATGCTGTGCTGTGTGCAGTCTGTGTGGGAGATTTACATCAGCTGTGTGCAGTGTGTCAGTAGAATATTGTGGAATGTTTCGCAGGTTACTGATTGTCATCCTCCATACATTACACACAACAGTGTGTCTTCCTGTGTGTTACCCATGCACGTCATAAATGGAAACCTTTTAAATGTCACTGTGCATACATGTGTGACAGATTGCATATACAGTTCATATATTGTTATTTAGCAAATCCAAGAGTGAGTGTGAGGCACAGCATCTGTTAAGAGCTGCAATAAGTGTTCTGTCACGTATGCCTTTTCATTATATGTAGCTGGGTCACTGCACACGTATTATGCATGGGAGTGATAAATAGCTGGCATAATATAGTGTTCACATGTATACTTGTATGGATACTGTTGTGACTAGGTATATATCTATGTATTAGCATATTTTCCCAAAAATGTGTGCCACTTTAAGTTTTTAAATAAGCTTGTCTAAACTTATATTATATGAGTCATAAATATATCACTGTGTCATGTTTATAAGCATGCTTATCTCCACATGTCAGTATGTGAACATCAAACGTATGTTTCCTTATATATTTACATTTGTGCATGTCTGCATATGTCAGGAAGTGATTGTGGTTAATGTGACTCATGGTTTCTAAGTGTGAATTGTTCGTGGATTTTGTGTAATTCCACATTCATTGTACATGTGTAGTATACTTCATGAAGGCATCCATAGATGTATAATGAAAGAGGGAATCATTTGAATGTATGCTCTGGGATCTCCAGGCTCATCAGTACGATGTCTGACTGGGAGCCTGGCTGTATCTTGACTGGAAAGCTCCAGCTGCTCCACTAAACATCTCCCCAGCACCCTGTACCCCAGCTCTCGAATCTTCTACAGGGTTGTCCAACTACAGATCTCTACTGACCAGATACGTTTACCCAAATGTTTATTCCTTGGAGACTGTTACACCTTAAAACACAGTTACAATAGGTGATACTCATATGTTAAATTGTGTTTATCCCACTTCATAAATAAAAAATATGTCGGACATCATTAATCTAGGAAAAATGAAATAATGTCCGCATGAAAATGAATAGTCTTTCCATGTAAATTTAGCCGAATGTGACGCCTAAACATGTCACGTGACAAATCTATAATTCACGGCTTTGGTGGGTCTAACTGCACCTTATTTATTCTTTAACTGAAAATTCTGTTAGCATACTGTATATAAGAAGAATATGCAAAGCATTGTGCAGCAGTATTTTGCTCACATTTCTAGTACTCAAAGGGCTAAATGATTGCAATACATTCAAGGTTGATAGCTCAGGTTAGTGTGCAGCGCTGCCCTTTTATTTCAAGTAGTCTCTGATATTTAATTATAACTCATCCAATGCCTCAAGGCCTTCCAATCTCCTCAGAAACTGACAACCGAAATATTATACAGGGAGTTGGGACAGGGGGCCACTAACCTTCCTCTTGGACCACAGGTGACCGCAAGCTGTTTGTGGGGATGCTGAGCAAACAACAGTCTGAAGAGGAGGTGACCAGCATGTTCCAAGCTTTTGGTTCAATTGAGGAATGTTCGGTTCTGCGGGGACCCGATGGGAGCAGCAAGGGTGAGACAAACTAGTTGGAAAAGGTTGAGGTACTGTGGGTGTTTCTTAAAGAAGATACCCATAGTTTCTCTTTTTAATAGCTGTTATCTAAACTTTCAAAGTACTGCTGCTTATAATTCAGTTGTAGCTGTAATCTAACACTAGGAATTCTGGGTTAATTTACTGCCAATACAGGGCCATACTCCTACAATGATGTCACTCATTATAGACCAGTTACTGACAAACCTATTGATTATCTGCATGTGGAATCATCATGACTGACAAATAGGGGTTCTGGATGGACCCCGCATGGGATTAATTCTGTGATTAGCTTATTTCCTTTTTTTTTTTTTTTTTTTTGCCTTGTGTGTTTTTCAGGATGTGCATTTGTCAAGTTCTCATCTCATGCAGAGGCACAGGCAGCGATACACGCTTTACATGGAAGTCAGACAATGCCGGTATGTTTTTTTTTTTTTCCCTCCTGGTGATAGCCTGTGTAACATTGAACTGTCCAGTCCTGGAAGTCTCAAGCTCTTAATTTTATCCAAGAGGCAACATGTCTTCTGTTTTTAATTTTTTTAATTCTTCCAAATTACATTCAAGTTCTACAATGAAAAGTGTATTATACATCTGTCATTATTTCAAACTTTTATTTTTACCTCTTTTAGGGGGCTTCATCCAGCTTGGTGGTAAAATTTGCAGACACAGATAAGGAAAGAACACTGCGTCGCATGCAGCAGATGGTTGGACAATTAGGCATCTTTACTCCATCACTGGCACTACCCATTAGCCCATATAGTGCCTATGCACAGGCGGTGAGTTTAGCATCACAAATATCTTTTGGCAACAGACCATTCAAAATGTTAGTAGAGTACCACAATATGTAACCATAGCCACTTAGATAACATAGTGATGAAGAGGGAAGACAGAATCAAATGAAGATTTGAGAAAATATTTTTTTCTCTGATGAATGATGGAAGAGGGTCAAATATGTGACACATTCATTTAATGTTGAGGTAGTAATAGAAAATATGGTTTGTATAGGAAGTAATAAATGAGGAAAAATTAAGTTAGGGATTAACAGAATTCAAAAAGTGAATGTTGTGTGCATAAAGACAAATTCGATAATAGGTGAAATGATTGTTTGCTTGGATCAGAAGAGAAAATTAGAATTGAAACTGGAGGTAAATGGACATGAAAACTGTTTGGCAAGAATTGGGATTGGAAAACATCAATTAGACCTGGATCACATGTTATTATAGTTGATACAATCAGAAGCGGAAAGGCTTGGCCCAAGTATTTTGGTGCCTAAGTAAATGGTATTTTTGGAACCCCTGCTATCTTCTTAATTACAATCCTTGTATTACCCATTCTCAATAAGTACCCTCATTTGTCTTTGTGAATTGGTCAGCTTTGGGAACAGAGAGAAATTATTCACGATGGGCAGTGACGGGATCAAAAGAACAGAGATGCTCAGTAGGAGAAAGATAAGATTAGGAACAGAGATATATAGGGATAAAGACATGCTTAAAAAAAATACAGGACATGTTGAGGAATACAGAGAGGCTTTCAAATGGCAATAATTCATGTGGGGATTGGCAGATGTATGTTTATGGAAATAGAGAAATATAATTAGGAATAGCAAGAGATGGAATTGTTATACAGGGAGAATAGCAAAATATGGATGATGAAAGACCATCTGGGGTGAGAGGTGGAGGTCCAAGTTGTTGGGCTAAGACATGAATTTGAAGAGTATTTAGATTGGAAAATCCAGTGCAAATAGCCAAAGCAGAGCCATGAATAATGTAGACAATGCTGGTAGTATAGAGAAATCAAGCTGACTTTAAGGAGAGATGGAGCTGAGAACAAGGTGAAGTTAGTTCTGAGAATAAGGTGAAATAGAGCTTTTAATGCAAAGAGAACGCAACTTGAAATGGGAAGGGAAGCAGCTGGGAGCTGGAAAGAGACAGATTGTACGTCACAGCTGGGAAAGAGAAATTCATTCTCGTCACTTGTTCCCCAAGGCGGATAAAGAACAACCAACAGATTATAATTTAAATTTACTGCTAGTTTATTAGGGGCCAATGCCCCCTAGCGTTCAGTTAGTGCTATGGCTACGGTTCCTCTTGTTTTTTTTTTTAATTCAACTGTGATGCTTTCATGTTTCTTCTTGTATGTAGGATGAACATACCACCTGTTAATTAACTGTGCTTTTATTAAAGATTTAAGATCAAATATCCCATTAAAGCAATCCAAGGCAAAAGGAAGACATAAATATATGTATTTGTTATATATAGATAAAAAATAACCCCTATGTAACATGACTTCCATTTTTTATTTTTCCTTCTCAGCTGATGCAGCAGCAAACCACAGTTTTGTCCACTTCACATGGTAGTTATTTGAGCCCTGGTATGGCATTTCCCCCATGCCATCTTCAGCAGATTGGAGCTGTTAACCTGAATGGACTCCCTGCCACACCCATCACGCCAGCATCAGGTGAGCTTGGGAGACATGGTGCTGCTGCAGCCTGCACCTGTGCCAATTACAGATAGAATTGCAGTAAATGTGCTGCAAGGCTAATTTATGGCTCAAACAACAATAAGTTGTTTAATAACTGGGTGGGTTTAGTTGCTTAGCAACACTTTAAGAAGCTTAATAATAGAGGAAGGGGTTGAGTTTCTTCGTTACACTGGGAAGAGCCGAGCTGCTTAGTAACAGTCAGTGAGGGTTGCTTAGTAACTGCAGAGAGCTGTTTCTATGTAATATAAGTGTATGCATGACTGCCTTAAAGGAACACTCCAGACCCCTAAAGCACCTTAGCATGCTGAAAATCTTTATGTGTGAAGAGTGTGTCCTCTTTTTTTTTTCAATTTGGAAATAGTGAAGATTTCAACGGAAATAGACAATTAAACTGGTTACATCTCCCTGGTTTTTCACGCAGACAAGGGGTTCTTTTACTTTCTGGTGTGATTAGCTTATTTTCAATGAACTCAAGAGGCAGCAATTGCCCACCTGCCTTGCAAAGACTTCTCATTGAGCTGCATTGGAAAGTCTGTGATTGGACAGCCACAGAAAGTCTGGGCGGAGTTAGAAGGGGAGGGTTTGCAAAGGCAGCAGTCAAGAGATCTGCTGGTTTTGCAAGCTGTTTTTAGATATAACTCCAAGGAAAAAAATGCATAATAAAAATGCATGCAAGTTTTCATTTGTGTTACTAAACAGTGATTTTTATTAATTTGTATTTGGGTAGTGGAGTTTCCCTTTAAAATCACATCTCCTTTTTGCCCCACAGGACTCCACTCACCCCCTGTCATTGGAACAACAGCTGTCCCAGGTCTTGTTGCCCCATTAACAAATGGGTTTCCAGGTCTTGTACCCTTTGCCAGCAACCATCCTGCCCTGGACACTATATACACCAACAGCATTGTGCCGTACCCAGGTAAGACAACGGATGGAAGTGAGCAAGCAAGGCTAGGAAACAGAATGGTAAATTTAACTCTAATCTTTATTTCTCATCTCATTTCCATAAAGCCCAGAGTCCTGCACTAACAGTGGAGAGCTTACATCCTTCCTTCGCAGGAGTACAACAGTACTCAGGTAATGTGTTCCATCCTTGCTTTCATGGCAAATTATGTCATCATATATAATAACATAGTTTAAAAAAAAAGACTCAAGTCAACCAAGTTCAAACTTTCTCATATGATTTCATTTACTTTCTTTTCTTACACACAAATATAGTTTTATCCTCAATTAATAAATATTTAAACTTTATTATTACTGAATTATTACTGAACATTTGGATGATTATGTATAATAATTGTCACATTCAAACCCTATTATTATAAGTATATAATTTTAGAATTTGATTATTATTTTTTATTTTTACCATCCATCTAACCTAGCCATGGCCAAAAGGTAAATCCCCAGCGGTTGTAGAACTTCTATCGACATAATGCTTTGCGAGCTGTAATGCGCAGATCCCCAGCTGTTAGACCTTAAAGCCCGCAAAGTCACCAATAATCTAATGTGTGAAGTTAGACTCCAATCCTTTGACTGTTTCTCTCCAGTGCGTTATCACACTTCACTTTTGTACTCTTCAGAATTTTCATCCCGTTATATCATGGATGATGTTGCTGCAGGTTATGCGGAGAGGATTTTGTGTGCATATATAATTAAAGTAGATTTCATTAAATGTAGCTTCATTGAATATTAGCTACAAACCGAAATGTTTTATTCAGGAAGACTTGATAGCTTGATAAGATTGGAAGCAGTAGGATTGTCTTGCAGTTTATAAACTCATGAAGCATCATTGCATTTGCAGGGCGTAACATTTTTAAGTCCTACAACACTAGCCAAGTTTTAAAAATGACTCGCTACTGTAAGCCTGGAGGGTCCATGCGACACTCACCAGGGATGAAATTCTACACACCAAGGCTGGAGAGTGGAAATTATGAGCCCTGATTGTAGCATAGGAGATATGTAACATTCATTAGTAAGGGAGAAGAGTGTAATATTAATATTTACAAAATATGGAAGCTGGTAGTATGCTGCTAGTGCAGGGGTCAGCAACCTATGGCACATGTGCCATACATTTCACGGCACTCAAGGCAGTCCAGCATTTGACCTCTCCTTGGCCAGCCTGGTCCCCAGGAAAGCAACAAACACTGCGAGATATGCCCAGAGCTGCAGAATAAACTTCACCCTCATACAAATAAAACAAACAGCCAACACACACATGCACACAGTCCCCACAAACACAACACTGACAATCCACATACATGAACACAACCACATAAGCAGCCTCTCACATGCAATACTACAAGCAGCTTCATACATACACACACACACCACCAAACACTCAATGTGATATATTATCCACACACTCACACATTCATAGGTATCATGCACAATACCACAAACTACTCATGAATATACAATACAATAATAGATACAATATAACAGCCCAAATACAACATTACAAAGCAACTGCAGCATCCATAAATAACACCAGCACAACTCAGCAACGTACACACCTCAATTTAGAAAAAATGCACCGGCACGCCAAGGGACTTCAAGATTTTGTTTGGCACAGTATTACTAAAAAGTTGCCTAACCCTGTGCTAGTGTAACAGCTGTGTGATGCCAGACAAAGTGTATAAATTGAGCTTCATGATGTCAGACTGTAAAGGCAGAATCGTGTGTTGCTAGATACACCATACTCTTAGAAACTCGTAGAAACTTGTGATGTCAAGCAGGTAATAAAGGTGGTTATAAAGGCAAAACTGTATGATGTCAAATTAATTGTAAAATCAATTTGTCAGATTTGTTTTGAGGTTGTGTGATGTCAGTCTAGTTCTAATGCTGTGGGATATCAGTCTAGTTTAAAGGGACTCTATAGTCACCATATAAAAGCAAGAAAGACAGGTCCCCCAGCCTTCCTTCTTGCTTTTATATGAACTTTCATTCATAAAAAAAAAAAAAAATCGGTGGTTTTATATTAAAAACTTACCTCCGTTCCAGCGCCGAGCTCCCCGCTAGGCCGCGCCCCCTTTTTCGTCAAAATGACGAAATCGCGGGGCCCAATGGGACGGCTTCGCGCTGGACCAATCGCGTTCTTCATAGAGCGGCATTGAATGCCGCCCTATGAAGAACCTGAGCGCTTTACCGCGCATGTGCGCGGAATGCGCGTTCGCGAGCTGAGCTGTCTGACTGACAGCTCAGCTCGCTTTCTAAAATTATCAATAATAATTTAGGGCCCCCACCCGCCCTGTGCGGCGGGTGGGGGCCCTAAAATTATCAATGAGGGGGGGGACCTACTGTCCCCCCCCCGGCCCCCACCCCTGTGCGGCGGGTGGGGGCCCTAAAATTATCAATGAGGGGGGGGACCTACTGTCCCCCCCCCGGCCCCCACCCCTGTGCGGCGGGTGGGGGCCCTACAATTATCAATAAGGGGGGGGACCTACTGTCCCCCCCCGGCCCCCACCCCTGTGCGGCGGGTGGGGGCCCTAAAATTATCAATGAGGGGGGGGACCTACTGCCCCCCCCCGGCCCCCACCCCTGAGCGGCGGGTGGGGGCCCTAAAATGATCAGTAAGGGGGGGGACCTACTGTCCCCCCCGGCCCCCACCCCTGTGCGGCGGGTGGGGGCCCTAAAATGATCAATAAGGGGGGGGACCTACTGTCCCCCCCCCGGCCCCCACCCCTGAGCGGCGGGTGGGGGCCCTAAAATTATCAATAAGGGGGGGGACCTATTGTCCCCCCCCGGCCCCCACCCCTGAGCGGTGGGTGGGGGCCCTAAATACAAAGGGGGGGGGGGACCCTAGTTAACCCTCCCCCCCCAAAAAAAAATATCTCCCTACCTACCCCCCTCACCCTAAAAATAATGAGGGGGGACCATTAACTAAAAACCTGTAAAAAAATGAGATAAAATCAACTTACCATTCGATGTTTTCTTTCTTCTAAAATCTTCTTTCTTCAGCCCCAAAAAAGGCCAAATAAAAATCCATAATAACCGACGCAATTAAAAAAAACAAAAAAAAAAACCGAGCGCAAAAAAAAATAATCCATCTTCACCCATGGAGGGCTCCGCGCAGACTGAGCTCCGCAGGGCGGGGGAAGGCTTATAAAGCCTTGCCCCGCCCTGCAATTAGGCTAAGAACACTCTGATTGGTGGGTTTAAGCCAATCAGAGTGCTCTTTGTCATTTTACAAGCGTGGGAAAGTTCTTTGGAATTTTCCCACGCTTGTAAAATGACACAGAGCACTGTGATTGGATGGATTTCAAGCCATCCAATCACAGTGCTCTGTGTCATTTTACAAGCGTGGGAAAGTTCTTTGGAATTTTCCCACGCTTGTAAAATGACAAAGAGCACTGTGATTGGATGGATTTCAAGCCATCCAATCACAGTGCTCTGTGTCATTTTACAAGCGTGGGAAAGTTCTTTGGAATTTTCCCACGCTTGTAAAATGACAAAGAGCACTGTGATTGGATGGATTTCAAGCCATCCAATCACAGTGCTCTTTGTCATTTTACAAGCGTGGGAAAGTTCTTTGGAATTTTCCCACGCTTGTAAAATGACACAGAGCAATGTGATTGGATGGCTTGAAATCCATCCAATCACAGTGCTCTGTGTCATTTTACAAGCGTGGGAAAATTCCAAAGAACTTTCCCACGCTTGTAAAATGACAAAGAGCACTGTGATTGGATGGATTTCAAGCCATCCAATCACATTGCTCTGTGTCATTTTACAAGCGTGGGAAAATTCCAAAGAACTTTCCCACGCTTGTAAAATGACAAAGAGCACTCTGATTGGCTTAAACCCACCAATCAGAGTGTTCTTAGCCTAATTGCAGGGCGGGGCAAGGCTTTATAAGCCTTCCCCCGCCCTGCGGAGCTCAGTCTGCGCGGAGCCCTCCATGGGTGAAGATGGATTATTTTTTTTGCGCTCGTTTTTTTTTTTTTTTTTTTTTTATTGCGTCGGTTATTATGGATTTTTATTTGGCCTTTTTTGGGGCTGAAGAAAGAAGATTTTAGAAGAAAGAAAACATCGAATGGTAAGTTGTTTTTATCTTATTTTTTTTTTCTTTACAGGTTTTTAGTTAAAGGGTCCCCCCTCATTATTTTTAGGGTGAGGGGGGTAGGTAGGGAGATAAGTTTTTTTTTTTTTGGGGGGGGGGGGGGGAGAGGGTTAACTAGGGTCCCCACCCCCTTTGTATTTAGGGCCCCCACCCACCGCTCAGGGGTGGGGGCCGGGGGGGGGGCAGTAGGTCCCCCCCTATTGATAATTTTAGGGCCCCCACCCACCGCTCAGGGGTGGGGGCCGCGGGGGGGGCAGTAGGTCCCCCCCCCTTATTGTGAATTTTAGGGCCCCCACCCGCCGCACAGGGGTGGGGGCCGGGGGGGGACAGTAGGTCCCCCCCCTATTGTGAATTTTAGGGCCCCCACCCACCGCTCAGGGGTGGGGGCCGGGGGGGGGCAGTAGGTCCCCCCCCTTATTGTGAATTTTAGGGCCCCCACCCGCCGCACAGGGGTGGGGGCCGGGGGGGGACAGTAGGTCCCCCCCTATTGTGAATTTTAGGGCCCCCACCCACCGCTCAGGGGTGGGGGCCGGGGGGGGGGCAGTAGGTCCCCCCCCTTATTGTGAATTTTAGGGCCCCCACCCGCCGCACAGGGGTGGGGGCCGGGGGGGGACAGTAGGTCCCCCCCCCTATTGTGAATTTTAGGGCCCCCACCCACCGCTCAGGGGTGGGGGCCGGGGGGGGGGGGCAGTAGGCCCCCCCCTTATTGTGAATTTTAGGGCCCCCACCCGCCGCACAGGGGTGGGGGCCGGGGGGGGCAGTATGTCCCCCCCTTATTTTTTATTTTAAGGCCCCCACCCACCGCACAGGGGTGGGGGCCGGGGGGGGACAATAGGTCCCCCCTTATTGATAATTTTAGTGCCCCCACCCGCCGCACAGGGGTGGGGGCCGGGGGGGCAGTATGTGCCACCCTTATTTTTAGGGCCCCCACTCACCGCTCAGGGGTGGGGGCCGGGGGGGGGGAGGAGAGTAGGTCCGTCCCCCCCCCCCCCCCCCCTTCAACCACTATTGTGGCCAGACAGCATCCCTGTGGGTTCGAGCTTCAGCTGTCAGCTGAAGCCACGCCCACAGCAGTGCTGACAGGCTGTCAGCACACAAAGCGCGTTCACAGTGCTTTGTGTGCTGATAGCCCGTCTGATGCATTCACCCAGAATGCATCGGACGAGAGGCCTTTTTAGGGCCTCTGAACTCGGAAGTCCCTCTGGTGGCCGTCTGATTGACTGCAACAAGAGGTGTTCCAAGCTTCCAATGTAAACACTGCATTTTCTCAGAAAATACAGTGCTTACAAGAAAAAGGCTCCGGGTAGCTGTAGCACTCACCTAAACAACCTCATTAAGCTGAAGTTGTTCAGGTGACTATAGTGTCCCTTTAACTATTGTATGTAATGTTAGAGTAGCTATAAGGTTGTGGAATGATATCAACGTTTTAAAGCATTGTGATGTTACACAAGTCTTAACACTCTATGATGTCAGAACAATTCTAAAGCTGCATGATGTTGGACAAGTTCTCAATCTGTGAAGTCAAACAAGTTGTAACATCATCTGTTTTACGTCATGTTTTACTGTAAGGTGTGTGTGATATCAGATTAGTTCTAAAGCTGAATGATGTCTAACATGTTCTAAACCTGTGTGATGTCAAGCTGTTCTCTTGAGCTGTTATATGTAACCATTTTCTAGAGCTCTTTGTTTTCCACCAATTTATAAATGTAACTGTCTTCTAGCAGAGATGTTTTAATTTCCTATCCTAATGTTTCTAATACCCCACCTCCTATAGACTGTAAGCTCATTTGAGCAGGGTTCTCTTCAACCTATTGTTCCTGTAAGTTTTCTTGTAATTGTCTTATTTATTGTTACATCCCCCCCTCTCAAAATATTGTAAAGCACTACGCAATCTGTTGGCGCTATATAAATGGCAATAATAATAATAATAATAATAATTGTAGAGATAGATAGATAGATAGATAGATAGATCGGATTCCTGCCATGACCATCCCAGTCCTAGTTCAACTGAACCCCATAGAAAACCTGTGGGATGATCTGAGGAGTCCACCAGTGTTGACCTCAAAATTTGAAATATCTGGAGAGATTCTGTATGGAGGAGTGATCTCTAGCCATGTATTCTCCAACCTCATCTGATATTATAGGAGAAGACTCAGAACTGTTATCTTGGCAAAATGAGGTAGCACAAGTATTGACTAAAAAGGTGCCAATAATTGAACAGAGTATTTTTTGAACAAAGGAATAAAAGGATAAACATTAAAGAAAATTTTCCCCAGCCTTTTTTGCTCATATTTATCAAGGGTGTGAATATTAGTGGAGGGCACTGTAGATAGATATAGATATATATACAATGTTGTTAAGGTTATGTGTTAAGATATTCAAAGTTAATTCCAGATTCAAGTTTGAAGTAGCCAAACTGAAGCAAACTTATTTTTATTCAATTGGGCTATTACAACCTTAAATTAGACATTTTGAAATTTACTTTGAATTCACTTAGAATTCTCATTTTTGTGAATAACCCTGTTGATCTGAAGTTGTGAGATGTCAGAACAGTTCTAAAGCCTTGTGATGTCAGAATATTTATAAAAGTAAATAAAATTATGTGATGTCTGACATATTATGTTGCTGTCCAATGTTGTATCTGTGTGCAGTCAAACTAGGTCTAAAGTAAGAGGTCAGATTGATTCTAAAACTGCAAGATGTTAGACTAGTTCTACCAATGTGTGATGCCATAGTACCTTCACAGTTGTGCCATGTCAGGTAAATTTAAGGCTCTGGTATGTTAGAGATTTTTTTTAATTACCTGTGTGATGTCAGCCAAGTTAAAAATGTAGCAGTCAGAGTCCTTGTGTCACTCACCGTGAGTTCCCTCGCAGCAACTAACCTCAAGCCTCGTTCAACACGGTCCCTGTTAGGCACATGCCAGATCCTTCTACGTGTTCATCCTAAAGGAAGGAGGGTTGATGTCTTCTCCATGTATAGAAGCGGCGCAGCAGATCTTCCCATCTCGCCGCTTCCCGTAGTCTGTTTAGAGCATCAGACAGCATCAACAAAAATGCATATGGAATCATCGCACACCCAAAGGATAGTCTCTTAAAGGAGCAAGAGACAGGATAATTCTAAAGGGTAGCAACAGAATTAAAATAGTGTAGGGAAAGTATGGCCCTCTCCCCTATATAACCACATCTAACCATGTCCTCTGTGCTCAGTTAAACTGTGCTCATCTCAGTTGCATCCTATTGACTCTGATGCATTTTTGCCTGTCTCCTCATTTGTGATCCTGTGCCGGCTGTCATGACCTTTGGCTTTTCCTGACAACGCTTTCTCTTATCCCTTATGGTACTTCGTTTTGGCTTATTTCTGCTATCTGGGCTCCTCCTATCAAACTGTAACAGTAGCTGTATAATAGCAGAGACTTGGTATAAAAGTGAAGTTAGTTCATTTGTATAGATACAACATTGGAGTGTCATGCTAATTGGTGCAGTTAGAGATGCATGTCAATCAGCTTATAAAGCTGAAGCTATATGTTTTAAGACATGAAATGTCAAGTAAATATGTAATGGAGGACAGGCTATAAAGTTAAATTATATAGCTGCAAAATGAAAAGTCATCTTTGAAAAAAAAACACAAGCCTTTCAAGTTCATCCTTTCACTTAAATCTGTTTTCTGCTTTTGATATAAAAGACAACTCAGCCCGAACAAATCACTGATGATATAACATTTGAGCTCTCTAATCGCAGAATATATACAAATGAAGACACATGTGATGAAAACTATTTTCCAAAGACAAAAGTTTAATATGTGCGATAGTCATGGGATGATATGACACAGTTTATTAAGCAGAGCTCTGTGCTGCCAGACACCTTAAAGGAACACTATAGGGCCAGGAACACAAACATGTATTCCTGACCCTATAGTGTTAATCCTACAATTTAGGCGGCTTGCCCACCCTCAGCCACCTTAAAAGGAATTAAAACTCACCTTATTTCCAGTGCCGCGTGGGTCCGCCGGCGCTGGCCCCACCCCCGATCCGCCTCCTTGATGACATAATCAGAATTGCCTATTTTTCACCAATCCAATGCTTTCCTATAACGGAAGATTGGATATGCTAAAATCGGCATGGGATGGGGCCAAACGCAGTTTTGGCCAATCAGCACTTCTTCATAGAGATGCAATGAATCAATGCATCTCTATGAAGAAAATTCAGCGTCCCCATGAAGAGCGTGGAGACCTTGAATGGCAGTGCTGCCTACTGTGCAGCACTGCCCTAGGAAGCATCTCCAGTGGCCATCTGAGGAGTGGCCACTTGGAGGTGTCCCTTGGGGCAATGTAAACACTGCCTTTTCTCTGAAAATGCCTGAAGGCAATGATTATACACACCAGAACAACTACATTAAGCTGTAGTTGTTATGGTGACTATAGTGTCCCTTTAAAGAAACAAATTTGTCATGTCAAGCACTTCATAGGGATGTCTCAGTAAGCAGACCGCAATCTTTGATGCAAGTCACATTTTGAAGGTAGAACAGTGAAGTATCAGTCAGTCAAATGATGAAGCTCCACCAGGTAATGTGAGAAAGGTTTTTTAAGATAGAGCTTAGGGTGTCAGTCAGGTTTCAAAGATAGAGCTCTATGGTGTCAGTCAGATTTTGAAGACGAGTACTGTCAGCCACATTGTCAAGGATAATGTCAGACAATTGATGTGCTTGTGTACTTTGAAAATAGACTCTAGAATCTATTGGTTTGGTGTCATGGATGAAATACTTTTTTGATACTTCCATCTTTCATTCTTATTTGTTGTAGACAGTGGTAATGACATAGCAACCAACTTTAGAGAATAAAAATTAAGTTTAATGATGAGAAAATAAGGCAAGTTTTAGTAACATTACATTAAAGTATGACACAGTATTCAAAGCAAATATATGTCATATTGTTCATTCTTTTACATTTGTAGATACAACTGGGTACATCTGTACCCAGTATGAAATTAGTTTCAGTGAAGTAGCTGTTTTGCATTACTACCTCAGCAGCACTTTACTGATTACTTAAAGAGACATGCATCACTTGACAAATATGTAATTCACGTTTATAAACTATAAACGTGGTCAGATTGCATTTTTGGGTACGCCTCTCAGGTAGGTGAGTTTTCTCAGCGTTCCTCCTCTTACCACCCTTCTCAGTTTCAGACCAATCCACTAATGACAGAAACAGGGCATCATTGTGCGGCAACATAAGAGAAAAACACCACACTGGAGACTGCTTTGCATAAATCACACTGATCAGACTCCCTCTCTTCTCCCTGTATCACGATGAAGAAATCTTTCAAGTGTACATTTGTAAATCTGTCAGACATGCCTACTGCACTTTTCCAGCATTCCTATGAATATTATACTGAATGGTTAGATCAATGACCCCCTAGAGTAAATGTAGAAAGCATAAGAAAAAAAAGCAGGTGTATATAAAAAAATAATACTTGCATGATTTTTTCAGCCTCAGAACAAGGTAACTGTCTCATGCAAAGTTTATGCTTTTGGATGAGAAAGTGTCTCAAAGTGATGCATGTCCCTTTAATTATAGGAACATATGGTAATATATATAGAAGGCACATTTTTGCATTGGTGACTTTTTGGGAGGGTGAGGCCTTAGACTCCATCCCTGCTAACTCACTAAGGCCTACCTACTGATAAACCTGCCAATAATAAACCTGAAATTATACTTTTCTATAGGGCAGAAGTTATGGAGCTAAGGCTTAACAATATTTTCTGATGCATACAGTTTTGCAGAAATTTGTCAATTTTTTGGATGGTGGAATGTTGTGCACTCCCTGCAAACTCCATGCAGACTTTATTGCTAGGCATGTCAGGCCACATTGGAGGCATCCAAGCTGTTCTTCTCAGTCGTGTCCTTGCCCATATTCACCGGTTTCATGTACACGACCAAAGGGTTTGAAAGGGGTGTGAGACTGGGCTTCATGCAAGCCATGAAAGAAGGGTCAAGGGAGGGTTGGTTTGAGTCAGGCTTCTTGTTTACAGGATGATTGGTTCTACCTGCTGCGTATACTGAATTTCAGCAGCCTTCCTTCCTATGCACATACTGAATTTCCAGCCTTCCTTCCTATGCATAGATTGCATTAAGGTGACTCCAACTCTGCAGTAAGTGCATCAGAGTTGGAATAGGAAGTCTGACTCACTCCTCCTGTTCATTAGCCAGTGACGGGGCCCTAAAATCAAGCAAGAATACAGACCTCCCTTATAGGGAGTGACTTACCAGATGCCTAGAAGTATACATTAGTGACCAATGTTAAATCAGAGCAATATTTAGTCTGGTGTTTTTGTTAAAAAAACACCCCATATTCTTAGCATGCTTAGTTGCTCAGTCTCTTGCAACCTCTGCATAACAAAACATACATTCTTTTTTCTATTTTTATGAAAATGTAACTGCCCCAAGAAAAATAGTAGCTGTCAATAACTGTATTTAATTATTTTTAATTGCATCTAAAGCTGGAGAGAAACTGTCTCTAGTGATGAGCTTCCACTGCACAGATGTAAATATATCACTGAATATATCACGTGTCATGTTAGGTTAATTGCCCACTAGCAATGTGTCTGTTATACAAATAAATGCAATACCATAGTTTTAATCCACACCATCAGTTGATCATTTTGCTTTTTCTTGTGCAATAGCCATTTATCCCACGGCAGCTCTCACTCCTGTGACACATAGCACCCCACAGCCTCCACCTATCCTCCAGCAACGGGAAGGTAAGACAAAAGATTATCCTCTGGGTCAGTGAATGGGTATTTTTGACAATCCAGATATTTGTGAAGTAACCTTAAGGGGGGCTGACCAGCATGGAGTTCACAGAGGCATGGGCCCAAGTTTAGCCAACTGATTTAGGTCAAAAAGTGTTATAAAATCACTTTATCTGATTTGTTACTCTTGAAAAAGGACATCATAGAACACCTAGCACTGATAAAAAATAAAAAACCGAGCTCAAATTTAGAACTGGCCAAGTAGTCTGAGAGGGCCCCGAAAATACATGCCCAATATCCTGGGCGCATAAAATGATCTGCCTGGGCATCACAATGTGTCCCTTCCTACCCAATATCACCACTTCCAATAGGGAGGGGGGGGGGGATATACATTTTTTACCATTTGAAATCTTGATTGATGATTTTGGCCCAAAAAGGCCAAATAAAATCTATCCATTGCTCACAAGAAAAGAGAAACATGTAAACCCATCAAGGGATCAGCGCTGATTGAACATTCAAGGCAGTTTTGCTTAAAGCTAACTTTTGTGTGGTGATAGTAAATATAGCAGATCTTTAAATTGGCATCCTAACTTAACAGAATTCAAGAGGCATGCAACTAATGACGCCAACTAGTAACTGAAGGTGTACATTTTCATTTTTCTTCAAAACATTTACGTAAAGTGTATATTCTTACAAACAGCCCTGTATTTTGCCATTGTTCTTTTTATGCATAGGGCCAGAGGGCTGCAATCTATTCATCTACCATCTACCCCAAGAGTTTGGAGATAACGAGTTGACACAGATGTTTCTGCCTTTTGGAAACATTATCTCTTCAAAGGTGTTCATGGACAGAGCAACTAACCAGAGCAAATGTTTTGGTGAGTCTTAGGGAATCTGCATGGATTGTGTCTTCCTTCTTAAGAATATCTAAACATTTATATTTAATAGAAAGCAAAACTAACTACATTAAACATTTATATTTAATAGAAAGCAAAACTAACTACATGCTCAAGTTCCATAAGAATGCATTCTCATTATTATAATGTGTGTGATGGATCCTAAATGTGGCATTATCCATATACCATTGACCCTTTTAATAAATAAATCAGATAGCAACTTTCTCATTTGGATATGGAAACATATTGGACAATGAGAGACAGACATAAAGCTGTAATGAGATAAATAGGAAAGGACAGATATGCAGGCATGTGTAGCACAGACAGATATATGAATGAGATAGAGATAAGCAGGGAACTGAATGAGTCACATCAATTTGAGAGTGGGGATGCTGATAATATTGATGATATAATAATCTGTGTGACTGCGTGATGTGACTTTTGATACCTTTGTCACTCTTGCGCACCTTATGTACAACATGAAAACTGGTGTAAAACGTATAATAAAAATAGTGATGAGATGAGAAATGAAAAAGAGATAAGATGGAAAATAAACATAAACAGAGTGAGAGTCAGAAGTAAAGAGTCCCCTTATATAGTTTTAGGCCTATGACCAATTCATTCACCCCAAATAAAATTCTATAGTTCCTGTTTGGATGTTCTGATCTATGTGTGATCTGATTAGTAAATATTAAGCTTAGCAAATCCATTTTTATATTAAAAACAGCAACAGAATCACATCTAGATAATGTCAGCTTAATGACCAGTAAAATATCACCCTCGTTACAAAAATGGAAGATTGTACTCCTCTTCCCACAGTTTGTCACACATTTTGTCTCTTTGTCTATGTTTAACATTCTATTGTTCTCCAAGTGTCTTTCGAGCAATAGCTTGATAAATCTCATTCTTCTGTCTATCCTCCAGGCTTTGTCAGTTTTGATAACCCATCCAGTGCTCAGACAGCCATCCAGGCAATGAATGGCTTCCAGATAGGAATGAAAAGGCTGAAAGTCCAATTAAAGCGACCCAAGGACACAACCCAACCATACTGACCAATTGCAGTTTTGGGTTCCATGGAGCCCATCCCACTCATACAGGTAAGACAATTAATCAGTGTAACACTGTAAGAGATTACTGATCTTGTAGTCAAAAACTGTATACCAGGGAAATAAATACAGTTTTGGTTATGATCTTGTGGTGAGAAAAGTGGATACATGGAGCAAACAGTAGTCTTCATAAAGGGATATATATCTGGACAAATTACTGCATAAGATTGATTATTGATGTCATGTGTGTGTTTCTTTAACACCCATTGCTAATGTAAAACAAACAATTAATTTAATTGCAAGAGTACTACATTAGTTAATAAATCTGTATTCTGAGTTAACAATATGGAACATGTATAAATACATTTCATTTCTAAATTTCTCTGCAGGTACACAAAGGACCTTTGACACCAAAATCCTACATACAGGATTATGGTAAACAAGACTTTTACACTAAACACTCCCTCCCACCCCTCTAAACCTCATGACCTTTACCCCCACCTACCCTTAAGGACCAATCGGTGGCAATGGGGAGGAGCAGGAAGAACCAAGCTACCTAAACACAAGGTTGTGTCTTGTGAGTGTTCTATGTCTGTCTGCTGAATGCCGGGGGTGGCTACCATTGATGGAGTGTGAACAATCACCTGCCGACCTCCCCAAAGTGACCAAAGGGGGGAGGAAAGGACAGTATTCTTGTCACTGACTCTCAGGATGGCAGGTCTGCTCCCCTCCCCCCATTTGAATGGCTACAGATTTGCAATGCGAAGAACTATCTTTTTTTCTTTATTTATATGAACGTATTTATTTATTGGGGAGGCCCTATACACCTCAAAACCCCTCTTCTGCTCACAGAGAAGGTGAGCAGCAGTGGATGGTGGGTAATTCATCTTTATATTTTGTCTCTTTTAAATGTTCTGTTTTGTGGAGGACAGGGTGTTCTTGGTGGGCAGGAGTGGATGAAAACAAAGTTCACGTTTACAGAGCTCCCTACCATCCCAAGGCACAAATCCTTTCTCTGCTGCTCTTACATCTGGGCTAAGTTAAAGGGCTGGACTTTCTCATCTGCTCCAAAACCCTATATTGCATCTCATGTATTTGGGAAAGGGATAAGTTACTTAGTGTTTTGGGGTAGGGGGAATCTGCAGGGTAAAACTTGATTTGCAACCATATCTCGCTCCAGAGTTGTATGTCTCCCAACTGAAGTGATGTAGAGGTTGACAAGTCTCTTGTCAGTCACCTATAAGATGGTTGAATGAGTCACATCATCATTGAGAATATGCTGCACTGTAGTTAGTGCTGAGTGTGTATATGTCCATCATAGTTATCTATTTTTAAAACATAAGAGCCCCTCCTCTTAAATCTATGATATGGTAATCAATAAAGGTAAGCAGTAATCCCTCAACAAAAATAGGAACTTTAAAAAGTTAATTTGACATATATCTTTATAAAAGGTACACATTATATTGATATGGGGGAATAAGTACTTTTATATATATTCAGCTAATGCATACTTGTTTTTTGTAAACCCTAGCATAAACATGGAAAGCAATTGGAAGGTATTAAGGTGCGCCTACCCAGTACGAACTCACAGGCCTCTTCTAGCTACAAGAGTATGAAGCCATTAGAGACCATACAGCTTGGAAGTGATTAAATTTCCTTCATATGTACATACTGTACAGTGTTATTGCAAGAAATTGGATTTTAAAAGGAAGGTGTATAGTAGAAGCTGAGGGGGACCTTGCAAACATTGAATGCTTGGGCCTATGTGCAGCCATTCTTGCAGTAGAAAAACAGATTGAGAACTGAGCAGGTACAGATTCAAGGCTTTATTTTGTGTGATGAGGAAAGAAGATCGAGCTGCATTTTTCCTGTTTAAATTGAACCTAGACAAATCTTCCTTAAAGAAATATACAAAATAAGGTTTTTCCTGACATTTTTTCCACCCTTTAATCTATCAAGCCCTCAAGGTGACAGCCAAACCCAAGAATGTGGTGTCATTGCATCTGTAGTCTCTTGTAAATACCATTTTTATACTTCAAACATTCCTTGTCTCAGATGTGAATAGAAGGAAGCCCCCGGTAAAGCACAACAAAGAATAATGGGGCTTCTGGGCTGGTTTCACCTCTCTCCAGATCTTTGCAACTGCGGTAGGGCTACTTTGACAAGGCCATTGGAGCCCCTAGAGAGATTTCTGTGTCACAAAAGTGGTTGTTTTTTAATGGATGATGTCCGTTAGCCAAGTAGCAGGGTCCCTCTCCTTCTTTGCAAGGTCTCTGAAAGGCGCTATATGTGTATATAGAGAAAAATATATATATCTATGCCCTGAATAGGAAGACAGACTACTTTTAATCATTCCATGAGGGGGAGGGACTGCAAATATATGGTGTTGCAATTATTTGCTGTGACTGCAGAACAGTGGACTATGTAAGATTTATTGGCTAGGTGTCAACCCTACACTCTTTAAAATCAAAGGTCCAAACAATTCTGTTTCCTAAATTTCTCCCAGAGAGGGGATGGTTGGGGTAACTTATGCTGACAGTGATACAATGCAAAAAAAAAAAAAATTATATATATGTTTTAAATTGGTAAGTTGGTAATTCTCTCAGACAAGAAGAGAAAAAAAGCACAGGGTGTCCTCTTTATCCTTAGAGACACCAAACTAAGTGTCAGAGGAACAGGGTTTAATCAACATTTAGCACATCCATGCCATTTCCCACATCACATCTCCAAGGACCACATCAGTCTGGTTTTAACTTAAAGCAAATCTATATATTTAAAAAAAAAAAAAGTGCAGAGTGTATTTGAGACAGCTACCAGTAGTAGTGTGCAACAGATTGGGGCTGTGAAAGATATATGAAACATATCCTAAGATTTTGAAAGTTAAATTGGAACCAGAGGAGTAAGTTACACATTGCACTTCTGCCATGCGGGCAAGCTCCTTTATGAGTCACAGCCTCCAGATGCTTCACCCAGACCGCACATCACCTGGGTGCATAGGAGATGGAATCTGTGTTGAAATAACCAGGTGTTCAGAAAACCTGATGTTTACGAAAGAATTAAACCTTAATTCTTAAACTTCTGCCTCTGCGTGATTTTTATGGACGATTAATGTAGCAGAATAAATGTGTGTGAGATTGTTTTATTTATCTGCTTTTGGTACTCTGTTCTTCACTTGTCAGATGTCTCCTTCATCTTCATTTTTTTACAGTGACATCTCATGAAGCAAGGTGGTCCTACTTCACAATTTGTATAAAAAGGTTCTTATAAAGTTTTAATGCAAACCCAAAACACACTTGCATACTTTTCTTAAATATTTTGTTGTCTACCGAATTCCAATTTGTATCTTCATAACAAGCCCAGATGGGTAAACTGAGCTGTGGGAGATGATTTTCAAAAGTAGCTTGTCAAAAAGCTGTCACACTATCCTTAATGGAAGCATCAATTTGGCATTTTGGCACCTACTGTTTGTTTTCAAGTCATGTTTTTGACAGTTTTAGACAGCATGCAATGAACAGATGCTACTGTATGTATAGTGATACTGTATGTATATGTGGGCGTGTAAACATTTATAACCCACCACATCAAGACAAACCATGCAACAACATGCTGTGTCATTAAATTCTACTCATAGAATTAAATTGACATAGGAAAGCCACAATACCTTCTGCATAATAGTCATATTTAAAGACTTTTAAAAACTAAAGATAATAAATTATGTAGGTTGCTGTACCCTGCTAGACCAATTTTTGTTCACAGGTGAGAGATAAGCATTCTAAGAAGATATTCACATACTGGAGTTTTGTCTCAAGCAGACTCATGGTTAACGAAATTATGAATTCACTATTCATGAAGTATCTCAGAGTTTTCAGTATTTGACTAAATGGATTACTTGACACCGAAGCTCAACTTGTTTTGTTCAGGATTGAACATGCTGCAACCCAAAATTTGTAATTGATGTTTGTGTTTTTTTTTTCCATTTTTTGGCCACACAGACTTCCACACGGAAGTCTTTGTGCATTTCGGAAAGACTTCTAAAGATGACATCTCAGGTTGGGTGCAGTTAAGGTAGGTTGTGTAACCTGAAGCTGACCCTAGCAGCCACCACAATCTTCGTCCTGGAGGTCTTCATCTCCTGGCCCTTCATTTGCCAGGAGTCAAATCTGTGCTGCATGCTTGAGAGTAAAATGCTAAGGTCTCTGGAGAATTCCGTGAGACCATGGGAGCCTCCATAGATGACACAAGATGAGCGTGGTCATGCCTGAATCCCACAGCCATCACTTGAGAAAGATGCTGGGATTGGACATAACTTGACCACAAAGCTTTTGAAATGAAAATCAAATCAAATACTAAATCCTTTAAAAAATACACAATTTAGAAAAATGCTAATTGTATCGTCCCCTGTGACATTACTGAATGGGCTAGTATGATTGGCTGGGGTATTATAGACAATATATCTCACTGATTTCATATCTGCAGCACATTCTATATCATGCATAGGGTAAAGGAACAGGAAGTTAGATCATTGCTCCTTTTAAGCTACTATTAGGTTCCCATCCTCTTAGCCCTCTAAATAAGGGAAACTGTGGCTCCTTCTTTTAAATTATATTAACCTTCACCCTAATAACATAATGGGTATGAAAATATGGGAGTGGCACTACATTGGGTGTCAAATGGTTAAGAGGGCCACCTAGGAAGCATACATATTTTTTTTCCTCAACCTTTGTTTGGCTTGGAATAGGGAAAATCCCTGAACTTCATTCTCTCTGTAACATGCCCAAAGATTATCGACCTCTCAACTCAAACAAACAAGCTGGTTGTGGTCTGTTAATATAGCTTGTTAAACATAATCACAGCAATCATGCTAAAAACCTTCATGATGTTCCATACTAGACAATAACCCTAAATCAGGGGCTTAGACGGTGATGTGTTCTATAATTGTTTTGATTGTGTACAACTTTTAACTCCTAAATGAAGGCAACTTTGTGGACTAGAAAGTGCTTTATAAGATAATGGTCAAAAAGTAGGAAAAGCCGTTAAACTAATTTTTTGTTATTTTAAAGAGAAATTCTTTGGGTAGTGCCTCAGTTTATCTTCTACTTTTCTATTATTAGCACCTGATTATTCACTGTATGGCTTATATCCGGGGGCTATTGGTGGATGGCTTTTATTTTTGTGGATGGAGTTGTTGCCAACCATCCACCATCGATACATATTGTGTATCTCTGCAGTGCATATTTCATGCAGATTATAATGCTTGACGCCTTGATTTTGTTTACACTGTTTCAATATAGCTAAGATGGCCATTCCTTCTGTTTCAGAACGTGGCAATATTGTCCAAGTATATACCCACTTTAGAACTATACAACCAGAAGTTGGAAGGTAACTGATAATCCCTATTTGTGAAGTTCATGGCAATATGCTAAAGGAGGTGATGAAGGTGAATGAGTGTTGTCTCATATGTCAGGGATAGCAGCCAGTATCAATGGCTTAGTTATAGGGTAGGTTTGTCAAGGAAGATTGTCCACATAACGCATTTGTATTGCTTTCTTGTTTAGATGTCACTGGGTTTTCTATATTTTTCGTTAAAAAAAATATAGTAGTGGATTAAGGTAACTAAAGATGCCTACTAGTCCAGTTCTAATCTAATGTCTAAAAACTGCCCTTAAACACAAAAATGCTTATATGTGTGTGGAGGTATTTAATTACCGTGTGTAACTTTGGACCCACTATAACTGGTCTACCATTAAGAATAAATGAGGCATCGGTATAAACCTCTTGGATATGTACTCACTAATAATGAACTAGGACAGAAGTAGCGTGCTTACTCTCATGTCTGGCTTCCTGAACACATGAGTTGACAATGCAACCTTGCCATACTCGTTGAAATACCATGGGTAAAGTCAAAGACATTCTATTAAACTGGAGACTAAGAGCAGCGTAATGGTTTATATGCACTGATAACTACTAATTAGAAAAGCTTGTAGTTTGAACAGACTTCTCAATGTAGTGTCCATGTAGGTGCTAAGGCCAAAGTGTAGTGTGCAGATAAGCAGACAATAAACATACTTAAAGGCAAGCAATAGGTCAAGGCAGGCAGCACAGGATCAAAGTCGGGAGGGGGGTGGGGTGAATAACTAGATAACACAATAGCAAGTTTACACCATATACCTTTTGAACAACTGAGCAATGAAGAAAAGAAATAGCGTAATTATGTAAGTGAGCCTCTAAATGTATGCATCTGGAGTGGTGATGGCATCATATCTACTGACGCAGGTATGATACTATATTGTCCAAGTGACCGCCATGTCTTTTTTGTCTTAATACTGGATGCTGGGCTGTGAGTCTTGCATCATACGTGATGTGGAGGAGACTGCTGAAGATGTAGCCCTCCCCAAACTGGATGCAAAGGATGACACTGAAGGCATAACCTGCAATATACTAGATGCACAGATTGCTGAAGCCATAACCTTAGAAATATTGGACGCAAAGAAGAACGTTGGAGGTGTAGCCTGCAAACTACTTGGTGCAAAAAGCGACTCTGAAGATGCAACTAGTGACACATTAGATAATGGAAAGAAGCCAAAGATGTGGCCTGCGCCAATATTGATGTGGGGCCTGTGACATTAATGGATGCTGAGATGGAGTTTCTGAGATTCATGTTTAGGGGTTCTGACAGTGTGTTACTGATGTTGTGTATAGTGTTTCCATAGAGAGTAAAATGTTATACTTACATGCAGAGACTTCAGGTGATATCCTTAAATAATCATCTTTTTCAGGTGAGAAGCTACCAAAACAAACAAAAACAATTATGTCCATTAGGCATTTGTTTATTAAAATGAAAAGAGATTACACACACAATTAATCTGTGATTCCAAACTAACCATTCCTTTTTTATATACTCTTAATTAGCCTTAAATTAATTCTCTCAAATACATGGCATACTTAACTAGCTACTCACACTAACACATACATACATAACTAGCCAATTAATCACTCATACACACACAGAAACACTAACATATACATACGGAAAAACTGACAAGCGCAATTGCAATTTAATTTTCCTTCTTCTCCCTTTGCTTCTCTCTTGTATCCTGGTGAACTGGGGAGTGAAGGTCTAGAGATACAGTATCTCGTGTCTAGTGAGCAGCAGACTGTTGTCTGCATACTGTAGCAGCAGATACAGCTTCTACCTTTGCACTAGCAAAGATATGCTGCCATGACTTCCTCACAGTGCTGTAAGACAAGATGACAATCAGTGCAAGGGACACTACAGTCACCAAAACAACTTTAGCTTAATGAAGCAATGTTGGTGCATAGATTATGCCTCTAAAGTTTCACTGCTAAATTCTCTGCCATTTAGGAGTTGTTTCTGTTTATGCAGGGCTAGCTACACCTCATCTGGCTTTGACTGACACATCCTGCATAAAAAAATTATGTTTTCATTTTTAGTCCAATGCAACTTACTTAAAAAGTTTTTATCTCATGCTCTTTAAATTGAACTTTAAATACACGCAGGAGGCTCCTGCAGGGACTAGCAAGCTAATATCGGAACAGAAGATAAGAAATGATGAATTAAACAGTTTTTTGCAATAAAGGAAGTATAAACATTAGATTACTCTTTACAGGAAATGTTTAGAAAGGCTGTGTAAGTCACACGCATGGAGGTGTGACTAGGGCTGCATAAAAAGGGATTTACCTCCTAAATCACAATATAACTGCTTCTTTAAGCTAAAGTTGTTTTGGTGACTATAGTGTTCCTTTAACAAATTGTACACAGATTTTATGGATGAAAGTATGGATCCTAAGTGACACCTGACCATCTCAACTATATTAGTTTGTTGGACATCCCATTCAAACACCATTATTATTATTATCATCATTATTAGCATAACACCAGGTCCTCCACATTGCGGCTACAACAGGTGCAATTCTTCTGCGAAAATTTCCCACAAGATTTTGCCCATTCAGCAAAAAAAGAGTGTTTAATAGGCCAGGGCCAGCATAACCAGCAGATGACCACCTAGGGTGCACCGGCCTGAGGGGTGCAGTTGCCCCCCAGGCCAGAAAAGTGCCCCCTCCTGCCAGTCACTCATGTAGCGTGCTCACACCGATCTTCTGTATTCTTTACCCGGTCTGACAGAAAGTGCTCACTGACAGCATTGAACAGCTTCCTGTCACACTAGGTAGGGGATACAGAAGACCCGGCCATTCTACATGTAGGGAAACAGGCGAGATGGGGGAAAAGACCACAAAGGATTGGGGGATGGAAGAGACACACAAAAGCGGCTGGGAGGAAGGAGACGCACAGAGGGGCTCTGGGGGAAAGAGACACAGAGGGGCTGGCGTGGAAGAGACACACAAAAGGCTTGGAGGAGATAGACACAAAGAGGTGCTGGGATGGATGAAAAAGGCACAGAGAGGCTGAGGAGAGAAAGAGACACAGAATGGGGCATGGGGGAGACAGACACACAGAGGTGAAGGGGGAGAAAGAGACACACAATGGAGCTGGGGAAGGGGAAAAATAGACACACAGAGGGGCTGGGGAAGGAGAGAAAACGACAAACAAATGGGTTGGGGCTAAGAGACAAACAAAAGGGGCATAGGGAGACAGTAAGACAAAAGGGGCTGGGGAGAAAGAGCTATACAGATGGGCTGAAGAAGGGGAAAAAGAGAACAAAGGTGCTCGGGTGAAGTAAGAGATACACAAAAGAGGGAGAGTATGAGACACAAAGGGAGTTGTAAGACACAGAAAGGGGGAAATAAACACAAAAGGGGGTAAGAAATTTAGAAGGGGGGTAAGAGAAGCACAGGTAAAGATGCAGATTTTTTTTTTTTTTTGCTGAATGAGAAAATCTGTCTCGCAATCAGTTTTACAGTTAATTTGATGATTAAGATGTTCAATTGGAATGAGGTTAGGGTTTTGAGCAAGCCACTCGACATCTACCAAACAAAACCAGTCAAACAATGGATCTCGCTTGGTGCTCAGAGACACAGTTATGCTGGTACAGGAAAGATCCTTCCCCAAACGCTTATCATAAATGTGGACGTACTCAATTATCTTAAATACCTTTGTCTCCAAGTAACATGAAGATATTCATTCACTTGAACTAAAGAGTCTAGCTGAAACACTGAAAGCCTGCCCCCTAGCATTGTCCTTCTTCTCAAAAACTTCACAGTAGGCTCTATGCATTAATTTAGGTAACATTCTCTTTGCATCCACCACTCACAGATTCTTCCATCAGACAGATAGTAAAGTGTGATTCATTACTCCAGAGAACATGTTCCAACATAATTATGTAATTTCCTCCAGACGATCCTTGGCAATGTACCTGTTTATGTAAGCTTGTGTACAAATGCTTGGCTGTAGAAACCCATTTCATCGTGAACACTATGCATAGTCCTTGTGCTTATATTGCTTCCACAGGCAGTAATGAGCAATGCAAGAGATGATAGGATAATTTTTTTATTTATTATTTTTGTTGTGCACAGTGTTAATAACAAGCAAGCTTAAGTTGCGCCAACAGCAGTCCTCAAGCAGAATACCATGCATAGCAATAGCAGCAGTGAAGAAACATGCACATTTTTAAATATATTGGTAGGGTAACAGTAGTAAGTATGTTCATATACTAAACAGTTCAGGCTAACAATGAAGATACTAGATTGTGTTATGTTTGCTTAGGCTACATGTTTGGACCAGACATTTAGATAACTACGGGTGCCAAATCATAATGTGTATGAGTATGCGGTACCGGTCGGCAGCTACTCCCCCTGACAGGTATGTATTTAGGTGCTTCAGGCTTGGGTATGTCTGTCAGTGCCAGCTTGTGTTAATGCCAGTTGTGTGCTTGGTGTGTGTCTGCCTTGTGCTGTGCTATGTCGGTGGAGCTGTGTGTGCAGTCAGGTATGTGACGGATCGGTGGGATAGTCCATCGTGTTGTGCTTGGGGGTAGGTCCCAGATCAGCCGATGCCCCGGCTTGGTAGCAGGCATAGGGGGTTACATGTCAGCGAGAGGCAGAGTTCAGGTGGGTCATCCCCATTGCCCCGGGTTGTTGGAGGCCACGAGCTTGGATCTTCCATATGAGGCAGAGTTTTTTCCTGGCTGGGGACTGCAGTGGATACAGATGCAGCGGCAGGGCGAGTGTTTCCTGGGACCTGGGAGAGCGGCCATCTCGTTCCCAGCTCAAGCTCCGGTAGGCCTCAGGCCTCTATCGGGTTACTTCAATGCCGTGCCGGGTCGTATGCGGTATCTCTGCATACACCATCAGCTGGACAGTAGTTTGGTCACCAATGTGGGTCAGTGGCTGCTTGTGGCTCTCAGTTAGTGCTGATTTTCAAGCTCTGATGCGGGAGCTCAGACAAAGCACGTCTGATCCGATCAGCAGTCAGGCTCCGCCCCCCGACAGGATGATGTTTAAGCTTTATGCACTTCAGCACTTCAGCACCCCAGCTCTGTGAGGTATTTCACAATTGCCAAATTATGCAATGGATGAGTTTGAAATAGCAGAACTCATTAATTAATAGAGGTATCTAAATATTTTTGACAATATAGTGTAGGATTAAGTGCCATAAGGAACAAAATATTTAATTCTGCTGTGCCTACCTTCACATTTTATATAGCACGGTATAGATATATAGTAAACATTATAACTCAATGAATTTGAGGATTTGGTGCTCCTGCATAGTGTTCATTTATGCTTGCTGAGAGGTCTGCACTTTTGGTTGATCACTTGTGACTGGAGGCTCTAGGGCAAGCGTGTCAAAATAAAGAATATTTTTGTGGGGGGGGGGGAGGGAGGAGCCGTGGGAGGCTGTGTATTAGATTGGGGAGGCTGTGTAATAGATTGTGGGGGGGGGGCAGTGTATTAGTCTGGGGGGCTGTTTATTAGTTTGGCAGTGCAGGGATGGGGCAGTGTATAAGAGTGTGGGTGGGTGGGCAGTGTATTGAATTTGGGGGCAGTGTATTTGATGGGGGTAGTGTATTAGACTGGGGGGAGGGGGCAGTGTATTAGATTGGGTCTGCCTGGAGGTGCTGAATGCTCCCCATCGAGATGCTGATTCGCCGCGCTGCGTTTTGCCATACATGCACAATAGCTTCCCAATGCTTTCCTATGGAAAGCTCATTGATGCACATGGGAGCGATGGCTAGCTTGCCTCGTTCAATCAAGCAGAAGAGGTACTGTAGCTAAAATGAATGAAAACCTTAATGGTGGCAATGATTGAAAGGTGTCGGAACACACAGTGCATCACAGTTGCTGTGTATGGGGCAGCGTAGCCACAGACTAGTCAGATTGTCCATGATTACCCTTGTCCTCTGTCAAAGAGCCTTCAATGGGGACATAAACATCAGAATAGAACCATGGAGCAATGGAACACGGTTGCCTGGTCTGATGAATCAGATGGATGGCCAGGTGCATGTGCTTCGTTTATCTGGGGAAGACATGGTAGGATGCACTATGGGAAGAAGGCAGGCCAGTGTAGTCATTGTTAAACTCTGGGCAAGGTTTTGCTGGGTAATCTGGGGTCCTGCCATACATGGCAATGGTGTTCCCTGATGACAGTGGCCTCTTTCAGCAGTATAATGCATGCTGCCTCTTCATAAATAGGAATGGTTTGAACAACAAATTCCTCAGATCTTAATCGATAGATCATCTGTGGGGCGTGCTGGAAGCACAAATCAGAGTCATGGAGAGAGGGGGAGGAAGGGGGTAGAAGGTGTCTCTACATTCTTTAAATGAATACAAAAATCCTTCACATTTGGAATGCAGCTTTCCCCCCCTTCCCTAATATCCTAATATTTTATTTTGTGGTAAAATCCTCAGGAAAATCACAGAGCAAAAAATACTAAAGATGATTAAAAACTGCCAGAAGAGTGCCTCATTAGAGAAAAGGCAGGAAAGATGTCATCAATGTATAAGGGTGGAGTAGCAATTTTATACATAAGAAATGGCTCATGCTCATTCACAGCTCAATTTGAAGTGGCTGAGGCACAGCATTGTTGAAAACCACTGCAGCAGTGTTTGGTATTCAAAATTCCATAGTGTTTATCATTGCAGAACATTTTGTGCAGTTTTAAATAGGGATCTAAATTGTATGCATGACATTAGCATTATTGATCCATACATATTCAATTGTAATAGAATAAATGAAGATTTGCAATAAAATATATAATAGATGCAAATACTAGCTTTAAACTCTTCAGACTGTCTAAGACAAGCGTGTCAAACTTGGGGCCCACAATGGATATATTTGCGGCCCACCTGCCCTGGGGCCACTTTGTGTTGTGGCTGCAACCAGCTGCAAGACAGGTATGTAGCCCCAAGAAGAAAGCGCAGCTAAGCAGAGGGGGCCTTGACAGGGCTTGGAGGCGGGCTTAGGTGGAGCAGGGTTGGTGATTGACAGATCAGGATTCTGGGTAGGCTTATATAAATGTCGGCCATTTTATAACACCTCATTACTAATTGACTTACCAGGCTGAATTGGTGCTTTTGTATCTGGGCCTGGTAAGTTTGTTTTTCTTTTGCAGATGGGCAGACGCTGGAGGAGCTGATGGCAGGGATCCAGGATGCTGCCAGGGACAGAGGGACACACTGGCTGCATGAGCAGCTCGTGCGGTTCTGGAGGCGGCGGGTCAAGATGGCCGATGCAACGTTTGAGCCCGGGTCCCGTTGATACCGGAGAAACTGACGGAAGCCAAGCACAGAGAGATGGACACAGGTTTCTTCAGGAAGGAAGAGATTCTTTATTGGATCACCGATCGGGACTCAGAGGGACTAATGTCACCAAAATACAGCAAGTTCTGAGCCCCGGACAATAGTGCAGGCTCCTTATATAGGCACATAACTCCTCCCATATTAAGCTCCACCCGCACATTCTCTTGACCAATCAAATACAAATAAGAATTAACTTCCTGCTTGACCGCATGGCCTGTCCAGCACAATGGAGGAGGGGAATACTACATCCTGTATTCTTGCACATGCTCCGTACACTACTGATCGTATCTTGCCTCGTGCAACCAACTGATCGATACGTCAGCATATGCACGTACACATGCCACGTGGTAATCTCGGCCTACTAAATTTATTTTTACCGAGATTCCACCACATTCCCCCCTTTGATGCCTCTTGATATTTCACAATTACTTGAGGCATCACTTAACCTTGGTTTGCATACACCGCAAGTTACCTTGAACCAGACCAGACTTATCTTATGATGTGAATCTTCAACACTCATCTTCCTTCATTGGTTCTCCCTGATCTAGAGCCTTATATTTATAAATTGCCATTATCTGTGCAGCAGCCTTCCTCTCTGCTATATTTTCTATCAGGCTTTGCACAGACCTAACTACTAAGGGTATAAGACACGGCAGGAGTAGACACAACATTAAAATCAGTAGGACTCCACCTACCACTGCCTTAAGCCCTCCAAACCACTCATACCAGCTACCAAACCAACTGCTTGGATTATACCCTTTCCATACCTGAGTAGGCACATGCGCTAGTTTAACCATATGGCTAGTAAGCTCAGCTATTGCTTGCCCTTCGTCATCTATTTGAAGACAGCAATTGCTCAGGTTAAACTTCCCACATACACCTCCCTCTACTGCCAAAAGGTAATCCAAGGCTAATCTATTTTGGTATACTGCTGTCCTCATCCTGGTATTATGCTTCGCTAGAAGATTGAACGCTTGTGATGTCTCGTTAGTAATGATCTCAACCACCGCCTGTAATCTTATAATACGGTTGAGCATATAAATTGGGGTTCTATAACCAAAGGTACCATCCTCTGCCCATGTGGCTGGCCCATAATAATCTATAATACGCTGGGGAGGCCATTCATTATCTTCCCAGGCGCCTATCTCTATGGGTCCCCTTTTCTTCCTATGATTCACATCATACACTTTAACACCTAAAGTCTCACCTGTTTCAATAGGTAACAAGAAGAAGGATGGTTTGAGCATACCCAACACACATGCCCCTTCCCAGTCCTGTGGCAACTCCGAATAGGCTTTCTTACCACAGATCCAGTACAAATTTGCTGGGGCTCTCCAGGTAGATGTGATGGATAGGTCAAACCACACATCCTTTAAATTGGCGTATCTAGCAAACGGGTTAGATGGTTCTGAGACATTTGAAGCCGACCACCAAGTTGTATTCTTCGTATCATCATCATAAGCTTTTTGCCCTAGACAAGTTAATTCTCCTACAGAAGTATTATACATCATTCCTTTCCTTGCTATGCAAACATAACCTATGATGGAGGTCTTTAATCTCCACTCAGATTTACCTCTAACACTCATATGATAATCGGCTTGTGTAGATATTAATTGGTCAACTGCCTCAGAACCGGACATTACCTCCTTTGCTTCCCAAGGCCATTGGTCTCCCATGTTAGTACCTCCACACACATAGCAGTTGGTAACATTAAGACTACCGGCAATACTTTCGGCTAAATCAATAAACAGGTTTTTAGCATTATGGGGGATCTTATTATTTATGCTCATCTCTTCATAAAAGGAATGGTATACTTGATGAGTCTGGGAGGATACCGTATCAGTCTCTATCCCTATAAACAATACTGTCCCAGGATCTAAACCCGTCCCATATATTTGAAACCCAAATAAATTACCATATTTATCCAAGAACTTGTCGGGGTTATTTATAAGTATATGGATGGGATTGCATTCCATAGACTTACAATATGGGCTGGTAGGCAACTTAGTCACAATCATGTCCTTGTCTACTGTCTGTCCCCAAGTTGCCCACCCCACACAAGACCAATATGGGCAAAAGTTATAATCTCTATTTGGGCATCTAGGACTCACATATTTATTTTTACTACTGGGACAAATATATTTATCGTTAGACCCATACGTCCTCTCCCATCTAAGATCCCCACATACATTCCACGGCTTTCTACCACTTGATATCGCCTTACACGCATCAAATAGCAGAACACCCGAAGAATGTACGGATTCTAATACCGTCTTATTAATTAGGGTCCCCTGAGGATCTCCATTCCTGAGAGTCAACCAAATTGTACGAGGTTGATACTCTGGACTGAAGCACTTAGGTTCTCCTACTCCTAAATGGCACACACTATATTCTATATTTAGGTATCTACATCTTGATACATCTCCTTTACACTCGTATTGCGAATGCCAAATTAGGGTTTGGGAAATATGGTTACCTGTTCTTGTAGTCTTAATGCATACCTCACAGCTAGGAGTGTCGGTACCTCTACCTTCCTGAATATAAAAATACACATAAATAAACATTATCATAAACACATCTTTCGTCGTCATCCTCAGTCTTCGTCCGTGCGAAGGCACCTCAGCTTCCAGGATGTAAGGGCTGCAGGGAATGGAGTTCTGCTCGTCTTCACAGGGGTCCCTTCGAGACTTTTCCTGGCTTATATACTATACGTCGGTGAGCGGACAGGCTTTATTATGGCCTTCTCACTCACTTACCAAATCTCTGAAACAATAAAATTTGTAATCCACAAAGTTCCTCGTCACTCCGACTGAGTCGTGCGCTTTAACCGGATCTTGCAGGGATTCTCTGGATCTGCTGTAACTTGCCAAGAATCGACTGCTGCTGTTTTAACCCTGGAGTGATGTATCCACGGAGTCACTTCGGCTACTTTTATCGCTGTAGGGGTAGACAAAAGAACAACATAAGAACCTCTCCACTTGGGCCCTAACGGTACATTATTCCACTCTTTAATCCACACTTGGTCTCCTGGGTGGTAACTATGAACTGGGGGATAAATATTCACAGGTAATCTATCTTGTACCCATTTCTGTACCTCCTCCATAGTCTTACCCAACTCTACAACCTGCTGCCGGGTAATTCCTTCTCCCAACTGACTCAAATCCCCCCTTAAGTTACCAAGTACGGGTGGTGGTCGCCCATACATGATTTCAAAAGGAGAGAGGCCCATCCTTCTGGTAGGTGTACTGCGGATTCGCAATAGAGCTATGGGCAAGAGAACGTTCCACTTAAGTTGGGTTTCCTGACACATTTTAGCCAACTGATTCTTAATAGTTCTATTCATTCTCTCTACCTTACCAGAACTCTGGGGTCTATATGCCGTATGAAGCCTCCACTGAGTCAGTTGTTGTAGGCACTGATGAACAAAAGCTGGACCATTGTCCGATCCTTTAGAGCAGGCTAGTCCATATCGGGGTATTATTTCTCGTAGCAGGAATCTCACAACGTCTCCTGCTTTCTCTGTACGAGTAGGACATGCTTCTACCCAGCCTGAACCACCAGCACACAACCACCAGCAGGTAGCGATGTCCACCAGATTTAGGCATCACTGTATAGTCAATTTGTAAATCGGACATGGGGAGTCCCCCCATAAACTGGACTCCTGGTGGCTTTACTGGTCCTTGCCTTGCATTATTTTTAGCACACGTTACACATCTTCGTACAATGGCCTGAGTCAAGTTGGTAATCTTGGTATGTAGAAATGTTTTCTGAGAGATTCTTCTGTGCTGTCTCTCCCAGAATGTGTCCCGTTGTGATAGTTTTGGACAATTTCTACCGCTAGTGATGCTGGAATGACTATTCTTCCATCTTCTAACTGATACCATTTGTTCTCCAAATACTTTCCAGGTTCAGTCTTTAACCACTCCTCTTCTTGAGCTGTATAAACTGGAGTCCATTGAGACAGTGGAGTTGGTATAAGAGCAGCTATATGCCCCACATACTCCTGTCTTCCCGATTCAGCGGCACGCTTAGCTGCACTATCTGCCATCCGATTTCCTTTGGTTACATCACCATCTCCTCTCAGATGCGCTCGACAATGTATAATACCGACTTCTCTCGGCTCCCACACTGCTTCCAATAGTTGTAGGATTTCAGCTGCATACTTGATTTCTTTGCCTTCTGAATTCAATAGTCCTCTTTGTTTATACAAAGCTCCGTGGGCATGAGTGGTTAAAAACGCATACTTGGAGTCCGTGTAGATGTTCACTCTTAAACCTTCAGCCAATTGTAACGCTCGTGTCAGTGCTATCAATTCTGCCTTTTGTGCTGATGTTCCTTTTGCCAGTGGCCGAGCTTC
Source organism: Pelobates fuscus (assembly GCF_036172605.1). NCBI lineage: Eukaryota > Metazoa > Chordata > Amphibia > Anura > Pelobatidae > Pelobates > Pelobates fuscus. The sequence goes on along the minus strand of NC_086321.1, from coordinate 296,090,481 downwards.
TATCACCTTGTCTATTGTTGTTACTGCATATCCTGCATAGCGGATCCCTTCTTTCACATAACTACTGCCGTCGGTGTAATATTGAACATCGGGGTTCTGGATGGGAAAATCACGAAGATCGGGTCTACTTGAAAATACTTCATCCATTACTTCCAAACAATCATGTTGACTTTCAGTAGGTTGTGGCAAAAGGGTAGCTGGATTTAAGGTGTTTACAGTCTCTAAATGCACTCTTGGGTTTTCACACAACATTGCTTGATACTTGGTCATACGGCTGTTACTAAACCAATGATTTCCTTTGTAATCCAACAACGTCTGTACTGCATGTGGGACTCGTACATAAAGTTCTTGACCCAGAGTGAGTTTATCGGCTTCAGCTACTAGCAGGGCGGCTGCAGCTACGGCTCTTAGACAAGGTGGAAGTCCGCTGGCCACTGCATCCAGTTGCTTAGACATGTAGGCAACAGGTCTTTGCCATGATCCCAAGTACTGTGTCAATACTCCCACAGCCATTCTTCTTTGCTCATGTACATACAGGTAGAATGGTTGTGTGTGATCAGGCAGGCCTAATGCTGGGGCACTCATCAAAGCCTTCTTCACATCTTCAAATGCCGTTTGCTGTTCTTGAGTCCATAAGAAGGGGTCGTGCTCTGTACCTTTGATAGCTGCATACAGAGGTTTTGCCAGTATCGCGTAGCTGGGAATCCATATCCTACAGAAGCCTGCTGCCCCCAAGAATTCTCGCACTTGTATTCTATTCTTGGGTATCGGTATTTGGCACACAGCTTCTTTTCTCTCTGGCCCCATAATTCTTTGACCTTCAGAGATATGGAATCCCAGATATTTGACAGTTGGCAAACACAACTGAGCCTTCTTTCTAGACACCTTGTATCCTGCCTTCCAGAGAATGTGTAGTAGATTGTGCGTTGCTTGCTGACATATTTCCTTTGTAACTGCTGCTATCAATAAGTCATCTACATATTGTAACAATACACACTCTCCTGGGATGGACTCGAAATCCAGTAGATCTTGACTTAGAGCTGAACCAAATAGGGTAGGTGAATTTTTAAACCCTTGGGGCAGTCTTGTCCAGGTCATTTGGCGTTTTGAGCCCGTTACAGCGTTTTCCCATTGGAAAGCGAAGATACATTGACTTTCTGCGGCAATTCGGAGGCAAAAGAAGGCATCTTTGAGGTCTAGGACTGTAAAGTAAGTAGCCCCGCCCAGAATTAAAGCAAGCAGGTTATATGGATTGGGCACAACTGGATGTATACTAACAACCGCATCATTGACTGCTCTCAAGTCCTGCACAGGTCGATACTCATCTGTACCGGGCTTTTGAACAGGCAGCAATGGGGTGTTCCAGGGGGAAGTACAGAATTTTAGGATACCATACCGTATGAACTTATCCAGATAAGATTGGATGTTCTTCTTAGCCTTCTGCGGGATGTGATATTGTCTTAGGCTCACTGGATAAACCCCAAGTTTTAGTTCGATTTTAATAGGTGGAATATTGCGGGCCAGTCCTGGTGGGTTGTTCTCTGCCCAAACTCCTGGTATGTTGAATAAGGATTCATCACTCCTAGGGTTTTGGCTAGTCAATGCTGTATAAAGTCGCCACTCTTCTTCCTTTGGTACGGATAATGTCATAATACCTGAAGGTCCATTAAACTTTAAGGATGTTGTTCCATTTGGTAGGAACGTAATCTGCGCTTGTAACTTAGATAGCATATCACGTCCCAGCAATTGGACTGGACATTCAGGCATATAAAGGAATTGATGTTTTACTACGTGGCCTCCCAATGTACAGAGTCGACTTTTAAGAACCGGTTTTGCAGCACTTCTTCCAGTTGCTCCTATTACAGTAATAGTTCTTCCAGATGGAGGAGCAACTAGGTCAGTCACCACCGAATGTTCAGCACCAGTGTCGATCATGAACGCACTCCTTTTTCCCCCTATTGATACATAGACCATAGGCTCCGCTCGACCAAGGGGGATGGAGCCCGGTCGGTATCAATAGTCCTCCATGACCGTGTCAGCCAATCCTACAAAGTCCCTACCTTCTCTATCGCGGGACCTTTGCACTGCTGGATAGTACCTATCTTCCCTTACACTTCCTCTGTTCCCATTACTCCCTCTATTACCATTGCTCCCTCCGGGGCCTCCTCTACCTCTCGCTCTGCCTCTAAAGTTTCCATAACCTGTCCTAGGTCTCTCTCTCTCATACTGTTCTCTTCGCGGACACACTCATTTCTCCAATGCCCTTCTTCCCTACAGTATGCGCACTGATTTCTACTCAGAGGTTCCTCATTCCACTTACTATCGCCTCTATCTGGGCCCCGTCTATCTACGCCTGCGATCGCTACCGCTAGCATATCTGCCTTTCTACGCATCTTGCGCTCTTCCTCTTTCTTAGTCTCTGTTTCCCTGTTCATATATACTTTATTCGCTACCTCCATTAGTTGAGTGACAGACATACCTGCAAACCCTTCTAACTTTTGTAGCTTGCGCTTAATATCTCCGTAAGCTTGGCTGACAAAGGCGGAGTTCACCATTCGGGAATTATCTGCGTCTTCCGGATTAAAGGGGGTATACAAGCGGTATGCCTCCAATAATCGGTCATAAAAGACACTGGGCGCTTCATCACTTTTCTGAATCACCTCAACTGTCTTCGACATGTTAATAGCTTTCTTCCCTCCGGCTTTCATGCCAGCAATTATAGCGTCTCTATAGGCTCTGAGTTGAACCATATCTGCGCCATTTACATTCCAATCGGGATCGGTATTAGGGTAATGTGTTGCGGCCCATGCTGCTGGATTGGCTTGATTCAAAGCACGGGCTCTATCCTCTAGCGCTTGAATGGCCGCTTGATTAATCCTTGTCCTTTCCTCATTATTGAACAATGTCATTAATAACTGCTGGCAATCAGCCCATGTTGGGTTATGTGTCTGAACTATCGAGGTGAACAGATCGGTCATAGCTTGTGGTTTCTCAGTGTACGAGGAATTGTGGGTCTTCCAATTCAAGAGATCGGTAGTCGTGAACGGGACATATACGAAGACTGGGTCAGCATGTGCCATTTGACCTGCGGCATCGATATAGGCTGACCCAGGATTCAGACGAAGAGGCATCTGATAATGTTTTAATTGTTGGGTACCGGTCAGTTGTCGGGTTAGTATGGGGCTACGTGGAGGGGCGTCAGTTAGAGGTTCCAGTCGGGGGGAAATAGGGCATGAGGATGTGGGAGCTTGATTTTGGGAAAAGTTAGTAAATAGAATACTCCCAGCCGAGCTAGAAGAAGCTTGACCGGAAGTTTGAAGTGGCGCCAAATCAGGATATTTAGATCTAACAGGGGTTGGTTCTGGTTCCGGTAGGGGAGGTTTAATACGAGGGGGGGTGGATTCTGTACTAGAGGAGGAAGCGGAAGTGGATGAGGGCAATGAGGGGAGGGGTATAGAACTTCCTGCATTCGCGTCATTTCCTCTTAAAGGGAAGTAAGGGGGCGGCAAAGGGATCTCGGACTCAGGGGGCGTGTCCAAAATGGGCCTAACCACAGTCCTAGTGGACAAACAAGTCCTGGCCACCATGAGGCGACATTGCTCCTCGTGGCATATCTGAATCCATTTTGGCGAGTCGTTTACGGCCTGTCTCCAACAATCAATATATGGAAACTGTCCGTAAAGTTAAGGCCTACCTGACACAGCCACGTATACACGCTGTATCAGGGTTGGATCCAAACTACCACGTGGCGGCCATGCCGCAACCAAAGTAGGCCACTCCCTAGTGCACAAAGTGACCAAACGTGCAGGAGACATTTTAACCCCAAAATCACATGTTTTGAATCCCTTTTTAAAATTCTTTACCATACAACCTAAGGGATCCGGAATCGTTGACTCCGACGCGCCCATACTTATCAATGGAACGTCGTTGACAACGAATACTATGCACGCGTACTATTCAACAGTCACACCCGTTTCCTCTGGCAACAGCACCACGTGGTACGGTTACCAAGTGAAACGTACACAATAACACAATAAACACTCAGGGAATTCCCGTACACACACAGCTGCTACACCAGTCACTAGATAATCAATATTATGCCCTTTGGCGAAACTATACAGTCACCCACGCTATAATTCTCTATATATGAATTACCCGTCTATAACACACCCCAGTAACATCGTCTTTTACAAACAGCGGTTACAGTACGGTTAGCATAGGTCAAAGCACAATTTAAGGTCACAATACAATTATTAGTGGTTATGGTTTTAAACATGCAATAGACGACAATGATTGGTACTTATATACAGTGTCAGTAAATATACAGGGTTATGGTACCGTGCACTATGATACAGCAACACACTATTAACACTCTCGCAAGACGGCTGAGCTCGCGCTATCTAACAAGATATACACTTTACTAACAATCTTTAACACATTTACAATCCCAACTAAACTATTGGCCAGTACCTTGAATGGACTACCTAAAACTATCTACATCCGTTTTGGTTAGCCACACTGCCCAAGCACCACATATAGCGAACTAGAGGACCGAATTTACACAGACGCCTCTTAGTCGATTACTCTATCAAAAATCTAGTGGGTTCCAAATTTACACGCCTTCCCACTTAGCCAAGATAGGTTGAGAGCTAGCGGACCGAATTTACACAGACGCCGCTTAGTATCCCGGTCCCTCCGACCTAGCGAACAAAATATACACCCTAGAACGCTAGTCTAGACAAGACACCGGTGTCCGGCTAGGGCTATTTACACCAGAACCCCGCCTGACTAACCAAATCAAACGGTCTTACTAAAGAGCGTTCGATTGAGCGGTGCGCCTTCGCTCCTTCCCTCCGACAGAGGGGGCAGATTCCATACACAATTCAAACCCCTTATGGGCCTACCGCACAATCAGTATACCCCTAGTGGGTCTGCCGTCTAAAACAGCAGTTGTCTTACCTCCTCGTTCCTGAACCTGAGTTCACACTCATCGACGGGGACACCCCAGCACTTCTTACGTAGAGGCCGATGATCTCCTGGACAATAGACCAGTGGCGCCGAGACGAAGGGAGGTCCACGCAGAAGTTCAGGGGTGCAGCCGTAGAGAACGTGGGCAAAGATAGACCGTCTCACGCCTCTGCCTCTCAGCTACCGTTGAACGATGAGCTTCCCGGCCAATGCACCAAATGATACCGGAGAAACTGACGGAAGCCAAGCACAGAGAGATGGACACAGGTTTCTTCAGGAAGGAAGAGATTCTTTATTGGATCACCGATCGGGACTCAGAGGGACTAATGTCACCAAAATACAGCAAGTTCTGAGCCCCGGATAATAGTGCAGGCTCCTTATATAGGCACATAACTCCTCCCATATTAAGCTCCACCCGCACATTCTCTTGACCAATCAAATACAAATAAGAATTAACTTCCTGCTTGACCGCATGGCCTGTCCAGCACAATGGAGGAGGGGAATACTACATCCTGTATTCTTGCACATGCTCCGTACACTACTGATCGTATCTTGCCTCGTGCAACCAACTGATCGATACGTCAGCATATGCACGTACACATGCCACGTGGTAATCTCGGCCTACTAAATTTATTTTTACCGAGATTCCACCACACCGTGGATGCGGGGAGTGCCGGGACCGAGTCGGTTGTGACCGCGGCCGGCCTAGCGGGTGCCGGTGCAGGTGATGGTGCGCAGGATTTACCGCCATCCGCTGGCGCTCGGCGGCAGGGGATGAGCTCTGGTGCAGTGGCAGGCTCATCACTGCCAGACAGCGCGGCCCTGGAAACAGGGGAAGCTGCGCTTGGGTCGCAGGCCCCTGTGGTCGGCGGGGTTGGCCTAGGAGGAGTGACGGAAGCGGGGGACCTTGGCGCGCAGGTGCCCCCTGGAGGCCTTGATTGGGAGCAGACTGGAGCAGGCACAAGCCGGGACCAGGACCTGGGAGGGCCCAACCTTATGCAGGCAAGTGGTGGTTCTTGCGCAGGGGCAGCAGGCCCCAGGGACAAAGGGGGTGATGCTGGGGGGCATAGCAGGCCTGCCAGGGCTTTACCCCCTCACTGGTCTGGGGCCTGTGCAGTGAGCAATGCAGGGAACCCGGTAGGAGTGCAGGGTGCCACTGGGGACGGCTATATGCATACTCAATTGCCAGCGCAGGGCCTGTTGGGGCCACAGGGCCTTGTGGGTGCAGCTGGGCCTTCCCACGGGGGGTCAAGGTTAGGAGTGCACGCGGGGACCAGGGAAGTACCCCCAGGGCTCTGGGGGGCATGGCAAGATCAGAGATGGTGCAGCGCAGTCAGGTGGGTCTGGCAGACCGCACTTTGGAGGGCGCAGGGCCCGCCAGTAGTAGGAGTCGCAAGCAGACAGGACAGAAGGGTCGCGCATCGGTCAGGAGCCCCAGGGATGAGGGTGTCAGTACCCAGCGGACTTGCGTGAGGCACAGATCCCCTGGCGCAGGTCGGGTCCGGATGACGGAGCTGGGCAGGTCGCAACGAGGCCCAAGTCAGTGTGACCTGGTGGGACCCCAAGGAGCAGCCCCTAGGCCGTTGCCTACGAGGGGCTTGGGCGGTGAGTTGAACTCTTCTTCCTCTTCACTTGCATTGTTACACTCTATCCAACAGCTAATTGACATGTGGGATAAAAGGGGTACACAGCCGTCAGATGCAGGGCGGGTATGGGCTCCGGCGGCATGGGCCACTGACGGGGTTGCGCACACCTCACAGGGTGTCATGTTGGGGGGATCGGCGGTGGCAGACCTGGCAAACGAGAGGTCGGAATTGTCGGAGAGCGCGCCAGACCGCGTATGTTTTGTTCGCGGGCCCACTGGGGGTACACCTCAAGCAGAACATGAAAGACAGGATTTGGAAGGGTGAGTTCGTAGAAGTTTTCGCGCTCCTCCCCCTGGAGGACTACATTGACCTCAAGGAGGAGGAGAAGAAGGACGCAAAAAAGGAGGAGGAGGAGAAGCATAAGAGGTATCGCAAGATACCCAAGTCGTTCGGGAACTGGGTGCGGGCATTCTGTATCCTAGCCAACGTGATTGGCGAGAAATCGCTGGGGACTTGCTCCTCCTTATTTTGCTACCTCGATGGGATCTGGGAGGCCTACCGTACGTACGGAGGGATGGTGTGGTGGAAGTACGACGAACAGTTCCGCCAACGGCTGGCAGCTAATCCGGTATGAGGTGGGACCAGATGGATCTCCCTCTCTGGATGAAGCTTATGATGGCACAAAGGGCGTCTCCCTTTGAGCAGGCGGTCGGCATAGGGGGACAGTCCCCCGCGTCGGCCTCTCATAAAAAAGGGTTTTGTTGGCTGTTCAACAAGGGGCAATGCAAGTGGGGCTAGGCCTGCAAATACAAGCATGAGTGTTCCAGGTGCGGGGGGGGCGCATTGCCTACACCGATGTTTCCGAAAAGGGAAAGGCGGTGGGGCTGGAGTAACCGTGGGGCCCGGCGGGGCGCCTGCTGCCTCGGGGCAAAACAACAGTGAGAATAGATGCGATGTTACCGTGGCTAAGCCGTTAAGGTAATACAGGAGACGCGGAACTATTGCAAGGGGGGTTTCACAGAGGGGTTCGTTAGCCCATTCCGGGGTGGTCCTGGAGAAACTTTCTAAAGAGGTTCAGTTGGGGCGCATGGCAGGGCCGTTCCAGGACCTCCCGATACCGGGTTTGAGGTTGTTCCCATTGGGGGTGGTCCCCAAGAAGGAAGCTGGGAAGTATTGGCTCATACATCACCTGTCGCACGAGAAAGGGGCGTTGGTGAATGATGATATTGAAAGAGCTATGCTTGGTCTCATACGCATCATTCGACCACGCAGTCGAGCTGGTTAAGAAGGCTGGGCAGGGGGCGCTGATGGCCAAGGTGGACATCGAGGCAGCATTCCGGTTGCTACCTGTGCATCCGGAATGTCACCACTTGATGTTTTTTTTTTTTTAGGGCAACTACTTCGTGGACCTTTGCCTCCCGATGGGCTGCTTAATATCGTGCTCATAATTCGAGAAGTTTAGCACCGTCCTGGAATGGGTGGTTAGGGCATCGATCGGTGGTTCACTACTTGGATGACTTCTTCTGTGTGGGCCCGACTGGTTCTCAGGTATGCGGCTACCTGCTGCGGACGGTTGAATGGGTTGCAGGTGTGTTTGGGGTACCGCTAGCGGCGGGGAAGACTGAAGGCCCCACAGAGTGCCTCTGCTTGCTGGGACTGCGTGGGGCAGTGGCGGACGTCCACCAGGCTTGCAAGGTTACACTGAAGCAGCTACAGTCGCTGATAGGTAAGCTCAACTTCGCGTGTAGGGTCATCCCACTGGGGCGGATTTTCAGTCGCAGCCTCTCTCAGGGGACTGCGGGGTTGCGGTCGGCACACCATTTCATAAGGGTATCCAAGCTGATGCGGGCTGACCTTGAGGTGTGGGGCACCTTCTTGACTTGGAACTGTACACGGACATCTCGGGCAACGTAGGTTTCGGGGCTTATTTCAAGGGGAGGTGGTGCGCAGAGGCTTAGCCGGTAACATGGGTGGGTAGCCCACTGATGCGGAACATGGCCTTTCTCGAGTTTTTCCCACTGTTAGTGGCACTATCACTCTGGGGAGATCTCCTCCAGGATTGGAAGGTGGTGTTTTACATGGACAACATGTCCGTAGTGCACGCGGTTAATAACCTCTCGGCTGCTTCGGGCCCGGTGGTACGCTTCTTGCGCCGCTTCGTGTTACTGTGTATGTCGCTCAACTTAGTATTCTGCACGTGTCATGTCCCGGGGTATTTGAATGTTGTGGCTGATGCACTCGTTTGCAGTGGTCCCGATTCCGGAAGGAAGCGCCGGAGGCGATGGAGTAGGGTCAGGAATGCCCTAGGGAGATGTGGCATCTAGGGACGGCATGCTTGGAAGAGTCATGAGGTCGTCAGTGGCCCCCAGTACATGGACGGCTTATAGTAAGGTCTGGGAGCAGTCTCTGGGAGGATTGGACCTGGCGATGGTCCGAGGTTCTGGGCTGGATGCGCTGCTATGGTATGTTATCCGGCTATTGGCAAAAGGCCTGTCCCCGGCGGTGGTGGATCAACAGATGTCAGCGATCGCGTTCTGGTTTAAGCTTCTGGGGTGGGTAGACCACACAAAGCACTTTGTCATCCGTCAAGCCCTGAAGGGTTTTCGGAGGGAGTGCAAGGTCCCTGACTCAAGGAGGCCAGTCTCGCTCAACATACTCGGGGGACTGGTGCACAGCCTGCTGGGGCTTTGCTTCAACGGGTATGAGGCGGGCTTGTTTGAAGTGGCGTTTCTCTTGGCCTTTTTCGAGGCGTTTCGTATCGGGGAGCTAGTTAGCCCAAATCGGGCAATGAAATGGTCAAGAAAATTGGGCGGTGGGAATCGGTGAGGTTCCGGTCCTACATTAGGTTGGATAAGATGGTGTGAACAGTTGCTGTGGGGGTTGGCCTTGTGGGGTTCCTGGCTGACATATTTATTTTCTTCCCTAGGTCGAGTGGCTTGGATCGTGGGCCATTCCTTTATATTCTGGGCCAAGAGGAGAGCTGCAGTTCGTTTTTGGGGTCAGCAGCTGGGCTTCCCTGAGGACCAGATTAAGTTACAATGGTTTGGTTACAAGGGTTATGGTTGGCAGGAGGTGTGTAGCGAGGTCCTAAGTATGGTAATGAGGGGTAGGCAGCCAGATGTGCTCGTGCTGCATGCCGGTGGTAATGATCTTGGGCTTATCCCGCAACGGCTATTAGTAAAAAGGATGAAGCAGGATGTGGACAGGATCAGAGCCTGGGTCCCGGGTGTTCAGTTGGTATGGTCCGAGATAGTTCCCCGGCTCTGTTGGCGGCATGCACGGGTTTCGGCAGCTATAGGGCGCTGCCGAGGGAAGGTTGATGGCCAGTTTTGTAAGAAAGCTGGGCGGGGTGGTAGTTCAGCACAGGGAACTAGAGGACATGCTACCAGGGTACTTCAGAGATGAGGGGGTGCACCTCTCGGAGGTGGGGATCGATTTATTTAATTTGGGGCTGCAGGAGGGTCTGGCCAAGGCTCTATTTCTTCTGGGTGGCGGAGCTCCAACGGCTTAAGGGGTCAAGGTCTGAGTTTGTGGCGGGCTAGTGGAAGGAAAGTTAAGGGGGTAACGGGCCTGCGTAAGGAAGCGTAGAGCAAGAGTAGTGAGTTGTCTGTTTTAATATGGACTGGTTACCTGTTGGTAAGATGTTGGTGGTTTTGAGCTCATTGGTAGCTCAGAACCCAGGTGGTGTAGGGGTATCAAGGTACACCCCTGCCAGGATCGTGTGGAAAATGTTGGATCTTGTTTTGTTATACTTATGGATTGTGTGATAAGGTGAATGGGGTGGTCTCCGAGGGAGTTTATATTTCAACTGCATTGTTCAGAGAGGCATATGATCTTTAACCCCAGGGGGGAGTGTGTGTATGTATATAACTTAAATGCATATTTAGTTATGGGCCCCTGGGGTGGAACATTTGGAGAGAAGGATGGGCCAGTGCTCCACTCCGCTGTTTATTGTTTTTCTTGAGAGACTAAGTCCAGGCCAGGGTTTGGACTGTCTCCAACCCACTGCTCAGCTGCAGGTAATCAGCTGCAGCAGTGGGAATAAACCCCTCCCTGCTAGGCAGGTAAGGGGAGAATGTTTGTTTCTCTCCTGAAGGGCTGGAAGTAGCAGGCTGACTAAACACTGGAGTGCAGAGAGCTGACAAAGACACTAGGTTGGTGAAACCAATATTATTTTGTTATAGTTTAACCCCTGAGAGATAGGGAATCTGGTGTTAGTGCTCAGACGAGCTAGGCTTTTGTTTATAGAAAAATAGAAACATAGAATGTGACGGCAGATAAGAACCATTCGGCCCATCTAGTCTGCCCAGTTTTCTAAATACTTTCATTAGTCCCTGGCATTATCTTATAGTTAGGATAGCCTTATGCCTATCCCATGCATGCTTAAACTCCTTTACTGTGTTAACCTCTACCACTTCAGCTGGAAGGCTATTCCATGCATCCACTACCCTCTCAGTAAAGTAATACTTCCTGATATTATTTTTAAACCTTTGTCCTTCTAATTTTAGACTATGTCCTCTGGTTGTGGTAGTTTTTCTTCTTTTAAATATAGTCTCCTCTTTTACTGTGTTGATTCCCTTTATGTATTTAAATGTTTCTATCATATCCCCCCTGTCTCGTCTTTCCACCAAGCTATACATGTTAAGATCCTTTAACCTTTCCTGGTAAGTTTTATCCTGCAATCCATGAACCAGTTTAGTTGCCCTTCTTTGAACTCTCTCTAAGGTATCAATATCCTTCTGAAGATATGGTCTCCAGTACTGTGTACAGTACTCCAAGTGAGGTCTCACCAGTGTTCTGTACAATGGCATGAGCACTTCCCTCTTTCTACTGCTAATACCTCTCCCTATACAACCAAGCATTCTGCTAGCATTTCCTGCTGCTCTATTACATTGTCTGCCTACCTTTTAAGTCCTCAGAAATAATCACCCCTAAATCCCTTTCCTCAGATGTTGAGGTTAGGACTCTATCAAATATTCTGTACTCTGCCCTTGGGTTTTTACGTCCAAGATGCATTATCTTGCACTTATCCACATTAAATGTCAGTTGCCACAACTCTGACCATTTTTCTAGTTCACCTAAATCATTTGCCATTTGCCTTATCCCTCCTGGAACATCAACCCTGTTACATATCTTAGTATCATCCGCAAAAAGACACACCTTACCATCAAGACCTTCTGCAATATCACTAATAAAAATATTAAAGAGAATGGGTCCAAGTACAGATCCCTGAGGTACCCCACTGGTGACAAGCCCAAGCTTCAAATATACTCCATTGACTACAACCCTCTGTTGCCTGTCACTCAGCCACTGCCTTACCCATTCAACAATATTGGAATCCAAACTCAAAGATTGCAGTTTATTGATAAGCCTTCTATGTGCAACAGTGTCAAAAGCCTTACTGAAATCTAGGTAAGCAATGTCTACTGCACCACCCTGATCTATAATTTTAGTTACCCAATCAAAAAAATCAATAAGATTAGTTTGGCATGATCTCCCTGAAGTAAACCCATGTTGTCTCTGATCTTGAAATCCATGTGTTTTTAGATGTTCAACAATCCTATCCTTTAACATGGTTTCCATCACTTTCCCCACTACTGAAGTAAGGCTTACTGGCCTATAGTTGCCCGACTCCTCCCTATTACCTTTCTTGTGAATGGGCACAACATTCGCTAACTTCCAATCTTCTGGGACTACTCCTGTTAACAATGATTGGTTAAATAAATCTGTTAATGGTTTTGCTAGTACACCACTAAGCTCTTTTAATAGCTTTGGGTGTATTCCATCAGGTCCCATTGACTTATTTGTCTTTACTTTTGACAGTTGAAATAGAACCTCTTCCTCTGTAAACTCACGTGTAATAAATGACTCATTTATCCTTTTTTTTAACAGAGGTCCCTTTCCTTCATTTTCAGCTGTAAATACCGAACAAAAATATTCATTGAGGCAGTCAGCTAGACCTTTATCCTCATCTACATACCTTCCTTCTTTTGTTTTTAATCTAACTAATCCTTGTTTTACTTTTCTTTTCTCATTTATGTATCTAAAAAAAGTTTTGTCCCCCTTTTTTACTGACTGTGCTATTTTCTCTTCTGTGTGTGATTTGGAAGCTCTTATAACTTGCTTAGCCTCTTTCTGCCTAATCTTATAGGTCATTCTGTCTTCCTCACTCTGGTTTTTTTTATAATTACTAAATGCTATAGGGATTTGTGTTACATTATTGGTTGTTTTTTTTTGTCATTTTGCTGTTGTCTCTGTGGTGAAGCTCAACAATAAAGTGCCTGGAATTAAGTTGCTTTTAAAAGACTGTGCATGTTTGTACCCAAAAGGACCGTGCTAACTGCAGACAAGGACCACAATAGTTATCCAATGTTATGTTATATATGATGGGTCATTGCCCTGCGAAATTGATATGTGGAAAAGTGATAATGTTGGATGGCTGAGGATGTGGGGGTGGACAATTACTTTTTAATGTTATTTATATATTATTGTTATTATTATGTATTATAAATAAAAGCTGTGGACATATTGACCCATACCCTAAAGTGTCAGTGTTTCATTGGTGTGGGTTGGGAAAAAGGTAATGGTCAGCTCCTCCAGCCCATATGGCGACTATGCACCTGTCAAGATATTTCCTGTCTGATTCTTGTCTTCCTTCCCACGGCAGATTGCGTGCTCCCGCAGGCCAGCTACTCCTACTTCCCTCCTGCATGCAGTGCCAGAGGAGTGTCTGGCCTGCTTGCAGAGAAGAGCAGGGCTGGAACTGGAGGATGGGCGGCTCATCTTAAGTTAGGGGAAGAAGGTTTTTGGTCATCTTCCTGTGTAGTGTGCTAAATTGGGGAGGGAGGGCAGTGTATTAATTTGAGGAGGGGAGGGAGGGCAGTGTATTAATTTGAGGAGGGGAGGGAGGGCAGTGTATTAATTTGAGGAGGGGAGGGAGGGCAGTGTATTAATTTGAGGAGGGGAGGGAGGGCAGTGTATTAATTTGAGGAAGGGAGGGTCAGTGTATTAATTTTAAGAAGTGGACACTGTATTAATTTGGGGGAGGGTGCACTGTATTAATTTGGGGTGGAGGACCAATGTATTAATTTGGGGAAGGGAAGGAGGCAGTGTATTAAATTGGGGGAGGGAGTTGGGCAGTGTATTAGAGTGGTGGGAGGGGGAGGCAGTGTATTAGAGGGGTTGGAGGGAGGGCAATGTATTAATTTTGGGGAGGGAGAGGGGCAGTGTGTTACATTTGAGGAAGGGGGTAGAAGGTGTCTCTACATTCTTTTAATGAATACAAAAATCCTTCAGGAAAGTTGGGGGAAGGCAGTCTATTAAATTAGAGTGCTGGGAGGAAGGGCAGTGTATTTACTTAGATTGGAGGGAGAGGGGGCAGTGTATTGGATTTGGGGGTAATGTATTGGATTTGTGGGCAGTGTATTATATTGGGTCTGCATGGAGGCGCTGAATGAGATGCTAATTGGCCACACAACTTTTTGCTACACATGCACAATAGCCTCTCAATGCTTTCCTATCAGAAAGCATTGGATTGGCTGAGATCATCAAGTTTAAAGTGAAGAAAACACTCATAGGACTTCAAAATCATGATGGATTGCACCTAAATGGAAGAGGGTCTGCTGTGCTGGGGGATAGGATGGCTAGAAGGTTGGAGGAGATTTTAAACTAGTAGTAGGGGGGAAGGTCAAAGCAATCTATAAAATTGAGATGGAGATGGGCTTAAGCTCAGTGTAAGGGTGGTGGAGATGGGGGGGAGGGGAAAGCTCAGAACATAGGAGGTATGTGATATTGATGAAAATTCACAAAAAATACAAATGACTCATGATAATAAATGTATGCGTACTAATGCAAGGAGCCTATATAACACAATGGGGGGAACTAGAGGCAATAGCATACACTAAACAATATGATATAATAGGCATAACAGAAACATGGTGGGATGAGACACATGACTGGGCAGTTACCTTAAATGGGTACACGTTATTTAGGAAGGATAGGAAAAACAAGAAGGGTGGTGGGGTATGTTTGTATGTCAACCATGAGTTAAATGTCAAATCTTAGGCATGTGGAGTGTGACAAGGAACATTTTGAAGCTTTGTGGATAGATATCTGTTTGGGGCAAATGAAGGGAAATCAATTATTGGTTGGGATATGTTATAAACCACCTAATGTCAATATTAATGAGGAAGAACAGCTGTTAGAGCAAATTGGGAAAGCTGCTAATTAAGGTAACCCGTTAATTATTGGAGATTTTAATTACCCGGACATAAATTGGGATAAAGTGACTAGTACTTCACCAAGGGGAATCAGGTTTTTGAATGTGTTAAATTACACCTTTATGTCACAACTGGTACAAGCACCAACTAGAAAGGATGCTGTCTGGATCTCATTATAACATAACAAATCTTTTGACCAACATTCAAGTAGGGGAGCATTTGGGAAATAGTGATCACAATATGGTAATTTTTTAAATAAACTCAAAAAGCAAAAGCAAATCGGGTATACTAAAACGTATAATTTTAAAAAAAAGCCGATTTGAATAAGATTAGGGCAGCTCTACAACATATCGACTGGCATAAACTCCTTAGTGAAAAAAACACTGAGGATAAATGGAAACTACTCAAACAAATATTAGGTACATTCCTCAGTATATACCATTGGGTAATAAATATAAAAGAAACAAATTAAAACCAATGTGGCTTAGTAGAGAAGTAAAACAAGAGATTAAAAATAAGAAAAGGGCATTTAAAGCATTTAAATCGGACAAATCAGAGGCATCCTATATAAGGAAGCCAGTAATGCTTGCAAAAAGGCAATTAAAGTGGCTAAACTAGAAAATTAGAAATTGATCGCCAAAGAGAGCAAAACCAACCCCAATTTTTTTTCCAAGTACATCAATTCTAAAAAAAAAAAACTGAAAGTGTAGGCACACTGGAAACAGAGATGGGCCTGTTAGCTAATGAAGTGTCACATCATGCCATGTTCTGCAGCGATGTCTGGTCTTGGCTTCTGGTATCCAGTACTCTATACAATTCTTGTTTAGTTTTTCTTGTTTTTTTTGGTTTTCTATTCTATGTCTGGTTTTCTTTATGCTGGGTTCATTCCTATAATCCGTCTAGTGGTAGTAGCCTAGAAAAGAAAGGGAGCACCGAAGTGCTAAGTTCCCAACAGTTGGAAACAAGAGTGTGTCTGCAGAACTGGGAGGGGGTAACCCTTGTGTTTGTACACGGACTAGAAAAGTAAATGGGCGTGATCCCAAGCTGAGACGGCTTTGGGAGCACTGAAAAATAGTTCTGCAGATGTAGTTCTGCCTTAAGTAACAAACTTAAAATAACTTTACTTTATTGCGGGCATCATAAACAATATGATCCCCAAAAAAAGGATATGAATCAATAAATAAAACTTAATGCACCATCACCACTATGGACAAAACAAGGGGGGTAGGGATGGTATAGTCTATGGATATATCTAAATACTAAAGTAGAGAGTGCTGATGGTGCCTGAAGGGAATAAACCTGCTGATAGAATAAAGTTGTAGAGATGTCTCTAGATATAGAGGCTCAATGTGATAGCAGCAGGATAAACCCAAGGCTCCAAATAGGAGAGAGGAACCTTTGTAGCAACATCTATGATAACAAAATAAGAGAGTGTACAAAATGGGAGAACAAAGTATCCCTTACACTCTATAAAGCTAACAAGTTGCAAAATAATACATAGGTTCTATCTGTAGAGAACCTGCTGTTTATGCAGAGCTTGAAAAGAATATCAACTGAAGTTGTTGCTGTGGAAGAAAAAAGATTCTACTCTGAAGGCACTCTCCTGTCTGGTTCTAACATCGGTTAGACACCTAGAAATCCCACTCCCCCAACCTAGTGATCACATCAAAACGTGCTAGTCTAAAAACAAAATAAACAAGGGACCTAACGTACGTTTCGGCGCTGCCAAAGCGCCTTTGTCAAAGGTAAACCAGGTACTGAACCAGGCAGCGTTTAAATACACCCTTAGAAGAATCCCGTGGCCAATCATAGTGATAGGCGTGTCCTGCCTGTGCGCGCCAAACTAGCGAGTGCTGTATGAGCTCTCATTCAGCGTTTGGTCCGCCCACGTGGGTGTAAACGGGGCGGGGACTTGAGGACGGCGAGTGTATCGCCGGCTGATCCTTCATCATGAGAGGACATCTGCCTTGTGAGGGGACATCCATAAGACCCATTACATTCATAGAAATGATCAGTGAACCCCTTCACAAATGTTAAAAACATTGCAACATATGCCATCAGGTCCACTGTATTCATAGAGGTGATCAGTGACCTTATCACCCTTTCGGAAAGTAAAATTATGTGCACATGTCATGTCACGATATCTGGGACGCCCAGAGGTTATACATAGGTAAACATATCGGCTATACTCGGTGAGTGTCCATGTATACATATAGGGTACCGTAATGTAAAGTGATAAAAGAACAGGACTTGACTGTCGGTTTTAAAGGCATAAAGCTCTATTTTACATTGTGAATCCACAGAGCTAAGTTGAGCGATCTTCAGGATGTACATAGTTCTTCCTTGCCAGTGCTAGTGCCCCTAAATGGGACTACATTGTGTTTAGGGGAAGACTCAATGGTCTATTGGAAGTAAATGCTTCCACAGAGGAAGGTAAGTATCCAAAAGGTCAGGGGAAAGTCTATGTGATTTGAATCAAACCATGGACAAAATTCCCATTGTATGGGATCTATTCAGTCATAGCTGCTGGATGAAAAGGGTAAGTATCCAGCTGTGGAGCTCTAGATGTAAGTATATGGAATAGAGGGACTGATTTAATCTATATAGGGTCTAATAATTCGTTACTGCTGGTTGGAAAAGGTAAGTACCCGGCAGTGTGGACATAATTAAAAGTAAAGTTATTTTAAGTTTGTTACTTAAGGCAGAACTACATCTGCAGAACTATTTTTCAGTGCTCCCAAAGCCGTCTCAGCTTGGGATCACGCCCATTTACTTTTCTACTCCGTGTACAAACACAAGGGTTACCCCCTCCCAGTTCTGCAGACACACTCTTGTTTCCAACTGTTGGGAACTTAGCACTTCGGTGCTCCCTTTCTTTTCTAGTTATATCTATTCCTAGAGGTTTCAATACCTACAGAGTGTGCTATCACATTTAATTCGAAACTACAGTAAATAGAACATCATGACCAACTTTCTTTCTCAGTTGAAGGAGTCCAATAAGTGGTGTAGAGTCATAGATTCAGTGTTCTCTGACAAAGACGTGACATATCTACCTGAACAAGATAACATAAATGCCAAGTTTAGGACTCTATCTAACCTATGTAAACAACAAATCAGGTTAGGGTGGGAGGTGACTTCATTGCAAAAGTACCTAAGTAAGGCAATGATACCTAGAGGATTGAGAATTCAAACTACTCCTAACCTAGAACTAGATGATCCTTTACTTTTGAAGGAATGGGAAGAGGCAGCAGACACATGTTCCAAGAAATTTATGGACATTCTGCTTAGATTTGAATCAGAAAGGTTGAAAATAGTTAATGAGAAAGTCAACGTGGCAGTAGAAGGGACACAGAGCTGTAAAGATGATCCCTCCTTCACTGTACAGGAACAAAGACTCCAACAAAATCTAAACAAAAACCAGAATAATGTAAAAAGCCGCAAACACGGCAAATTCGTCAGAGACAATGATGATTATAAAAAGGGAAAGGTATACAGACGTTTTAAAAAAAACCCAAGGTCAGATTCTGACCACTACATGACTTCTGACTATGAAACATCTGACACTGACAACGAACAAGTCACTGCTCCAACAGGCAATACCAATCCTCAATCCAATAAGGGAATCCTGAAAAAAGGGGTGGATTTTAGGACAGCCCCCCCGAGAGGGGGATGTTCAAACTCAAAGACAGACCCGTTACAGAGGAAGAGCACGCAGACGATACTAGAGGATGACATGAGGGTTGTCAACCTGTCAGATGTCATTCTGACTCCCCTACAGGTTAAGGTATTGATGAGAGGGCTATCCTTCATCCCAACTCCTCCATTCAATCACTTTGAATGGATAAAGGACATCAACCTGTTTGGGAGAAAGTTAGCTCTTCACAAGTTCTTTAAGCAAAAAGATGATAAAAGGGCCAGGGCCGGACTGGCCCACCGGGATACCGGGAAATTTCCCGGTGGGCCGTCGGCACCTGGGGCCGGGCAGACATGTGGGTGTGCTGGCGGCCGCTGGAGGAACTTTTCTGGCGGCCGCAGGGGAAGCTGTGCTGTGTCTGCTCTCCAGCGCGCTACTGAATGAGACCGGGGCTGGAATATGACATCATATTCCAGCCCCGGTCTCATTCAGTAGCGCGTGAGGGCGGGGGAGCAGACACAGCACAGCTTCCCCTGCGGCCGCCAGAAAAGTTCCTCCAGCGGCCGCCAGCACAGTTTCTTCTGCGGACGCCATCCCTGCACTGCAAGTGCCCCCCCGAGAATCCGAAGTTCTCCCTCTCCCCTGTCGGCTAATGCAGGGCTGGCCTGTCCAAGTGCCAGCCCTGCAATGTGCCTTCATGGACCGGAGGGGAGATCAGAGATCTCCCTCTCCGGTCCGCAGGCACTGTTTGCTGGCCGCCGGCAGGGGAGGGAGAGAGAGAGGACCCGGGGGAGCTCAGTCTGCAGCTCCTCCAGGTCCTTCTCTCGCGAGCACGGAGCGTTGCCACGGCAACGCTCCGGATCTCGCGAGAGTGAACTCTAGCCCTGGAGACCGGGGCTAGAGTTCACTCTCACCACATGGACCACCAGAGATTCCCCACCGGACCACCAGGGATTGAGAAATGCCCCCCCTCCTCCCTAAACAAAGGTAAGAAGGGAGGGGGGACATTATTTATATTTAAAAAAAAAAAAACATTTTATCAAAAAAAAAACATTGAAAAAAAGCCCCACATCCTTATCACACACATACACACATACACTGCCCCCACTCACACACATTGTCCCCAACTACATAGACTGCCCCCATACACACACATTGCCCCACATACATACACTGCCCCCATACACACATACTACTGATCCCACACATATACACTTCCCCCATACACACACATTGCCCACATACACTGCCCCCAATACACACATTGGCCCCCCACACACATACACTGCTTCATACACACAAACTTCCCCCCATACACACAAGCTTCCCCCCCATACACACATTGCCCCCCACTCACACTGCCACGCACACACACACACTGCCCCCCCTAACACACACTGCCGTCCTCACGTACACACTGCAACTTTCACACACACACACACACACACACACTGCTCACACAGTCCTTCTTACAAAACACACACACACACACTGCACCCCTGCTCCTATGCCCTACTACAGCCCCATTTCCAAGCAGACCTCAGGTAAGTTGTCAAACTGTTCTTAAACGGTTTGACTACTTACTCTGGGAGGGGGTACTGGCACCATAACCACTACACTGAGCTGTAGTGGGTATTGTGTCTGGATTATTTCTCTAAATAATCTGCAAGTGCCCCTCCCGAGGTCAGGCTCTGGATCCGCCACTGCATCCCTGCTCCTCCAGTGGCCGCCATCACACCCAGCTCTCTACCCTGCATGACCCCCCTGGCCGGTCACCCACAGGTAATATGTGTTATGCTGTCAGTGTGTGTGTGTGTCATGGTATGTGTCTGTCTGTGTCATGGTATGTGTCTGTGTCATGGTGGGTGGGTGTGTGTCTGTGTGTCATGATGTCACTAGGAGGTGTCACTTGGAAGCAATGTAAACACTGCCTTTTCTCTGAAAAGTCAGTGTTTACATTGAAAAGCCTGCAGGAACAGGCTATAGACACCAGAACCACTACATTAAGCGGTGTGTGTGTGTGTGTGCGCGCGCCTGCTAGTGAGCTTGCTTGCTTGCATGTGTGTGTGTGCCTGCTAGTGAGTGAGCTTGTGTTTTTATGTCAATGAGCTTATGTATATCAGTGAGATTGTTTGTCTATGAGGCTGTGTATCAATGAACTTGTGTGTGTCAGTGACATTGTCTGTGTCTGCATGTGAGTATGCTTACTTTATAATTAAACGTTTTACTATGAAAGGACCAATATTTTATATTAGAAAAAGCTATATATATATATATATATATATATATATATATATATATATATATATATATTTTTTTTTTTTACTCAATCATGTGGGGTGGCAAGACATAGCCTTACATATTACATGCGACAATATATGGCGCATTGACTTATGGGGCTGGCATATATATTTTTTCCAGGGCTGCTTTGTATCCCCAGTCCGGCCCTGAAAAGGGCTAGGGAACTTGGCTTCAATCCCAGGGAATACCAATGCCTACAGGAACTGGTGTCCCTTTTAGAAGACAGTGATACCAACCCTACAGCACCTTACACTGATCTCTGTTTGAAAAGTAGGTTCACACCTAACCTTAGAGAATTTAAGAATATCGATACATTCATAGACTCCACTACCAATATGATCAAAGCAATAAACACAGATATGCTGACAGTTAGATATGGGGTTCCAAAGATTTGACCGACCGCATGGGTAAAGTATCCGAAAACAGTTCCATGCATTTTGGCCCTGCGGTCGGTCACAAACAAGGGAATGAAAACAGGCGAATTGCCTGTGTTATAGAGCCTGGAGAGGGTTTGAATGAATTCCCTTGTTTATGGGGTTCTTTCTACCGAACGGCGGGTCATTCGGTAGTTTCCATGCGAATTTCTGGAAGTATGGAGGTCTCAGCGGTGTTTGCCTAGTCAAGTGTCCGATTTTAGTTCCAGACACTCGACGGTAAAACACCGCTGTTCGGTAGTTTAAGATGGCCGCCGCCACGTGTTTGTTTCCCGAATGGCGGCCACCCAGAGGACAAAGAATACATTACACTGATTGCCAATTACCCGTTTGCAACATTGTTGCAAACTGTAATTGGAGGCACACTTATTCCTGGGTGGTCTGGTTGTTCGGTAGTTTCACTCAATATAATAAATGGAGTGATTCTACCGAACAATCAGATGAATGCTGCATACATATCCCAGGTTAAACTTAATACACATATAATATTACAGGCAGTACACTAGAATATGTATCACAGTCTTAAAGGGGCAGTAGTCCCAAAAGTCCCAATATGTCCATAGATGCTGTTAAAAGGGCCAGTAGCAGCAATATACAGTACAATATGCCCCAAATAACCCAGGGGCCATAGTCAGTAGGTAGGAGGCTAGCAAACAGGCTTCTCCAGGGCCCAGTGGCGAGGTTGGTTTCGCCACAATCGTCTTATTAAATAGGCAACACTATGTACAGATGGTCGAAGCTATCCTACATGATGATAGGACCTACAAATTACTGACCACTGATCCCTCTTTGAAATACCAAAGTGAATACAAGATCCTCCTGGATCAAGCCTTTGATCAAGGCATACTCTCAAAGGAAGAATATGGCAGTGTTTTCATCAAAAACCCCACAATCTCCACTTTTTACTGCCTCCCCAAAATCCATAAGCAACAAGAAACTTTGACAGCTAGACCAATTGTCTCAGGTACAAATAACTTCACCAGCAAGGGCAGTATCTATGTGGACAGAATTTTACGTTCATTTGTAGAAAATCTGCCATCATGCCTGAAAGACACAAAAGATACTCTTAAATGTCTAGCATCAATTAAGGTACCAGAGGGAGCAACACTCTGCAGTTTAGATGTGGAAGCCTTATACTCGTCCATACCACACTCAAGTGGCTTGGATCATATTGATTATTTCCTCAAGAAAAGAGGTGTCGAGCATAATACCCATACAACTTTTGTGTTAGATTTGTTGAAGTTTATCCTTACACACAATTTTTTCCTCTTCCAGAGCAAATACTATCACCAGGTGCAGGGGACTGCGATGGGGACATCTTGTGCCCCATCATATGCCAACCTGCACCTGGGATGGTGGGAGAGTGAAATAGTCTTCTCTGAGCTCTATACTACCTTTACTGATTGTATCTTCCTATGGAAAAGGTATATTGACGACGTCCTCATCATATGGACAGGTACCCAACCACTCTTTGAAACCTTTGTAGAGGCACTAAACACGAATAATCTCAATCTCAGATTCACCATGGAGTTTGGAGATCAGACACTTAACTTCTTAGACTGTACACTGAGGATAACCAAGGACCTTGGGATAGAGACCACCCTATATCGAAAGCCCACGTCCACAAACAACATGTTACGATGGGTGAGCCACCATCCTATCCCTCTTAAAAGAGGGATTCCGGTGGGCCAGTACCTTAGACTAAGAAGGAATTGTTCGTCTATTGAAGACTTCAAACTTAAAGCCACTGACTTGCGGCAGAGATTCAAACAGAGAGGTTATCCGAATAGATGCCTAAAACACGCCTACCAGACAGCACTGAACCTTGAACGTGAGGATCTGCTCACAAATAAGCCCAGACTGGATTCCAAAAGAGTTATCAGGTGTATAGCAAATTATGACGCTGGATGGAATGAGGTGAAAAAGGTGATGGGCCGTTTCTGGCCGTTACTAACTCAGGACCCACACCTTAAGGACACAATTTCTACCAAAGTGTCCATTACAGCCAGAAGAGGAAAAAACATGAAAGAAATACTCGTACCCAGTCATTTCTCTGCACCTAAAAAGAAAAATAACACCTGGATGAATGTACACGGCACATATCAGTGTGGGAGGTGTGTTGCATGTGTGTACATAGCTAAAGGATCAAAAACCATTACAAACTCCAGTAATTCTGCATAAATCCCCATAAAGCAGTTCTTTAACTGCAATACCCTGGGAATGATCTACTTACCGGATATACTCGAGTATAAGCCGAGTTTTTCAGCACATTTTTTGTGCTGAAAAACCCCAACTCGGCTTATACTCGAGTCAGTGTCTGTATTATGGCAATTTACATTGCCATAATACAGACTGGGGGCTGCAGAGAGTTTACTTACCTCTCCTGCAGCTCCTGTCAGCTCTCTCCTCCTCCGTGCCTGTTCAGCACCTCGGTCAGCTCCCAGTGTAAGTCTCGCGAGAACCGCGGGGTCATAGTGCGGCTCTCGCGAGACTTACAGTGTGAGCTGACAGAGGAGCTGCACGGACCGGCATGGAGGAGAAGGGAGCTGACAGGAGCTGCAGGGGAGGTAAGTAAACTCTGCCAGCTCCCCTCTCCCCCCCCTGAACTACCAATGCCACTGGGCCACCAGGGAAGGAGAGCCCCCCTCCCTGCCATGTATCAAGCAGGGAGGGGGGGCGGAATTTTTTTTGGCTCTGCATTTGTGATTTCGCCATCATAACTTTTATGCATACAGTCCGGTTGAAGGATTTCCTTTGCTTTGGAAGACATATATGTTGACATCACCAAATGTAGATTCTCATAAAGAATCATTTTGTTTCCACTAATAAGCCTCAGAGTGGGAAGATGTATGTTTTACCACAAGTTTTCTACTGTTCCTTGGAAAAGCTTGGCTAATAACCTTATTTATTTGCAAATGAATCTGATAATTCTGTCTTAACTCGCTCAGATTTACTTTAACAGAGTTCATAATTTCCACTTCATTTGCCATCCACAGCAAAAAAATTGAAATGTGTGGGTGAAAACGCTGTATAATAATAATATTAAATAATAATAATAATATAAAAAAAATAATAGGGGCGTGGCCTGACCACCGATGGAGTGAGACGCACCTAACTTGAGCTCCTAGGCCCCAACCTGCAAAGCCCAGTATAAATTAGCACTTTAAAGATCAAATAATCGAGCAAATGGAAAAAAACAGAAGGCTCACTACCGCAGGCCCAGCCAGCGCGACCCCGGCAAGACAACCGCCAGGCCCGATGGATGGCTTCCTATCGATGCCGCCGGGCCCCCGCGGCACTGAGGAGGTAGACACGCGGGCACCTTCACCCCCCGGCCCCAGCATCGTGGACTCCGCACAAGATGCACCACCAACAGGCTCACTGGCCCAAATTTCAGCGGACATCGCGGCCATATCAAGCAGCATGCTGACCCGCAGGGACAAGGCAGAAATGGTGGCAGAATTGCGCGCCATCATCAAAGAGGAAATTGCGGCGGTCCGGAGCGACCTTACCACGCTAGAGCAGAGGGTGGATGCCCTTGAAGAGACTAACCTGCAAGCCACACAGCATCAGCAGGCCGCAGACCTGGCCACCTCGCGGCAGGGCAACATCCTCCTGGATCTCCGCCGGCAGGTCGAAGATTTGGATAATAGGGGCCGCCGGAATAACATCAGGATCCGGGGCCTGCCGGAGGCGGAGGATGAGGCCCTGCAAGAGACCCTCACGGGACTATTTACACGCCTCCTGGGGGACGCGGCGCCCCGAAATTTTGGCATTGAGAGGGCACATCGAGCCCTGAGGGCCCCCAGGAGGGACGGACTGCCCAGGGACGTGGTCTGTGCACTGGTGTCATTCCAACTAAAGGAGGCCATCATGAAAGCCGCCAGACCATGGCCTCATGTCCCCTATATGGATGCACAGGTCACCCTCTTCCAGGACCTGTCAACTATTACCCTGGATGCCAGACGGGCCCTGCGGCCGATTACCCGCCTCTTGCAGGAACGGAGGATCCTCTACAAATGGGGATTCCCCTTCAGCCTACAGGCCAGGACCGGGAATACATGGCATGTAATCCGCTGGCCCAACGATGTGCCCCGCTTCCTCCGGATGACCGGCCTACCAGACGTACCGATCCCGAACTGGATCCTTGGTAGCCCTCCGGCCCGACCATCTGGACCAACAGAGGCAGCGCAGAATCTCCGGCCGAGCTCAGGACCACCCAGGCGCAGGGGAGGCCCAGAAGGCCCCCAAGAATAGGCTCTGCTGAAGGACCACCTCACTTGGTACCCGCTCAGAAGAAACCGACCTTTACAGCAACATCTTTGACCCAGGACCAGAGACATGGGGAAGCCTCCGAGGGGGTATGTACTGTTCCATTAGCCCCGACACCATCATGCAATGCCCAATAGTCCCAGGGTTAAGCTAACTGGGGATCCCCATAAGTTGGGTGGATGGGGGACTCCAGGGGGGAGCGGGGAGACTCATCAGATGGGATGGCCCTTTGGGGTTCGGCCGACGGCACTGGGGCTCCAAGAGGTGGGGAGGGGGAGGGGAGAGGGGTGTATGGGGCAAGCTCAGTGGCCGGGACGTGCCCAACAGAGGGACTGGGACTCCCACGGGCATTGGCTACAAGCCATTATCTGATTTGGGGACAATTGCATAAGTTGAACCCTGATGCACTGACACATGATTTGCAAGGGTGGTCGGGGTCTTGGGGGGAGGACCGGGAGGGGGATAGGCCCGGGCGCTAGCAAACCGGATGGCAGTGGGGGAAGGCGTGGGACATGCTGGGGGGGGAGCGGGGTGGCAGGGGCCGTAATATCTAGTTACAAGTTCTCTGTTGACAGCCATTAATTCAGGGTGGTTAAATTTGTCCAGAACATACTCAGAGTGTGACATCTTCACACGCGCACTCAATTCATACTGCAGGCAAAACTGATGCGGTACTACAGGGCACCGGGGGTGGGGGGTGGGGGGGGACCCTGGAGGATGGGACATCAGGCAATACCGAGTTACGCTACACAGCCACCGTCACCACCATAGCGATCACAGTGCGTAACGGGGCTTCCCTCTAGGTGGAGACCCCGGGGTCCGGAAGTTAAGGGCAGATGAAGGCACTAGAGGGTGACGGGTGGACGGCACGCAGGAGGTTGGAGACCAGCCGAAAATACATAATGGTACATAGCACATAGGCAGACACCCACACTGTCCACGCAGGGGCGGGAGTGGCCGACATGTATAGCGGGATGGACAGGCACGTAGCCCCCGCAGCTCGACCCAGCCTTCAAACACTACCAAATACAGCCCCCGCAGGTTGGGAGCCCCCAATGGAGACTCCTGATAGGACACGACTCTAGACATATAGGCGTCACTACATCGGTGGCGACACTTAACCTCACTGTGACAGACCCTACTTGTATATACTACCGGGGTTGCGGGAGAGGGACGACCATCTGCCCCCGTAACGACTACACCCGGTACTGGGACATAGTCACACCACACCACACCTACACATCTTGACAAGGACAGTATCCCTAGACGCACTTCCTGACCACTGACCACACCCCGCAATGACTTCTCTTTCCTCCGTGCCCTCCCCGGGGCGGGTGCGTGTCCGGCCCCCTGCGACGGCCGGGGACGGCTTCGCGCCGGCCCAGCTTACATACTGGTCGAACAATGTCCAGGGGCTTAACGTACCGGAGAAGCGCACACACCTGCTCAACAAGTGGTGGGCCGCACGGGCGTCGATAGTGTTTCTGCAGGAAACGCATCTCAGAGGCAGCAATGCCCCCAAACTGGAAAACTGACGTTTTCCAACAGGATACTACGCGAATCACCCGGATGCCAAGAAAGCTGGGGTAGCAATTTTGTTCTCACACACGGTGCCGTTCCAATGTAAGGCGACGATGGAGGACCCCAACGGGCGCTATCTCTTCATCAAAGGCACCATAGCAGACCACGTGTACACCTTCACGTGCATCTACAGCCCCAATAGGAGACAACATGTCTTCCTGAAACGGACCATGACCAAGCTGGAGAGCTTTAGGGAAGGCCTGCTAGTAGTGGCTGGGGACCTGAACATCCCGCTCGACCCCCGCCTGGATACTTCCAGGGGGACAAGCACAGTACCAGCACACTGTATACGCACGACGCTAAGGGCTTTGGGCAAACTAGGGCTGGCGGATTGCTGGAGGGTGACCCACCCAGAAGACCGAGATTACACCCATTTCTCGGCAGTCCACTCCCGCTACAGCCGTATCGATTACATTTTCATAGCTCAAGAATACTTAAACCTCCTGCTCAGCACAGACATCGAGCCGCTGGATCACTCTGACCATGCACCTGTGGTGGCCCGCACAAGCTCTCCCCTGTACAAACCCAGGGAACGACAATGGAAGCTCAACGAATCCCTACTGGAGGACCTGGCACTCAAGACTGCGATAACTGAAACTATAACCCAATACTTCGCAGAAAATGAGAAACCAGAGGTATCTCCACTGACGCTCTGGGAAGCACATAAGTGCGTCGCCTGGGGCCACCTCATAGCCGAGAGCACGAGACGCAAGAAAGACCGATGCGCACACCTAACAACCCTGTCGAAGCGCATAGCTGACCTGGAACAAGAACATAAACGCACACAAGAGGAAGGTATATACCTCCGCCTCACAGTAGCGCGAAGGGAACTACGTGACATCATTTCGCAGGGTCAACTACACACGGCTAGAAAGTCAGCAAGATTCTTCTACGAACATTCTAATAAGAGCGGCAGACTGCTGGCGCGGATGTTACAGGACAAAAGGAGAGCACAGCACATCCACAAGATCCACACACGAAGCGGAGGCATCACACGCCTGCCAGAAGGTATCTTGGAGGCATTCCAAGAATACTATGCAACTCTATATGCACAGGCGCGAGCGGGAGAGGGATCTGCGGGACAACACCACAGAAACAAAGTCCAGGCCTATCTCGAAAGACACGTAGCAAGAAAACTTACCCCGGAGCAGGAAGAGGAATTAGACCAACCCCTGACACTTGAGGAACTGGCAGGCGCCATGAAAGCATCTAAGCCACACCGGGCCCCAGGTCCAGACGGCCTACCACTCTCGTATCACCGCACCTTCAAAGATATCCTACTCCCGAAACTCCTATCAGGCCTCAACTCCATCTTGACGGGGGGCTCCTTCCCCTCGGATACCTTGAGGGCCATTGTCACCGTCCTCCCGAAAGAAGGCAAGGACCCCACCAATTGCGCCAGCTACCGCCCCATCTCGCTGCTGAACGCCGACTTGAAGATTTTCGCTAAGGCAATGGCGCTCCGAATCACCCAAGTCCTACCTGGTCTGATACACCCAGACCAGGTGGGCTTCATCCCGGGGAGGGAGGCTAGGGACAACACCATCAGAGCCCTCAACATAATCCACATGGCCAAGCCCGGCAAGCGGGAGGTAATGCTCCTGTCAACGGACGCCGAAAAGGCGTTTGACCGGGTGGACTGGACCTTCCTTGCGGAAACACTGCGCCACACGGGATTTGGCCCCAACATACGAGCATGGGTGGCCGCCCTATACACCAACCCAACGGCACGCATCCGGATCAACGGAGCCCTAAAAAAAACGTTCAGCATTCACAACGGCACCCGCCAGGGCTGCCCCCTGTCGCCCCTCCTGTTTGCCCTCACTCTCGAACCATTTCTGGAGGCGGTCAGACGGGACGGGGGTATAGTGGGGACCCAGGTGGGCGGAACGGAGCACCGAGTGGCGGCATATGCTGACGACATGCTCTTCTTCATAGAACAACCAAGAATCTCAGCCCCAAACTTACTGGAAGAGTTTAAGCAATATAACGTAGTTTCTAACTTAAAGCTAAACCTGGAGAAGTCGGAGGCGATGCCACTAACGCAGGACAGAGCCCTAACACAGCATATCGAAGCACACTTCCCTTTCAAAATCTGCGTGATGAAGCTCCGGTACCTGGGGGTCTGGCTGCCGAAAGATCTAACGCAGATATACCAATTGAATTTCGCACCTATACTGCAGACGCTACAACAGGACTTAAAACGATGGACATCCAAGTACATATCGTGGTTTGGCCGCATAAGCGCTATAAAAATGAACATCATGCCGCGCATCTTATACTTGTTTCAAACACTGCCCACCACCATTCCCCAAGTCTTCTTCCAGACGCTTACCACAAACGTCAGACAGTTCGTTTGGAAACAACGGCCCACACGAGTCCGGAGGACAATACTGGAACGCCCAAAGAACGAAGGGGGAATGGGACTCCCCTCCGCACTCGTGTACTACCAGGCAACACACCTACATAGGCTGATCGACTGGCACGCTAATCCAAACACCAAGCAATGGGTGGACATGGAGCTTCAACAGGCACAGGGCAAGATCCCGGCACTCATTTGGCTGGGTGAGGCTACACTCAAAGATATGAGCACGGGCAACCCGATGATAGACACTACTCTTAGGGTCTGGTGCGGGATACGGTACTCCAAACAGCTCACCACGTCACCCAATCCGCTCACACCTATAACCTACAACCCGAACTTAGCGGGCGGATTAACCCCCGCAGCCCTCAAAAATCTCCAGGCGACGGACTGGGTATACCTACACCAATGGTGCAGCGGCCGGAACCTTAGACCCCTGAGAGACTTGACACAAGACCGCGCAGTGTCCGGGCTGGATGAATTCCATTACCACCAAATCAAGTCCTATTATAACACAATCAAGGGTAAGGACCACGTACACCGCCCACTCCTACAACTGGAACACCTATGCGCAACCAGGCAACACCTCTCACACGGCGTATCAATATTATACCCAACACTCATGAGTAGCGGAGACAAGCATGCCCTGGGCTTCACGGCACGATGGGAGAGGGATGCGGGGATCGAACTCACGGATAAGGAATGGGATAAGATCTTTCAACTGACGCACAAAGGGACCATCAGCTCTAAGTACCAAGAGTGCAACTATAAAATCCTGACGCATTGGTACAGGCCCCCGGACATCCTAGCACACATGCAAGACACGATTCCCGACGACTGCTGGAGATGCGGAACCGAGAAGGGCACGGCGTACCACATCTGGTGGACATGCCCGCGCATAGCCCTGTACTGGCAAATAATACATTGCTTAATAAAAGAAATAACGGGCACCGAGCTACCTCTGCAACCCCTGCCGATGTTACTTAACCATACGCACACGCCTCTAAAGGTATACAAAAAAGGGCTCACTATACATCTGCTCACGGCGGCCAAAACGTTTATCCCCACACACTGGAAAAACACGACAGTGCCCTCCCTTGGCCAGTGGATCGCTAGGGTGGAGGACATCTACAATATGGAAATGATGACGGCCTCACAACAGGGAAGAGCTGACAAGTGTGCGCTGACCTGGTACCCGTGGATGGACTACATCGCTAGGAGGGCTGCGGCGACCGGTCCGGGAGGGGGGGCGGGGACGGCGCACGCTCCGGTGGGGCTGGAGGCTGGAGACTAATACGGACCAGACTTACACGAACGGGAGGACGCCACACAGGTGACTTCATGACTCAGGACCCTACCCAATTATCCCACGGAAAACCACAGACCAGGCACTCCGCAAATAGAGACAGCTGACTCATACCACAATGCTGACCTGATAAAATACTGTACCCGAACCTTAGGGGACACAGGCCCTGCCAGAAAAGGAGCACAACACAATGCTGCACGCAACCGAAAGGGCATCCCAGCTACACACGACTGCGGACATAACAGACTACCCGAACCCTACACCCGGTACCCATATAGAGAAAACCGTACACGACCAGCAGCCGAAACCCACCAAACATGCCGTACCCCCACAGGGGGACCCTAGGAGAGGGGTAGTGGGAGACAGGGACCGAGATGCAAGGACCGACAATGGACCACACACAGCCCAGGACGGTGGGGACAGGCGGGTGGACACTAGACAGACATAGGACCCAGGGGCACAGTGGAACCAGTGACACAACAGGGGCCAATATGGGAAACAAAGATCTCGCACGCACCCACAACGCATGACAGAAGAATAAGGTAGACAAAACAGAACACAAGCTCCACATGAATGCCACTAGGTAACACAAGACAAGTACGCACAGTTCTAAACTCTATGGGGCTTCCCCACACGCCCTCGACCATGGGACCAGGACAAAAACGACAGAAACTAGAGAGGCTGTGGGGGAGCGGGAGAGGAGGGATGTAACCCACATGACCACACGCGCCTAACTTAGGTTGGGGGCACAGACACCCAAACACACGGGGGTACCTAGGCCTCAACCAACCCAGTAGCCTAGCCTCAAAACACCGGAGGCCAATTCGCTGTTCAGTCACACAGGACCAACGCCAGGTTTAAACCAATCGTTGCTCCCAGACATGCGGAGCATGCATTACCAACTATAGCACCTAGCTTCAGCATTACCTTTAGAATGGGGGAAACAAGCGGGTCTCTGACACGTACTATGATAACTATACTCTGCCCGATTATTAAGACACTTCCTGACCAATGTACCATTCAAATTGCCTGTAATACGTCTTTACTGTTCAATAAAAACATTTTGCTTGACAAAAAAAAAAAAATAATAATAATGAAAAAAATAAAAATAAAATAATAATAAAAAAATATATTAAAAATTCCCACCCCCCACCAAGGCTCTGCATCACACACATACACACTGTACTCATACACATACACACTGCATTCACACACATACACACTGCATTCATACACACACTGCACTCATACACACACTGCACTCATACACACACTGCACTCATACACACACTGCACTCATACACACACTGCATTCATACACACACACTGCATTCATACACACACTGCATTCATACACACACACTGCACTCATACACACTGCAGTCATACACACACTGCAGTCATACACACACTGCAGTCATACACACACACTGCAGTCATACACACACTGCATTCATTATATACACACACTGCATTCATTATATACACACACTGAATTTATTATATACACACACTGCATTCATTATATACACACACTGCAAATAAATATTCAATTAATATAATTTTTTTAGGATCTAATTTTATTTAGAAATTTACCAGTAGCTGCTGCATTTCCCACCCTAGTCTTATACTCGAGTCAATAAGTTTTCCCAGTTTTTTTGCTTATACTCGAGTATATACATGCAAATGTGGCATGAAATATGTGGGCAAGACTATACGCCCATTCAAAAGACGCATTATGGAACACGTCCATTCTGTAACCTCTAATAGGGACACACCAGTTGCCAGGCACATTAGAAACCATCATGTGGACACCCCTAAATGCATCAAGTTTGCGGGAATTGAGAAAATTCAGCTAGGCAAAAGAGGGGGTGATCTAGATCAGACCCTCAAAAGGAGGGAATGCTATTGGATCTATAAGTTGGATACACTAGCCCCCAAAGGTCTCAATGAGGGCTTTACCTTCACTCCATTTATTGAAACATGATGTCTGTATATCTGTACATATGTATATAGTTATGTGTTGAAGAGTTCTAACCTATGTCTTTCTTTTAATTATGTTTATTTTTTGTAAATATGGATTTTCACACAACCGGGTACTTACCTTTTCCAACCAGCAGTAACGAATTATTAGACCCTATATAGATTAAATCAGTCCCTCTATTCCATATACTTACATCTAGAGATCCACAGCTGGATACTTCCCCCTTTTCATCCAGCAGCTATGACTGAATAGATCCCATACAATGGGAATTTTGTCCATGGTTTGATTCAAATCACATAGACTTTCCCCTGACCTTTTGGATACTTACCTTCCTCTGTGGAAGCATTTACTTCCAATAGACCATTGAGTCTTCCCCTAAACACAATGTAGTCCCATTTAGGGGCACTAGCACTGGCAAGGAAGAACTATGTACATTCTGAAGATTGCTCAACTTAGCTCTGTGGATTCACAATTTAAAATAGAGATTTATGCCTTTAAAACCGACAGTCAAGTCCTGTTCTTTTATCACTTTACACTACGGTACCCTATATGTATACATGGACACTCACCGAGTATAGCCGATATGTTTACCTATGTATAACCTCTGGGCGTCCCAGATATCGTGACATGACATGTGCACATAATTGTACTCAGGGCTGCCATCAGAAATTTTGGGGCCCCTGACAAAGCACAAGGTCTGGGCCCCCCCCGCCCCCTCCCTCCCGGGCCCGCCCACGCCCTACCTAGTCCGCTGACAATGATGCGGGACTGAATGTGGTGTGTATAGTGGAAGTGAATTAGAATGTGTGTAATGGATGTAGTGTTTGTGTGTATTAGATACTGTTTGTGCAGTGAATGCAGAGTGTGTGTTTGTGTAGCGGATGCAGTGTGTATAGTGAACGCAAAGTGTGTTTGAGTAGTGGATGTAGTGTGTGTACAGTGATGTAGTGTGTGTTTGTGTAGTGGATGTAGTGTTTGTATGTACTAGATGAAATGTGTTTAGGGGATGCAGTGTCTGTAGTGGATGCAGTGTGTGTATTAGACGCAGTGTCTGTGTATAGTGAATGCAGAGTGTTTCAATTTGTGGTGGATGTCGTGTGTACAGTGAATACAGGATGTTTGTGTAGTGGATGCTGTGTGAACAGTTAATGCAGAGTGTGTGTCAGTATAGTGAATCCAGAGTGTGTGCATAGTTTAGTGAATGCAGAGTGTGTGTTAGTGTGTAATGAATGCAGAGTGTGTGTTAGTGTGTAGTGAATGCAGAGTGTGTCAGTGTAATGCATTTAGTGTGTGTGTGTTAGTGCAGTGAATGCAGAGTGTGTGTAAATGTGTAGTGAATGCAGAGTGTGTGTAAATGTGTAGTGAATGCAGAGTGTGTGTTAATGTGTAGTGAATGCAGAGTGTGTGTTAATGTGTAGTGAATGCAGAGAGTGTGTTAGTGTGTAGCGGATGCAGAGTGTGTGTTAGTGTGTAGCGGATGCAGTGTGTTAATGTGTAGTGAATGCAGAGGGTGTGTTTGTGTAGCGGATGCAGTGTGTATAGTGAACGCAAAGTGTGTTTGAGTAGTGGATGTAGTGTGTGTACAGTGATGTAGTGTGTGTTTGTATGTACTAGATGAAATGTGTTTAGTGGATGCAGTGTCTGTAGTGGATGCAGTGTGTGTATTAGACGCAGTGTCTGTGTATAGTGAATGCAGAGTGTTTCAATTTGTGGTGGATGTAGTGTGTGTACTGTGAATACAGGATGTTTGTGTAGTGGATGCTGTGTGTACAGTTAATGCAGAGTGTGTGTCAGTATAGTGAATGCAGAGTGTGTGCATAGTTTAGTGAATGCAGAGTGTGTGCATAGTTTAGTGAATGCAGAGTGTGTGTTAGTGTGTAGTGAATGCAGAGTATGTCAGTGTGTGTGTGTTAGTGCAGTGAATGCAGAGTGTGTGTAAATGTGTAGTGAATGCAGAGTGTGTGTAAATGTGTAGTGAATGCAGAGTGTGTGTTAATGTGTAGTGAATGCAGAGAGTGTGTTAGTGTGTAGCGGATGCAGAGTGTGTGTTAGTGTGTAGCGGATGCAGTGTGTTAATGTGTAGTGAATGCAGAGAGTGTGTTAGTGTGTAGCGGATGCAGAGAGTGTGCTAGTGTAGTGAAAGCAGAGTGTGTTAATATGTAGCGAATGCAGACTGTGTGTCAGTATAGTGGATGCAGTGAGTGGGTTAGTGTGTAGTGTATGCAGAGTGCATGTTGTATTAGTGAATACAGTGTGTGTATTGTATTAGTGTATGCACTGTGTGTGTTAGTGTATGCAGTGTGTGTGTGTGTTGTGTTAGTGTATGCAGTATGTATGTTGTGTTAGTGTATGCAGTGTGTGTGTTAGTGTATGCAGTGTGTGTTGTATTAGTGTATGCAGTATTAGTGTATGCAGAGTGTGTGTTGTGTTAGTGTATGCAGTGTGTGTTGTGTTAGTGTATGCAGAGTGTGTGTTGTGTCAGTGTATGCAGTGTGTGTGTTGTGTCAGTGTATGCAGTGTGTGTGTTGTGTCAGTGTATGTAGTGGGTGTGTTGTGTCAGTGTATGTAGTGTGTGTGTGTTGTGTCAGTGTATGCAGTGTGTGTGTGTCGTGTCAGTGTATGCAGTGTGTGTGTTGTGTCAGTGTATGTAGTGTGTGTGTGTTGTGCCAGTGTAAGCAGTGTGTGTGTGTGTGTTGTGCCAGTGTAAGCAGTGTGTGTGTGTGTGTTGTGTTAGTGTATGTAGTGTGTGTGTGTTGTGTTAGTGTATATAGTGTGTGTGTGTGTGTGTGTTGTGTCAGTATATGCAGTGTGTGTGTGTTGTGTCAGTGTATGTAGTGTGTGTGTTGTGTCAGTGTATGTAGTGTGTGTGTTGTGTCAGTGTGTCAGTGTGTGTGTTGTGTCAGTGTATATAGTGTGTGTGTGTGTTTGTGTGTGTGTTGTGTCAGTGTATGCAGTGTGTGTGTTGTGTCAGTGTATGCAGTGTATGTGTTGTGTCAGTGTATGTAGTGTGTGTGTGTTGTGTTAGTGTATATAGTGTGTGTGTGTTGTGTTAGTGTATATAGTGTGTGTGTGTGTGTTGTGTTAGTGTATATAGTGTGTGTGTGTGTTGTGTTAGTGTATATAGTGTGTGTATAGTGTGTGTGTTGTGTCAGTGTATGCAGTGTGTGTGTTGTGTCAGTGTATGCAGTGTGTGTGTTGTGTCAGTGTATGTAGTGTGTGTGTGTTGTGTCAGTGTATGCAGTGTGTGTGTTGTGTCAGTGTATGTAGTGTGTGTGTGTGTTGTGTCAGTGTATGCAGAGTGTGTTGTGTCAGTGTATGCAGTGTCAGTGTATGCAGTGTGTGTGTTGTGTCAGTGTATGCAGTGTGTGTGTTGTGTCAGTGTATGCAGTGTGTGTGTTGTGTCAGTGTATGCAGTGTGTGTTGTGTCAGTGCATGCAGTGTGTGTGTTGTGTCAGTGTATGCAGTGTGTGTGTTGTGTCAGTGTATGTAGTGTGTGTGTTGTGTCAGTGTATGCAGTGTGTGTGTTGTGTCAGTGTATGTAGTGTGTGTGTGTGTGTGTGTGTGTTGTGTCAGTGTATGCAGTGTGTGTTGTGTCAGTGTATGTGTTGTGTCAGTGTATGCAGTGTGTGTGTGTTGTGTCAGTGTATGCAGTGTGTGTGTTGTGTCAGTGTATGTGTTGTGTCAGTGTATGCAGTGTGTGTGTGTTGTGTCAGTGTATGTGTGTAAATTTGCAATCTGGGGTGAGGGGGAGGAGGGGCATTTTAACATAATAATAAAAAAAAAATTACATTTATTTAAATTGTTTCTCCCCCCTCCCTGCTTACCTGTGTCTAGGGAGGGGGGAGTTTCCATCCCTGGTGGTCCGGTGGCATGGTGGGGCCCCCCGGCTTCCCTGTTACCGCAGAGGGGGCCCAGGCAGCACACAGCTTCTCCTCTTCTCTCTCCTCCAATAACTCTCGCGAGACCCGCGGAGCGTTGCCATGGCAACCGGGTCTCGCGAGAGTTATTAGCAGAAACGAGAGGAGAAGAGTCTGTGTGCTGCCTGGGCCCCCTCTGCGGTAACAGGGAAGCCGGGGGGCCCGCGGCTGCACACATAGATCGCGATATTCGCTATCTATGTGTGCAGGGAGGGAAAGTGGGGCCCAGGACTGCCAGAGCAGTCCGGGCCCCCCAGGGCCGCCGGGCCCGTGACAACCGTCATGGTTGTCACCCCCTGATGGCGGCCCTGATTGTACTTTCCGAAAGGGTGATAAGGTCACTGATCACCTCTATGAATACAGTGGACCTGATGGCATATGTTGCAATGTTTTTAACATTTGTGAAGGGGTTCACTGATCATTTCTATGAATGTAATGGGTCTTATGGATGTCCCCTCACAAGGCAGATGTCCTCTCATGATGAAGGATCAGCCGGCGATACACTCGCCGTCCTCAAGTCCCCGTCCTGTTTACACCCACGTGGGCGGACCAAACGCTGAATGAGAGCTCATACGGCACTCGCTAGTTTGGCGCGCACAGGCAGGACACGCCTATCACTATGATTGGCCATGGGATTCTTCTAAGGGTGTATTTAAACGCTGCCTGGTTCAGTACCTGGTTTACCTTTGACAAAGGCGCTTTGGCAGCGCCGAAACGTACGTTAGGTCCCTTGTTTATTTTGTTTTTAGACTAGCACGTTTTGATGTGATCACTAGGTTGGGGGAGTGGGATTTCTAGGTGTCTAACCGATGTTAGAACCAGACAGGAGAGTGCCTTCAGAGTAGAATCTTTTTTCTTCCACAGCAACATCTTCAGTTGATATTCTTTTCAAGCTCTGCATAAACAGCAGGATCTCTACAGATAGAACTATGTATTATTTTGCAACTTGTTAGCTTTATAGAGTGTAAGGGATACTTTGTTCTCCCATTTTGTACACTCTCTTATTTTGTTATCATAGATGTTGCTACAAAGGTTCCTCTCTCCTATTTGGAGCCTTGGGTTTATCCTGCTGCTATCACATTGAGCCTCTATATCTAGAGACATCTCTACAACTTTATTCTATAAGCAGGTTTATTCCCTTCAGGCACCATCAGCACTCTCTACTTTAGTCTTTAGATATATCCATAGACTATACCATCCCTACCCCCCTTGTTTTGTCCATAGTGGTGATGGTGCATTAAGTTTTATTTATTGATTCATATCCTTTTTTTGGGGATCATATTGTTTATGATGCCCGCAATAAAGTAAAGTTATTTTAACTTTGTTACTTAAGGCAGAACTACATCTGCAGAACTATTTTTCAGTGCTCCCAAAGCCGTCTCAGCTTGGGATCACACCCATTTACTTTTCTAGTCCGTGGTAGTAGCCTGTCACCTGTTAGGGTCCGGGGGGGTTAAGGGTAGGGCTCAGCGCGCTAAGTCCTCATCTGGTAGCTCAGGGGGGGGTGGGGTCATGACCCCCAGGTTTGGACGACGGGGGCGGGCCTCTGGTAGGAACGAGAGGAGTCGTAGTCCCAGAGGCAGGGCCGATCGGGCCTTAGGTGGGCGGAAAGGAGTGGTCGCGGGACGGGAGGCTTTGGTGTCCAGCGGGCGCTCCCAGGGTCGGGAAGGGGGGGCTGCTCGGGATCAGTATGCTCTGCCCAGGACTTCTTCTCCTTGGTACAGATCTCGGAGCCGCTCCGCCTCTGCAGTGGCCGGGCACTGGGTGGGCTCCCCGGTTGGAGGGTCATTGACGGATGTCGCTCATCCTGGTCGTGGGACGGTGCATGACGCAGCCCCGGGAGCTTCAGGAACGAGGGGCTTGGCCGAAGAGTCCTGTGCTTCTCTGCAATTCAGTGCGCTAGTTCACACACTTCAAGCGCTTCTCCACTCACTGGGAGCGGGGGGGTGACACAAGGAGCGGTGTGGGCCAGGTATGGGCTCAAGGAGCTGGGGTAGCGGGCCCTAGTGAGATTTCTTCCGCGGAGCAGAGTTTGGGTGGGGACACTGCAACGACGGTTACCGGGGTGGACGCGACGAGCGAGCGGGCTGAGTTGGCTGGGGGGTGGTTCCTGATGCGGCCAGGCAACACACATATGTGTCGTTTGCGGGTCCGCTGGGGGTCCACCTCAAACAGGAGGTGAAGGATAAAATCTGGAAGGGCAAATTCTGCGAGATCTTTTCTCTTCTCCCTTTGGAGGATTTTATCGACCTCAAGGAGGACGATAAATAAGACGAGAAGAAGGAGGAGGAAGGGAAAAAGAAGCGGTATCGTAAGATACCTAGGTCTTTCGGTAACTGGCTGAGGGCGTTTTGCGTGTTGGCTAGTGTTGTGGGCGAGAAATCGCCGGGCTTGTGCTCCTCCCTTTTTTGTTATTTGGACGGTATTTGGGAGGCGTACCGCACCTATGGCGGACTGGCATGGTGGCGGTACGACGAGCAGTTCAGGCAGAATTTGGCGGCTAATCCAGGTATGAGGTGGGATCAAATGGACCTGCCTATCTGGATGAAACTGATGATGGTGCAGTCCTTTCAGCCCACGGCCGGCGCAAAGGGGCAGTCTGCCTCATTAGCCGCCTTGCAAAAGGGCTTCTGCTGGCTCTTTAATGAGGACCAGTGCAAATGGGGAAACACCTGTCGCTTTAAGCACGAGTGTTCGGGCTGCGGAGGCGCCCATGGGCTCAACCGGTGCTTCAAGAAAGGGAAGTCGGGGCACGCCGGAGTCCCTACTGCGGCTGGGGGGAGGGAGAGTTTTGCTTGCCCCGGGGCTTAACCCCGGTGAGGCTAGACGCGATGGAGCCATGGCTAAGCCGCTACGGTAATAGGGCGGATGCCGTGGCGCTCCGGGCGGGGTTTGGGCAGGGGTTCTTTATCCCTTTCCGGAACCGGGGGGGGACAGGGGTTCTGCGCAATCTTAAATCGGTGGCTGAATTCCTGGGTGTGGTGCGGGAAAAACTGGGCAAGGAAGTCATGTTGGGGAGGATGGCAGGACCGTTCCCGGCTCCTCCGTTGGAGGGGCTGAGGGTTTCCCCACTCGGGGTGGTCCCCAAGAAGGAACAGGGGAAGTTCCGGCTCATTCACCACCTCTCCTACACGAAAGGGGAGTCGGTGAATTATGTTATTGACAGGGACTTGTGCTCGGTCTCCTACGCATCATTCGATAAGGCGGTCGAGCTGGTAAGGAGGGCTGGGCACGGGGCACTAATGGCTAAGGTGGATATTGAGGCGGCATTTAGGCTGCTTCCGGTCCACCCAGCGTGTCATCACTTGCTGGGGTGTTTCTTCGATGGGGAGTACTTCGTGGATTTGTGCCTCCCAATGGGTTGTTCTATCTCATGCTCCTACTTTGAGAAATTTAGTACGTTTCTTGAATGGGTAGTTATGGTTGAGGCGGGGAGTGGAGCAGTGGTGCACTATCTGGACGATTTTCTCTGTGTGGCGGCGGCGGACAAAACGGAAGGGCCGGCTACGTGCCTTAGTGATACCGGAGAAACTGACGGAAGCCAAGCACAGAGAGATGGACACAGGTTTCTTCAGGAAGGAAGAGATTCTTTATTCGGTTCACCGATCAGGACTCAGAGGGACTAATGTCACCAAAATACAACAAGTTCTGAGCCCCGGACAATAGTGCAGGCTCCTTATATAGGCACATAACTCCTCCCATATTAAGCTCCACCCGCACATTCTCATAACCAATCAAAATGAACAAGAACTAACTTCCTGCTTGACCGCATGGCTTGTCCAGCACAATGGAGGAGGGGAATACTACATCCTGTATTCTCGCACATGCTCCGTACACTACTGATCGTATCTTTGCCACGTGCAACCAACCGACCGATACACCAGTATATGCACGTACACATGCCACGTGGTAATCTCGGCCTACTAAATTTATTTTTACCGAGATTCCACCACATTCCCCCCTTTGATGCCTCTGATATTTCACAATTACGGAGGCATCACTTAACCTTGGTTTGCATATACCTCAGGTTACCATGAACCAGACCAGACTTTTCTATGATGTGAATCCCTCAACACTCCTCTTCCTGCATTGGTTCTCCCTGATTTAGAGCCTCATATTTATATATGGCCATTATCTGTGCAGCCGCCTTCCTCTCTGCTATATTTTCTATCAGGCTCTGCACAGACCTAACTACTAAAGGAATAAGACATGGCAGGAGTAGGCACAACATTAAAATCAGCATGACTCCGCCTACCAATGCCTTAAGCCCTCCAAACTGCTCATACCAGTTACCAAACCAACTACTTGGATTATACCCTTTCCATACCTGAGTAGGCACATGCGCTAGTTTAACCATATGGCTAGTAAGCTCAGCTATTGCTTGCCCTTCGTCATCTATTTGAAGACAGCAATTGCTCAGGTTAAACTTCCCACATACACCTCCCTCTACTGCCAATAGGTAATCCAAGGCTAATCTATTTTGATAAACTGCTGTCCTCATCCTGGTATTATGCTTCGCTAGAAGATTGAGCGCTTGTGAGGTCTCATTAGTAATTATCTCAACCACCGCCTGTAACCTTATAATGCGGTTGAGCATATATATTGGGGTCCTATACCCGAAAGTACCATCCTCTGCCCAAGTGGCTGGCCCATAATAGTCTATAATACGCTGGGGAGGCCATTCATCATCTTCCCAGGCGCCTATCTTTATGGGTCCCCTTTTCTTCCTATGATTCACATCATACACTTTAACTCCCAAAGTCTCACCTGTTTCAATAGGTAACAAGAAGAAGGATGGTTTGAGCATACCCAACACACATGCCCCTTCCCAGTCCTGTGGCAACTCCGAATAGGCCTTCTTACCACAGATCCAGTACAAATTTGCTGGGGCTTTCCAACTAGATGTGATAGATAGGTCAAACCATACGTCCTTTAAATTGGCATATCTTGCAAACGGGTTGGGTGGTTCTGAGACATTTAAAGCCGACCACCAAGTTGTATTCTTTGTATCATCATCATAGGCTTTTTGCCCTAGACAAGTTAGTTCTCCTACAGAAGTATTAAACATCATTCCTTTCCTTGCTATGCAAACATAACCTATGATGGAGGTTTTTAATCTCCACTCAGATTTACCTCTAACACTCCTCTGATAATCGGCTTGTGTAGATATTAATTGTTCAACTGCCTCAGAACCGGACATTACCTCCTTTGCTTCCCAAGGCCATTGGTCTCCCATGTTAGTACCTCCACACACTTAGCAGTTGGTTACATTAAGACTACCAGCAATACTCTCAGCTAAATCTATAAACAGGTTTTTAGCGTTATGGGGAATCTTATTATCTACACTCATCTCTTCATAAAAAGAATGGTATACCTGATGAGTTTGGGATGTTACAGTATCGGTCTCTATCCCTATAAACAATATTGTCCCAGGATCTAAACCCGTCCCATATATTTGAAACCCAAATAAGTTACCATATCTGTCTAGGAATTGGTCAGGATTATTTATAAGAATATGGACTGGGTTGCATTCCATAGACTTACAGTATGGTTTGGTAGGCAACTTAGTAACAATAATATCCTTGTCTGCTCTCTGTCCCCAAGTTGCCCACCCCACACAAGACCAATATGGGCAGAGATTATATTCCCTATCTGGGCATCTTGGACTTACATACTTGTTTTTACTACTGGGACAAATATATTTATCGTTAGACCCATACGTTCTCTCCCACCTAAGATCCCCACATACATTCCACAGCTTTCTACCACTTGATATCGCTTTACATGCATCAAATAGCAGAACACCCGAAGAATGTACGGTTTCTAACTCAGTTTTATTTATTAGGGTCCCCTGAGGATCTCCATTCCTGAGGGTCAACCAGATTGTACGGGGTTGATACTCCGGATTGAAGCACTTAGGTTCTCCTACTCCTAAATGGCATACACTATATTCTATACCTAGGTATCTACACCTAGACACATCACCTTTACACTCATATTGTGAATGCCAAATTAGGGTCTGGGAAATATGATTACCTGTTATAGTAGTCTTAATGCAAACCTCACAGCTAGGAGTGTCGGTACCTCTACCTTCCTGAATATAAAAAGACATATAAATAAACATTATCATTAACACTTCTTTCGTCGGCTGCATCCTCAGTCTTCGTCCGTGCGATGGCACCTCAGCTTCCAGGATGTAAGGGCTGCAGGGAATGGAGTTCTGCTCGTCTTCACAGGGGTCCCTTCGAGACTTTCCTGGCTTTTAATAATACGTTGGTGAGCGGACAGGCGTTATTATGGCCGTCAAAACACTCACTTACCAATCTCTGTAACAACAATAATTGTAATCCACAAGGTTTCCTCGTCACTCCGACCGGATCTTGCAGGGATTCTCTGGATCTGGTGTAACTTGCCAAGAATCTACTGCTGCTGGTTTAACCCTGGAGTGATGAATCCACGGAGTCACTTCGGCCACTTTTATTGCTGTAGGGGTAGACAAAAGAACAACATAAGGACCCCTCCACTTAGGCCCTAACGGTATATTATTCCACTCTTTAATCCACACTTGATCTCCTGGATGGTAACTATGAACAGGGGGATAAATATTCACAGGTAATCTATTTTGTACCCATTTCTGTACCTCCTCCATAGTTTTACCCAACTCTACAACCTGCTGCCGGGTAATTCCTTCTCCCAACTGACTCAAATCCCCCCTTAAGTTACCAAGTACGGGAGGTGGACGCCCATACATGATTTCAAAAGGAGAGAGACCCATCCTTCTGGTAGGTGTACTGCGAATACGCAACAGAGCTATAGGCAAAAGAACATTCCACTTGAGTTGGGTTTCCTGACACATCTTTGCCAACTGATTCTTAATAGTTCTATTCATTCTTTCTAATTTACCAGAACTCTGAGGTCTATATGCCGTATGAAGTCTCCACTTAATACCAAGCATATGAGTCAGTTGTTGTAGGCACTGGTGAACAAAGGCTGGACCATTATCCGATCCTATAGTCCTATAGAGCAGGGTAGTCCATATTGGGGTATTATTTCTCGTAGCAGGAATCGCACAACTTCTCCTGCTTTCTCTGTACGAGTAGGACATGCTTCTACCCAGCCTGAATAGGTGCACACAACTACTAATAGGTAGCGATGTCCACCAGATTTAGGCATAACTGTATAGTCAATTTGTAGATCGGACATAGGGAGTCCCCCCATATACTGAACTCCTGGTGGCTTTACTGGTCCTTGCCTTGCATTATTTTTAGCACATGTTACACATCTTCGTACAATGGCTTGAGTTAAGTTGGACAATCTTGGTATGTAGAAATGTTTTCTGAGAGATTCTTCTGTACTATCTCTTCCAGAATGAGTCCCGTTGTGATAATTTTGGACA
Organism: Pelobates fuscus; assembly: GCF_036172605.1. NCBI lineage: Eukaryota > Metazoa > Chordata > Amphibia > Anura > Pelobatidae > Pelobates > Pelobates fuscus. The sequence goes on along the minus strand of NC_086321.1, from coordinate 296,046,521 downwards.
ATTTCTACCGCTAGTGATGCTGGAATAACTATTCTCCCATCTTCTAACTGATACAATTTGTTCTCCAGGTACTTTCCAGGTTCAGTCTTTAACCACTCTTCTTCTTGAGCTGTATAAACTGGAGTCCATTGAGACACTGGAGTCGGTATAAGAGCAGCTATATGTTCCACATATTCCTGTCTTCCTGATTCAGCGGCACGCTTAGCTGCATTATCTGCCATCCGATTTCCTTTGGTTACATCACCATCGCCTCTCAGATGCGCTCGACAATGTTTAATACCAACTTCTTTCGGTTCCCATACTGCTTCCAATAGTTGTAGTATTTCCGCTGCGTACTTGATTTCTTTACCCTCTGAATTCAATAGTCCTCTTTCTTTATACAAAGCTCCGTGGGCATGAGTGGTTAAAAACGCATACTTGGAGTCCGTGTAGATGTTCACTCTTAAACCTTCAGCCAATTGTAACGCTCGTGTTAGTGCTATCAATTCTGCCTTCTGTGCTGATGTTCCTTTTGACAATGGCCGAGCTTCTATCACCTTGTCTATCGTTGTTACTGCATATCCTGCATAGCGAATCCCTTCTTTCACATAACTACTGCCGTCTGTATAATATTGGACATCAGGGTTCTGGATGGGAAAATCACGAAGATCTGGTCTACTTGAAAATACTTCATCCATCACCTCCAAACAATCGTGTTGACTTTTAGTAGGTTGTGGCAAAAGGGTGGCCGGATTTGATACTTAGTCATGCGGCTGTTACTGAACCAATGATTGCCTTTGTAATCTAGCAACGTTTGTACTGCGTGCGGGACTCGCACATAAAGTTCTTGACCCAGAGTGAGTTTATCGGCTTCAGCTACCAGCAGGGCGGCTGCAGCTACGGCTCTTAGACAAGGTGGAAGACCACTGGCCACTGCATCCAATTGTTTAGACATATAGGCAACAGGTCTTTGCCATGATCCCAAGTACTGTGTTAATACTCCCACAGCCATTCTTCTTTGCTCGTGTACATATAAGTAGAATGGTCGTGTGTGATCAGGTAGACCTAATGCTGGGGCACTCATCAAAGCCTTCTTCACATCTTCAAATGCCTTTTGCTGTTCTGGGGTCCATAGGAAGGGGTCGTGTTCTGTACCCTTGATAGCTGCATACAGAGGTTTTGCCAATATCGCATAACTGGGAATCCATATCCTACAGAAGCCTGCTGCCCCCAAGAACTCTCGCACTTGTCTTCTATTCTTGGGTATTGGTATTTGGCACACAGCTTCTTTTCTCTCCGGCCCCATTATTCTTTGACCTTCAGAGATATGGAATCCCAGATATTTGACAGTTGGCTGACACAATTGAGCCTTCTTCCTAGACACCTTGTATCCTGCCTTCCAGAGAATGTGCAGTAGATCATGTGTTGCTTGCTGACATATTTCTCTTGTAACTGCGGCTATCAACAAATCATCTACATATTGTAATAGTACACACTCTCCTGGGATGGACTTGAAATCCAGCAAGTCTTGACTTAAAGCTGACCCAAATAGGGTAGGTGAATTTTTAAACCCTTGGGGCAGTCTTGTCCAAGTCATCTGGCGTTTCGAGCCCGTTACAGCATTTTCCCATTGGAATGCGAAGATACATTGGCTTTCCGCAGCAATTCGGAGGCAAAAGAAGGCATCTTTGAGGTCTAAGACTGTAAAATAGGTAGCCCCGCCCGGAATTAAAGCAAGCAGGTTATATGGATTGGGCACAACTGGGTGTATACTTACAACTGCATCATTGACTGCTCTCAAGTCCTGCACAGGGCGATACTCATCTGTACCGGGCTTTTGAACAGGCAGCAATGGGGTGTTCCAGGGGGAAGTACAGAATTTTAGGATACCATACCGTATGAACTTATCCAGATAAGATTGAATATTCTTCTTAGCCTTCTGCGGGATATGATATTGCCGTAGGCTCACTGGATAAACCCCAAGTTTTAGTTCAATTCGAATGGGTGGAATATTGCGGGCCAGTCCTGGTGGGTTGTTCTCTGCCCAAACTCCTGGTATGTTGAATAAGGATTCATCACTCTTAGGGTTTTGGCTAGTCAACGCTGTATAAAGTCGCCACTCTTCTTCCTTTGGTACTGATAATGTCATAATACCTGAAGGTCCATTAAACTTTAAGGATGTTGTTCCATTTGGTAGGAACGTTATCTGTGCTTGTAGTTTTGATAGCAAATCACGTCCTAGCAATTGGACTGGACATTCAGGCATATAAAGGAATTGATGTTTCACTACGTGGCCTCCCAATGTACATTGTCGACTTTTAAGAACCGGTTTTGCAGCACTTCTTCCAGTTGCTCCTATTACGGTGATAGTTCTTCCAGATGGAGGAGCAACTAGGTCAGTCACCACCGAATGTTCAGCACCAGTATCAATCATGAATGCACTCCTTTTTCCCCTTATTGATACTTCGACCATAGGCTCCGCTCGGCCAAGGGGGATGGAGCCCGGTCGGTATCAATAGTCATCCATGACCGTGTCAGCCAATCCTACAAAGTCCCTGTCTTCTCTATCGCGGGATCTCTGCGCTGCGGGATAATATCTATCTTCCCTAACACTACCTCTGTTATTACCATTACTCCCTCCGGGACCTCCTCTACCTCTCGCTCTACCTCTAAAGTTTCCATATCCTGCCCTGGGTTGGTCTCTCTCATACTGCTCCCTTTTTGGACACTCGCTTCTCCAATGCCCTTCTTCTCTACAGTATGTGCACTGATTCCTACTCAGGGGTTCCCTATTCCACTTGCTATCGCCTCTATCCGGTCCCCGTCTGTCTACGCCTGCGATCGCTACCGCTAGCATATCCGCCTTTTTACGCATCTTGCGCTCTTCCTCTTTCTTATTCTCTGATTCCCTATTCATGTAAACTTTGTTTGCTACCTCCATTAGTTGGGTGATGGACATTCCTACAAACCCTTCTAACTTTTGTAGCTTGCGCTTAATATCTCCGTAGGCTTGGCTGACAAAGGCAGAGTTTACCATTCGGGAATTCTCAGGGGCTTCCGGATTAAAGGGGGTGTACAAGCGGTATGCCTCCAATAATCGGTCATAAAAGACACTGGGCGGTTTATCACTTTTCTGTAACACCTCAGCCGTCTTAGACATATTTATAGCTTTCTTCCCTCCGGCTTTCATGCCAGCAATTATAGCGTCTCTATAGGCTTTTAAATGAACCATATCTGCACCATTAACATTCCATTCAGGATCAGTGTTAGAATAATGAGCTGTGGCCCATGCTGCTGGATTAGCTTGATTTAATGTACGGGCTTCTTCTTCCAGCGCTTTAATGGCCGCTTGGTTTATCCTAGTTCTCTCCTCGTTGTTAAATAATGTCATAAGTAATTGCTGGCAATCAGCCCAAGTTGGATTGTGCGTCTGGACTATCGAGGTGAACAGGTCGGTCATGGCTTGAGGTTTGTCAGTGTAAGAGGAATTATGGGTTTTCCAATTTAAGAGATCGGTAGTTGTGAACGGGACATATACGAAGACTGGGTCAGCATATACTAATTGATCTTCATCATTAAGGTGTGCTGAGCCGGGAGCCAAACGAAGTGGCATTTGATAATGTTTAGGCTTTTGGGTACCGGTCAGTTGTCGGGTTAGTATAGGGCTTCGTTGAGGGGCGTCGGTTAGGGGTTCCAGTCGAGGGGTAGTAAGGCATGGGGATGTGGAAGCTTTATTGTGGGGAAGGTCGGTGAATAAAATATTCCGGGCCGGGCTAGAGGAAGCCTGACCGGAAGCTTGATATGGCGCCAAATCAGGATATGTGGGTTTAACGGGGGTTGGTACCGGAAGGGGAGGTTTAGTAATGAGGGGGATGGACTCTGAACTAGAGGAGGAAGTAGATGGGGACAACGGGGAAAGGGGTGTAGTGCTTCCTGTATCACTTCCTCTTCCTCTTCCTGTGGAGGAGGAGTAAGGGGGAGGCATAGGGATCTCGGACTCAGGAGGCGTGTCCAAAATGGGCGTAACCATGGCCCTAGTGGACAAACGAGTCCTGGCCACCATGAGGCGACATTGCTCCTCGTGGCATACTCGGATCCATCTTGGCGAGTCGTTTACGGCCTGCCTCCAACAATCAATGTATGGAAACTGTCCGTAAAGTTCAGGCCTACCAGATACAGCCACGTGTACACGCTGTACCAGATTTGGATCTAAACTGCCACGTGGCGGCCATGCGGCAACCAAAGTAGGCCATTCCCTAGTACACAAAGTAATCAAACGTACAGAAGACATTTTAATCCCAAAATCACATTTTGTAAATCCCTTTTTAAAATTCTTTAACATGCATCCTAAGGGATCCAAAATCGTCGAGTCCGACGCGCCCATACTTAACAATGGAGCGTCGTTTCCATATACATGCACTCTATCAACGGTCACACCCGTTCCCTCGGCAACAGCACCACGTGGTACAGTTACCAAGTGAAACGTACAAAATAAAAACACTCAGGGAATTCCCGTACACACACAGCTGTTGCACCAGTCACTAAGTAACTAATACTATGCCCTTTGGCGAAACTATACAGTCACCCACGCTATAATTCCCTATATATGAATTACCCGTCTATAACATACCCCAGTAACATCGTCTTTACAAACAGCAGTTACAGTACGGTTAGCATAGGTCAAAGTACAATTTAAGGTCACAGTACAATTAATAGTGGTTATGGTGTTAGACATGCAATAGACGACAAGTATTAGTATTCATATACAGTGTCAGTAAATATACAGGGTTATGGTACCGTGCGCTATAATACAGCTACACACTATTAACACTCTCGCTAGACGGCAGAGCTCACGCTATCTAACAAGATACACACGCTCCTAAACAATCTTTAACACATATACAATTCCCAACTAATCTATTGGCCAGTACCTTGATGGACTACCTAAAACTATCTACATCCGTTTTGGATAGCCACACTGCCCAAGCACCACATATAGCGAACTAGAGGGCGGAATTTACAACAGAACCCTCTTAGTCTATCTACTCTATCAAAAGTCTAGTGGGTTCCAAATTTACACGCCTTCCCACTTAGCCAAGATAGGTTGAGAGCTAGCGGACCGAATTTACACAGACGCCGCTTAGTCTCCCGGTCCCTCCGACCTAGCGAACAAAATGTACACCCTAGAACGCTAGTCTAGACAAGACACCGGTGTCCGGCTAGGGCTATTTACACAGAACCCCGCCTGACTCCAAAACAAATTAAACGGTCTTACTAAAGAGCGTTCAATTGAGCGGTGCGCCTTCGCTCCTTCCCTCCACTGGAGGGGGCAGATTCCGTACACAATTCAAACCCCTTATGGGCCTACCGCACAATCGGTATACCCCTAGTGGGTCCGCCGTCTAAAACAGCGGTCGTCTTACCTCCTCGTTCCTGAACCTGAGTTCACACTCATCGACGGGGACACCCCAGCACTTACTACGTAGAGGCCGATGATCTCCTGGACAACAGACCAGTGGCGCCGAGATGAAGGGAGGTCCACGCAGAAGTTCAGGGGTGCAGCCGTAGAGAACGTGGGCAAAGATAGACCGTCTCACGCCTCTGCTTCTCAGCTACCATTGAACGATGAGCTTCCCGGCCAATGCACCAAATGATACCGGAGAAACTGACGGAAGCCAAGCACAGAGAGATGGACACAGGTTTCTTCAGGAAGGAAGAGATTCTTTATTCGGTTCACCGATCGGGACTCAGAGGGACTAATGTCACCAAAATACAACAAGTTCTGAGCCCAGGACAATAGTGCAGGCTCCTTATATAGGCATATAACTCCTCCCATATTAAGCTCCATCCGCACATTCTCATAACCAATCAAAACGAACAAGAACTAACTTCCTGCTTGACCGCATGGCTTGTCCAGCACAATGGAGGAGGGGAATACTACATCCTGTATTCTCGCACATGCTCCGTACACTACTGATCGTATCTTTGCCACGTGCAACCAACCGACCAATACACCAGTATATGCACGTACACATGTCACGTGCTAATCTCGGCCTACTAAATTTATTTTACCGAGATTCCACCACATTAGTTTTCTTGGGCTGGAGATAGACACGGTACAAGGGGAGTGTCGGCTGCCGTTGGAAAAGCTACAGAGGCTGAAAGGGGAGGTGGCAGCGGTGGCACAAGCCCGCAAGGTTACACTGCGGCAGCTGCAGTCGTTGATCGGGATGCTGAATTTTGCGTGCAGGGTGATCCCAATGGGCAGGGTGTTAAGCCGTAGTTTGTCGGCTGCGACGGCGGGGGTGCGATCCCCGCGTCACTTCATTCGGGTATCGTCGGCCATGAGGGCCGACTTGGCCATATGGGAGGCCTTCCTGCGGGAGTTCAATGGGACGCCGATTTTTAGGCAGGAGGGCGTGTCGGCTGCGGAACTGGAGCTGTTCACTGATGCGTCTGGTAGCATAGGCTTCGGGGCCTACTTTGGGGGAAGTTGGTGTGCGGAGCGATGGCCGGGGGAGTGGCGAACGAGCCCCCTCATGCGTAACTTGGCTTTCTTGGAGCTGTTCACGCTGGTCGTGGCGTTGGCCCTGTGGGGGGATAGGCTGCGGGACTGGAAGGTGGTCTTTTTCCTGGACAACATGGCCGTGGTGCATGCTTTGAATAATCAATCGGCGTCGTCGAAACACGTGGTCAGGTTGCTACGGCGTTTCGTTTTGTTGTGCATGTTGCTAAATGTTGTTTTTCGCGCACGCCATGTGCCTGGGTTCATGAATGATGTGGCTGACGCTCTGTCTCGTTTTCAGTGGTCCCGATTCCGGACGGTGGCGCCGTAAGCGCAGGAGGTGGGGCAGGCATGCCCAGACAAAATTTGGCGGCTCGGTGCGACCTGCTTGGGGGACTCGTGAAGGCTTCGCTGGCGCCGGCCACATGGGCCGCATACAGTAAGGTCTGGGAATTTTGTGAAAGGTCATGGGATGGGTTGAACCGCACGCTAGCGGGGGAATCGCTCACGGATGCGTTCCTCTGGTACACCTGTCAATTTCTGGATAAGGGGGTGTCCCCGGCAGTGGTTGACAGGTCCACGGCGGCGATGGCTTTCTGGTTTAAGCTACACGGGAAAGAGGTTCTTACTAAGGACTTTGTCATCAGGCAGGCACTGAAGGGGTACCGGCGGTGCCGCAGGCGGCCTGACACTCGGCGCCCCGTATCGGTGCGAGTGTTGGGGGACCTGGTCAGATTGTTGCCTAATATTTGTTTCGACAGGTTCGAAACATCGTTGTTCCAGGCGGCATTTCTGTTGGCCTTTTTTGGAGATTTTTGGTTAGGGGAGTTAGTAAGTGCCCTGAGGGCTGCGGCCGGGGGGGTACAGGTGTCGGGGGTCCGAGTGCTGGAGGGGAAGGTGGTTGCACACCTGGCAAAATCCAAGACGGACATGATAGGCAGGGGCCGGGACGTGACGCTGCGGGCCCTGCCGGGCTCCGCTCTGTGCCCGGTGGCCGCGGTGGTGGGGTACATGGCACGGATTTCGGGGGTTGGGTGATCGCTGCTGGTACACGCGGACGGGTCTTCCCTCTCCCGGTTCCAATTCACCAAGGTTTTTCGGTCAGGCCTGGGGAAGCTGGGATTGAGGGCAGATAAGTTTGGTACACACTGCTTTCGCATTGGGGCGGCCACGGAGGCAACACGGTTGGGTCTGGGGGATGACATAGTGAAGCGAATTGGGAGATGGGAGTCGGTACAGTTCCGTTCGTATGTGCGCTTGGGTTTATTGGACTAGTATGGTGGGGGACCTTCGAGGATCCTGGGGGGGCTGGATACAAAAAGGGTTGTTACGATCTGTTTTCTTCTCTTCCCCCAGGCCGTGTCACATGGATCGTGGGCCATTCATTTGTCTTCTGGGCCGAAAGGAGGGCTGCAGCTCGAGCTCAGGGCCACCAGCTGGGCTTTCATAGTGACCAGTTGGCAGTGCAATGGTTTGGGTACAGGGGTTTTTGTTGGGGGGAGGTCTGCGGGATGGTGTTCCGGATGGTGGCAGGTGGGCAAAGGCTGGACCTGCTGGTACTCCATGCGGGGGGGCAATGACTTAGGCCTCACACCGCAGCGGCGGCTGGTGAAGTGGATGAAGCAGGACCTTAACAGTTTAAGGGACCTGCTTCCTGGGGTGAAGTTGGTCTGGTCGGAAATTGTCCCGAGGAGGCGATGGCGGCACGCTAGGGACTCGGAGGCTATTGACAGGTGTAGGAAGAAAGTGAATAGCTTGATGGCAAGCTTCGTGCGGAAGCTAGGGGGTGTGGTGGTACGGCACAGCGAGTTGGAAGGTGGGTTGCCGGGGTACTACCGCTCGGATGGAGTCCATCTCTCGGCAGTTGGTTGGGATCTGTTGACCCTGGGCTGGCAGGATGGCATAACCAAGGCACTTTTTCTTTGGGGTGGCGAAGCTCAGACAGCATAAGGAGTCAAGGTCTGAGCTTGTGGCGGGATAGGGAGCTGAAGGAGAAGAAATAGGCTCCCTAGGATGAACGTCATGGAGATGTGAAACTGTGGTCATTGGTGGTTAGTAGGTTCCGAGTCCTGTCGGTGGCTCAGAATCTGGTGGGGCAGGGGTATCCGGGTATACCCCTGCCATGGTTAATTTATGTTTGGCACTTTAAGTTGGTATGTTGGTATGTATGTTATATATATATATATATGTGTGTGTTATTTATATGGGGGTCATTGCCTTTTATATCAATAGAAGGATTTGGATGCGAGGGCGGAGTATGGGGGGCAATGACCCATGTTTATTGTTAAATTATTATTATGGTTATTAATATGGTAATTCAAAAATTATTATTATTCAGGATTGTTTTAAATAAAGCTGTGAACAAATTTTCCCATATACCTGCGTGTCAGTGAGTTATTGGGTTAGGTATGTGAGAGGGTTGTCCTGGAATCCGACTGCCCATATGGCGACTATACACTGGTCATGTAATTTTTTTATTTTTTATTTTTATTTTTAAATGGCCATGTTTATTTGCAAACTAGGGTCACAGCTATACAAGCGTGCTGTGCCCCCGAACTATGCAAACTTGTACTAATCTTTGTGGGAGCAGACTATGGTATTTATTTCTGCTTTGAATCATTTTACAAACCACATTTGAAGTGGTCCAGATATATTGACAATATAAGTTTTTTCTGGACTGGACCTATGTCCCTAATTCATGAAATGGTGACAACCTTAACACTTTGTCTGTGATATCTTCCCAATAGCACAGACAACACAGCCACACACAAGAATACAACCTACAGCATTAAAGGACCATACTCCTGCACATCCAGCAATGTGGTTTCAATGCACCAAATGCCACCTAGCATGCTACATTGGGAAAATCACCCAGCAATTAAATGGCAGAATGAATATGCACAGATACTCCATTAAACACCACAAAGAAGAATCATACTGCACTCCTCTGGGACACCACTTTACCCAGCCTGGCCACTCAATGAAGGACCTAAAAATCTAAGTACTGAAAGGGGGTTTTAAAAATACCCAAGAAAGAAAAACATTTGAAACCAGAATGATCCAATTGTTTAACAGCAAGAATAGAGGACTAAATATTGAATTGGGTTTCCTGTCCCACTACTAACACTTTACATGAACACTCCCCCAGCATTATCTTACTGTTCTGTCATATGTATCAACACTTTAAAACACATTCCAATATGTTTATTCTATCAATATAGAAACATAGAATGTGACGACAGATAAGAACCATTTGGCCCATCTAGTCTGCCCAATTTTCTAAATACTTTCATTAGTACCTGGCCTTATCTTATAGTTAGGATAGTCTTATGCCTATCCCATGCATGCTTAAACTCCTTTACTGTGTTAACCTCTACCACTTCAGCTGGAAGGCTATTCCATGCATCCACTACCCTCTCAGTAAAGTAATACTTCCTGATATTATTTTTAAACCTTTGCCCATCTTGTTGTGGTAGTTTTTCTTCTTTTAAATATAGTCTCCTCCTTTACTGTGTTGATTCCCTTTATGTATTTAAATGTTTCTATCATGTCCCCCCGTCTCGTCTTTCCTCCAAGCTATACATGTTAAGTTCCTTTAACCTTTACTGGTAAGTTTTATCCTGCAATCCATGAACCAGTTTAGTAGCCCTTCTCTGAACTCTCTCTAAAGTATCAATATCCTTCTGAAGATATGGTCTCCAGTACTGCGTACAATACTCCAAGTGAGGTCTCACCAGTGCTCTGCACAATGGCATGAGCACTTCCCTCTTTCTACTGCTAATACCTCTCCCTATACAACCAAGCATTCTGCTAGCATTTCCTGCTGCTCTATTACATTGTCTGCCTACCTTTAAGTCATCAGAAATAATCACCCTAAATCCCTTTCCTCAGATGTGGAGGTTAGGACTCTCAAATATTCTGTACTCTGCCCTTGGGTTTTTACGTCCAAGATGCATTATCTTGCACTTATCCACATTAAATGTCAGTTGCCACAACTCTGACCATTTTTCTAGTTTACCTAAATCATTTGCCATATCGTAGTATCATCAGGAAAAAGACATACCTTACCATCTAGACCTTCTGCAATATCACGAATAAAAATATTAAATAGAATGAGTCCAAGCACAGATCCCTAAGGTACCCCACTGGTGACAATACCATGCTTCGAATATACTCCATTGACTACAACCCTCTGTTGCCTGTCACTCAGCCACTGCCTTACCCATTCAACAATATTGGAATCCAAACTTAAAGATTGCAGTTTATTGATAAGCAACAGTGTCAAAAGCCTTACTGAAATAAGGAAATAAGCAATAAGCAGGGCCGGACTGGCCCACCGGGATACTGGGAAATTTCCCGGTGGGCCGCGGCACCTGGGGGGCTGGAGATGGAGAGGGAGCCCTGCTCCCTGTATTTTAATAATATCGCGGCCGCCGGCCGCATGTCGGTGCCGCCGGGTGGCCGGTCCGGCGGCACACTATGAGGTGATTACTCACCTTGCGGCCGGCGGCCCCATCTCCTCTGCTGACAGGTATGCTGCTGTCAGTATCAGTGAGTGTGCCGGGCGGCCGCCTAAGCGATCCAGCAGCACACTCACTGATACTGACAGCCGTGCAGCTGTCAGCACAGGAGGACTGAGGGAGGGGGCGGAGCTAACTACCAAGCTCCCTCGCGGTTCCCATGATTCCCAGCATCTACACATCATAGAGTAGGGATTACTCTATGATGTGTAGATGCTGGGAATTATGGGAACCGGGAGGGAGCATGGGAGTTAGCTCCGCCCCCTCCCTCAGTCCTCCTGTTGCAGCAGGTACAGAGAAGAATAGGGGAAGGGGAAGGGGACAAAAAGAGGGGAAGGGGGGGACAAAAAGAGGGGAAGGGGGGACAAATAGAGGGGAAGGGGGGACAAAAAGAGGGGAAGGGGGTCAAATAGAGGGTAAGGGGGGATACATAGAGGGGTAATAGAAACACAGGGGAAGGGGGGACACAGAGACTGAGGGGTAATAGAGAGACAGGGAATGGGGGGGGCAAAGAGAGGGGTAATAGAGAGACACCAGGGAAGGGGGGGACAAAGAGACAGAGGGGTAATAGAGAGACAGGGGATGGGGGGACAAAGAGAGGGGGTAATAAAGAGACACCAGGGAAGGGGGGGGGCAAAGAGACAGAGGGGTAATTGAGAGACAGGGCATGGGGGGCGAAGAGATGGGGTAATAAAGAGACACCAGGGAAGGGGGGGGCAAAGAGACAGAGGGGTAATAGAGAGACAGGTAATGGGGTGGACAAAGAGAGGGGTAATAGAGACACCAGGGAAGGGGGGGACAAAGAGACAGAGGGCTAATAGAGAGACACGGGATGGGGGGGATAAAGAGAGGGGTAATAGAGAGACACCAGGGAAGGGGGGGGGACAAAGAGACCGAGGGGTAATAGGGAGACATAGGGGTTGGGGGGACAAAGAGAGGGGTAATAGAGAGACACAGGAGAAGGGGGGACACAGAGACAGGTGGGGTAATAGAGAGACACCAGGGAAGGGAGACAAAGAGACAGAGGGGTAATAGAGAGACACAGGGGATGGGGGTACAAAGAGAGAGGGGTAAGAGAGAGACACAGGGAGGAGATGGGGAAGAGAGACTCAGGGAGGAGAGGGGGAAGAGAGACAGGGAGGAGAGGGGAGAAAGAGACACAGAAGGTTTGTTGGCTGGGGCTAAGAACAACGCAAAAGGGGCTAGGGAAAGAGAATTACAGAGGCTGGAGAAGGGTAAAAAGAAACACACAGGGACTGGGATGAAGTAAAAGATGCACAAGGGTCGCTGTAAGTGAAAAAAAGGAGACAATTGGAGACAAGATACACTAAACGAGGTAAAAGTAATAGACGTAAATTGATGTGATCCTGATAGTAATACACACACATATATATATATATATATATATATATATATATATTGATGTGTGTATTAGTAACATATAATTATGCCTATAATATTTACACATATAGTAATATACATTTATATATGCATAATACACACATAAATGTCATTAATATATATATATATATATATGTAATGAGCACGTATTGGCCCAGTCTTGTTGCTAGTTGCATTCTCATGCACCATAACATATTTAAAGTTTAGAGCGCACCCATAGAACTTCAAAATAAACAAGCTAACTTAATTTTTGTTTAGTTGTGCAATTGCAGACATTCAGCATTTCAGTATCATTACTAAAATGTCCTTAATAGGCCAAAGTAGGTGTACTGAAACATTGATTACATGCAAATGTACGTCTACTTAAAATAAAGGCACTCTTTTGTTTATTTTGAAGTCCTATATGCGTTCTTTCGTTGGAGTAAGAGTTTTCAATTTCAAGTTATTTTTTCACCTCTATATCAGCACACTATGCTGGCGCGACGCATTATTGGGCTGGTATAGAATTTTTTTCCAGGGCTGCTTTTAGTTTCCAGTCCGGCCCTGGCAATAAGTACTATGTGTAGACCTATGCTTTCCCATACTCTTATGCATGTATGCTTATATATGACTGTGCATTTATATTGGTGTATATGAGTTTATGTGCATGTATGTATATGTGTATTTATATGTATATGTTCACGTGTTTATGCGTTTGCATACACATATTTATGTGTGTGTATGTATAAAGTGTACCATCTTTTGCACTGTCTGCTTGTTTTTTTTTCTCCCTCTCCCCCCTCACTCTGCTCTTCAGAAAGATATTTATGACCCTCTGCAAGAATGGTGTCTTATCTGCACTCATGTCGCTTTAACCCCTGTATCACAACTCAACTTTGAATGTGTCGTCTTGCTCAGAAATGCTTCAGACTTGAGAAATGGAGGTTCTCCCGAATGCTTGTCATTAAAAAATTGTTAGTCCAATAAAAAAGGTATTACAAGATACAAATGTTATCAGTTTTAAAAAAAAATAATATATATATATATATATTTGTGCTCGGAATTTAATATGTAATGGATAATGTCAGAGATAAAAGTTGGTTGTGGTGTGCCGAAACCAACGTCCGAGTGGGCCTGTAAATAAGAGGGCAAAGAGAAAAAAAACACACTTTATTGCATTTGTTTACATTACTAAATTCCTGAAGGCTTGGAGAAGTTCTCTTTCTGGTCGTGGAATGTACGTATTGTATATAGAGGACTTCCAGCGACCCAGTCTCTTTATGATGTGGACCGGGGTGTTAGTACTAGAAGCTGATGAAGCAGCTCCTATGCGAAAGGAATGCCCGGAGAATGAAGCTGGGTTGTAACCCAATTTTCCCAATAGGATTCTAACATGCGTGGTGAATTTTGCTGTAGTGAGTGGGTGCCCTTGTAGTTGTAAGAGTGGTGAGTCTGGTAAGTGCGTGTTATGGGTTGACCGTAAGAGGTCTAGTGTCTTAACTGGACACCAAGCATTGTCTGTTGGAAAGAGAGGAATGATACTGGGGTGTAGGGATTAATTAGTTTTGGTAGATGGGATTGTGAGAATGTAATAGTCGTCTACTTTAGTGAGTTGTGAGGTTTTAAGGTTGTGAGTGGTACCTCCTTGACAAACAACGGTAAATTCCCTAGGTCTTAGGAACCCATAAAAAGCTAAATAGATAGCAGATTTGATCACCAGGTTAGTGTTGGGATTGAAAGGGGATTCGTCGAGGAGGTTGCTAAGTAACCTAAAGATAGGCCCATCTATAGGTAGTCTGGTGGTGATAGGTGGAACCGACACTTTAGAGATCCCCTTTAAGATTTTCTTGATGGGGTATGATGACAAAAAGGGGGTGTTGTTAGGGAAATTTGTGAGGCTGTGATGCTGCAGCCCTGTGAGGTATAATTTAATTGTATTGTGGGAAAGTTTTAAGTGTAAGTGGCAAAAGGAGGCAAAAGCCACCATAGTTTGGGTTGAGAAATCACCTTGTAATCCGAATTCAGCTGTAAATTTATTGAAAATGGTAAGTGCCCTACTGTAGGTGATAGTAGTGTTTGGTGATAGTGCGTGGTGCGTAAGAGTCCTGGCATGGTGCATAAGTGTGTTCAATCCAAGATTAACTCGTGAAAACTCGTTGTTCTAGATGGTTGATGGTGGGCTGACGGGAGTGCCTGGAAAAACACCTGAAATTGAGATCGAGACAGAGCGTCAGCAGCCATGTTGTGAATACCCGGGATGTGAAGGCAAATTAAGTGGAACTGGACGGTTGCTGCCAACCAGGTCAGATTGCGAATCAGCCGCATGATGGTAAGAGAGGAAGAGCGCCCTTTGTTAATGATATCGCAAGCTGACGAGTTGTCGGAATAGCATTTTACTGCCTTGCCGGACCAGAGGTGACCCCAAGTGTGTGCGGCCGCCACGATGGGGTAAATTTCAAACAGAGCTGAAGTTTCTCTAAACCCCGGCAAGGCATCCGTCTCAGCTGGCCAGTGACCCCTAAACCAGTGATTACCAAATATAGCTGCGAAACCTGTGTTGGCTGCAGCGTCAGTGTAAATGCAGGGTGAGGAGTTGGAGAGAGGGGGAATAAACATGGAGATACCGTTCCATTCAGTCAAGAACTTCCCCCACATGAGTAGGTCAGCTTTGGCGTCTGGTCCAATGTGATTGGGCAGGCGTCCGGTACCCCGTGAAGCAGACAAAGGAGCCTGGACACAAAAGATCTACCCTGCGGAACAATGCGCATCGCAAAATTCAGGGACCCCAATAAGGACTGAAGTTCTGTCCTGGTGCATACATCATTCCGCAGGAACATATCTATTTCCCCTCTCAGGCGGACCAGTTTTTCCGGGGGAAGGCTGGCACGGAAGGTACCAGAGTCTAGCTCTATCCCCAAGAAAGTAAGTTTAGTGGTGGGGTCAATTGTTTTAGAGGGAGACAAAGGTACCCCGAGGGTGGAAAAAAGTGCAGAGGTGCTGAGGATATCAGTGGGTGTGGGTGTGCGTGTGCTTGGTTCTAGTATGAGGAAGTCATCCAAGTAGTGAATGACGGCATGACACCTAATAATGTACAGAAGCAGCCAGCATAGAGTTTCTGCGAAAATATCGAACAGTTTAGGGCTGCTTCTGGACCCAAAAGTGAGTCGCGTGGAAAAATAGTACCTGTTTTGCCATTTAACACCGTGCAAGTGCCAAAGTAATTTGAATGCGTTGGTAATGTCTGTTTTACTAAGCCAGGCGTTGTTACCAGTTGAAATGATGTTTTGTATAGCGTCATCTATTTTTACGTATTGTAGTGAGAATTTGTCTGCGGGAATGAGTGCATTGATGCTAGGAACAAAAGAAGAGTGCGGTGCCGATAAATCAATAATCATGCGCTTTTTATTTGAATATTTGTGTACAGCTATGCCAATAGGGTTAGTGCGCCAGGAGGAAAACGGTGAGGAGGTGAAGGGGCCGATCATGAAACCTTGTGCTATTTCTGTGGAGAGGAGAACGTCCGTGGCCTCTGGGTCTAGGCAGGCTGATAGGAGGTTGGGGCATTCCAGTGTCCCTGAGGGAATGGCCACAAGACCCGTGAGAAAGCCCTGGGTGAATCCGGTTATCAAATACTCCACTAGATGTTTACTTGGATGGGTTTTTAAGTAAAAAGCCAGGTTGTCGATATTAACGTTGGTTAGTCACTTGCTAGGGGACAACCTGGCCGGGCACATGGTCTTAGTGTGTGCCCTGAAGCAGATAGAGCAGATGTGCAACAACCTACAGGCGCTGAAGCTGCAGGAACCTGCATAGAAGTTGTTGCACACCTGCGCTTTCCATAAAAAGGAGATGGGCCTACCCAGTTTATCCCACTGTCCACCTTCCTGTTTAAGGTGAGGAGTGGAAGTGGATTGAGGGGTGGGAGTGGGGGTGGATGGATCAGCCATAGAAGGGCACAAATCGGCCAAGTGGGTTGAGGAATTGCATATGGCACAGGACGGGGGCCTCAGACCAGCGAAGTGGCGGCAGAATAGTTCTGTATCCATCTGACACAAGTTAATTCTTACATTAAACTGTTTCAGATGTGTCGCCGCTTTCGCTGATATCGATTTATGGTAATCATAAAAAGATGAGCCCCCGTATTTAACGCCCAAATCCACCACTTTATGGAGATAGAGGTCCAATTCCTCTCTCCTGTGGGGATATACCGAGCAGATGACATCACGGTATATCCCGAAGGCCAAAACGAAATTGGGAATCGATAACTTTTTTTTTGAGCCTTGGGTCTCTGGTTTGAAGAACCACCGAGATATCGCCAAAGTTATAAGCCCTGTTCTCCAGCACGTCTTGGGAGGCAATAAGCAATGACACCAGACACACGTCCTTCTCATCTAGGATTTCTTTCCTAATGGAGTCTGGGACGGAGTGAGCTGGTGACACGAAAGGAGACGTGACTGGGGCAGGAGCTGGAGGGGGAAGTGTAGGGACTGGTGTTGGTGCCATAGGTACTGCCGGGGTGAGGGCTGGAGGGTCAGGAAGGTTACCTGGGGAGGCTATGGCACTCTCCACCTTGCTTAACCTGCTGTTAAGGTCTGCAGGTTGGCCAGGATTGCCGAAAGGGTGTCCTGGGTGGCTGTGCCAGCGCCAGAAGGTTGACTTTAAGAGCTAGTGCCTGGCCTAGGCTCAGGGGCTTGGTTGGTCAAAAGTCTGTATAATTCCGCCTTTCGGGCCGTAGCAGGAAAGGGGATGCCCCTAAGCCTAAGTTCGGTCGTAATTTTTATAGTCCATGCTCTCAAAGACGTAGTGGTAGAAGGGGCGAGAGATACTCCTGGAGACTCTGGTCTGATAGGAGTGGATATTATATCCTCATCAGGCAACTCATCCATGGGAGATGTATCTTGCGACATTCTAGAAATTAGTTGGATTTAGTAGGGGCGTCTGAGAAAATTATTTCAAGGGGTGGGAATTCCTCAGGTGAACTGGACTGTAAGGTTACTGCCGAAGCGAAAAACTTAACTTAGACTAGTGATGGATGAGGCCCTACTAATGCCAAGTGGCGGTGAGAGGCTCTATCTATGATTTGGGCGAAGTGAACTACGTTGCCACAGATGTGGTGGCAGGATGTTGACCTCTCAATGACATTTAAAAGGTTCAAAACGTGTGGCCGTGAAAAGTGAGGCCCTGACTACGGCCCTGTAGAAGAGCAAATGAGACGTTTAACTATGATTTGGGCGTAGGGCCATACCTCCGTGTTGAGGTTGGGAGATGGTTTGTAAATGCCTCGGTGAGCTAGGTCTGAAGTCCAGACCCTGTGAGCCAGTTCACGTCCCATCTATGGGATAAATTGCCGAATTATGTGATGGTAGGATACTAACCTTGATAGTGATTATACCCGTGGACTTGACCTTCAAGTATATATGGAAGAGAGGTCCAGCGGTTGGTGCTGTCGTAGCAGAAGCCTAAGGGGTTTGAGACAGATGTAGATCTGTGTGACCGTGGCGTATGAGCGCATCATGAATTACTGGGGGGCATGGACGGGTGATACGAGAGAGTGGCAAAATGGACCGTGAAGGCTGTCTGCGGCCTTGAAACGGAAACTGAAGTAAAATACTGAAGATTAAAGAAAAACTATACCTGGATATAAGGGACAAGAACCAGGTTTTCTCCGATTTAGACGAGGCAAAGCTGTTGATGTTATCATAGTAGAAACCTAAGGGTTTGAGACAGATGTAAATCTGAGTGGGCATCACGAATGAGCGCAGAGTGAGTTGACAAATGTAAAGTGATGGCTGTCTGAGTTTTTTGCCAAAACAGAAACTAAAGTAAAATAAATACTATACCTGGATAAAAGAACAAAACTCAGGGTTTTGCACAATAGAAGGAGCGAAACGTTTGTGCTATTGTAGACGATAAACCTGCATTTAAAAGACAAGAGCCCAGGTTTCCTCAATTTAGTAGAAATATATGACAAAAGTACGATCTGTGGAAATTTAAAGAAAGATTATTTAACAGGGCTGTGATTAATTTGCATGTAAAGGCATAGTATAATTTTATGTGAATAGTGATTTTCGTGGCAATACTTCCAAGTAAGTATGATAGTAGCTGCTGCTAGAGTTTAGTGCAGGGAAGCTACATATTATACAGAATAAACAGAAAATACCATAGAAAACCACTAGGTGGCGATAACAGCCAAAAACTGGGTATGTGAACTGATACAAGAAAATACAATGGAAAGTATGAATGAAATTTTTTGGCATCCCTTTCCCACATAGTATGAAAGTATAGCCTTTGTACCAGCATGAGATAATAACCCAAAATAATTTACATGTATACTGATATCTAGCTTAACATTTGTACCGTAATATTTAGATCCGTGAGGGGGGGGTGTAGGACCCCCCAGACGGGTGAACGAAAGAGACGCCTATATGCCGACGTGAGGGGACCGTGGGAGGTCCCCGGTAGTAGTTGCCGATATGTGCGTGGGGACCGGAACTTAACGCATTTTTTTTTTTTTTTTTTATTCTTTATTTTTGTAGTGCGTAGGCAGATAACAGTTGCATGTGAGGTACCCCAAAGGCAGTCCTCTAGCATAATAGAAACAGTTGAACACAGGGGTACAAGGTAGATCAAGCACAATTTTTTTTATATATATATATATATATATAACGATAGAAACGATATAAATGCATTTTGTTTAGGTATTTACGTAACATAACATAGAGTGATATCGCTGAACTTTCAAGGCATGAGATTATTGTGCAGTGGCAAGAGCTAGTGGAGCTACGAGTGAGGCTATGAGTGAGCTACCACACACGCTAGAGTAAGGGTGAGTGGTTCAGAAGATTAGTTCTGAACCACTAGCAGCAGCCGGAGAGATGTTTACAAGATATATATGTTATCTCTATTTTTGAGTGTACACGTTTTACAGATAATCTTTCAGCGCCCCAACAGCACTGACTAGGCAAGTAGTTAGACATCGCGTATAGTGGGTACTAGACATTTGAGTAGTCGGCACATTTGTCTGTTAAGCAGTGTAAATTACAAGCTAGCAAAGCATGTCTAGGTTACATATGAGACAAGAGAAACTAGTCGAGTCAAGAACCCAGGCAGTTGAGGAAAGCAGGAAAAGAACATGGGGGAGGGGGAGGGGGGAGAGAGAGAACCTTAATCCAGCAAAAGCCAATGTATTAGCATTAAGTCAGGACATGAAGACAACAATTATGCTAAACTGGATACGGTTTCAAAAAGACATTGTTATTAGTTTGCCTGATCTGCTACAGCTTTGTGGAACGTAGCAGGCACAGTTTATTTGTCCGCCTCCTTCTTCATGGCGATGAAGTAGAGCGCTGTCGGTATGCTAGGCTCACAGCTCATCCGATCCCAGTAAGTGGCGAAAGCTGGGTACCGCTCGGATAGCATGTGCAGGCTGTTGCTCCAGAGGGAGATCTGTAGTGTCCCGTGTATGAGGTACCCCTTGGCTCACCAGTCGCTGCTCGATGTCCTGTAAGTGGTTGCTGCCATCTTCTTAGATTTGTGGTCACCCGTGGAGGTGTGTTTTGCCCAGGTGATGTTCCCTGTTGGGAGACCTTGATTTTGTTGCGCTGGGTATGTTCCTTCTGCGGCTGGTAGCGCAAGTCGGATGTGCCATCCCCTGAGCTCCAGGTTGCGTTGTGGGCCTGAGTCGGTGCGCCCAGGGTCCGATTTCTCCAGTGGGAGTGTGAGATATTCGCCCCTGCGGGTTGCCTGGGTCTGTGGCGGGTTGCTTGTATCCCCCTGTACCGTGTGTAAGCTGGGGGGCCCCCGCTACGGCTCCGAATTCTGCCTGTTGGGATAATGCAAGGGGTGTAGCTTTTCCACCTCAGATTCTTAAGTTTCGCCGCCCTCCGCTGGTGCTGGAGGCCCCCCTGGGGTTTTACCTCTGATGCCCTCAGTGTGGCAGGGCCTCGAGTTCGGGGCTTTGTGGTTAGGGGTGCCGATTTGTCTCGTGGGGTGTTCCCAGGTCTCCCCTTTGCGTGACTTAACGCATTTTTAAACTCACGGTTAGCTAGCCAGCAAGACGGACCGCCGAAGTACCAGAGGATTTCAGCCGTGCAGCCAAAATCCCAGACGCCCGAACCGGAAGTGACGCAAACCTGACAACACGCGAACTGGAAGTAGATCAAGGAACACTTGAACTCAAACGTCAGAGGTGAGTAGGGGCTGGGAGTTTAAGTAGGGGACTTACTCCTCCCACAAATTCAGGCCTAATGGCCTTTCTACACACACACACACATATATATATATATATATATAGCAGCCTTTTATAAACTAGCTAGATAAGATTCAACTTTAAAGGATCACTATAGGGTCAGGAACAAAAACATGTATTCCTGACCCTATAGTGTTAAAACAACCATCTAGCCCCCCTGGGCCACTCATGCCTCCATAAATATAGCAATATCTTACTGTATTCAAGCCAGAAGCTGTAGATCTGCATGCTGTTTGCCTAAAAAAACAAACAAAAAACAAGCAGTCTGCTGACATCATCAGAAGTGGTGGCCTGATCCAATCACAATGCGTCCCCATAGGATTTGCTGAGACTGACTAAGAGGCTGAGACTAAGATCAGGGGCTGAGCCAGCATGATTCAAACACAACCCTGGCCGATCAGCATCTCCTCATAGAGATGAATTGAATCAATGAATCTCTATGAGGAAAGTTCAGTGTCTGCATGCAGAGGGTGGAGACACTGAATGTTTGGATGCATTTTAGGCAGCCATGACCCAGGAAGGATTTCTAACAGCCATCTGAGGAGTGGCCAGTGAAGTTATCACTAGGCTGTAATGTAAACACTGTATTTTCTCTGAAGACAGTGTTTACAGCAAAAAGCTTGAAGGTAATGATTCTACTCACCAGAACAAATTCAATAAGCTGTAGTTGTTGTTCTGGTGACTATAGTGTCCCTTTAAGGTCGCTCACTGAAAAAATTAGCAAAGGGAAGGCTTGATTTAATTTAATGAACTTGAATAGTACTTATAAACTCCTCCTAATGGATTCCCCAATCCCCAATTCCCCAAACAGCAGAATTCCCTCCAGATACGTCCACACACCGCTAATCTAGAGTCTTAGTCCCCTCAAATTATACTGCAAGCTACATAACCATAGTGCAAAC
This sequence comes from Pelobates fuscus, assembly GCF_036172605.1. Lineage (NCBI taxonomy): Eukaryota > Metazoa > Chordata > Amphibia > Anura > Pelobatidae > Pelobates > Pelobates fuscus. The sequence continues at coordinate 296,024,987 of NC_086321.1, read as the reverse complement.
AATCGTGAGGTAAATAATTAAAAAGACGTCACGCATTTCAGCCCTAAGAAAGAGCCTTCAGTCAGAGCATTCAAAGGAACCGCTCACCTGGGTCTCCTTAAATCGGGCTGAAACAGCCGATCACATGATAACCGCAACCAATGGCAGCACAGGGGGCGTGTTGATTATGGCGAAGATGTCTTAAACTCCGCCCCTAATGTGACGTCCCTTTGTTTACATTCACAAGGGGAGGGAAGAGATAAATGATAACCACAGGGAACCAAAAGAAGGGGAGGAATAAATTACTATAAGCATCAGAGTATGATGTGCATGTTTAAACCTCGTTTTTGGTGATTAATCCCCTTCACAAATAACCAGATTTAAAGGGAATTAATAATCCAATAGAATTATATATGTCCCATTACTATTATATTCTATTATATACATACCGATATGATTGAAATGAAAGACCATGTATTAAAATGCTTTGAATTAGTGAATATGAGTATGTGTCATTACTGTTATATTCTATTATAGACCCGTTGGGGTCTAGGCGGGTATGCCATCCCATGGAACTGGAGGGAGCTATGTGACAAAACCCCTAGTTTGCCTTCCCAGGAACCATTCTCTTCCTCAGTTTGGGAACCCGTTTAAACTTCGTTTTTATGTTACCAAAGTTGCCCGACATAATTGACTTCCATGGAAATCTCGAACCCCTGAACAGATCTGAGTGATAATTGGATATGTTGGTCACCCAGATTGGGGCTATCAGGGGATGTAACTTCTGTGGGGTGTTTGTGTATTTTATGTGTATTTTGGGGTGTTTTATGAATTGTGTGTGTTCTGTGTCTGGAGATAATTAAGTTTGTACAGTTTCTAACTCAATTATCTCTCAGGTACAGGGGAGGGATTACCCTGTTTTGTGTGGGAATGTCCTTGGCGTGTTTGCTGTGACTCTGAAATGTATAAAAGCAGGCCATTGAGAATGGATTAGAGATCATCTTACCCCTTCATGAAGTCTAGGCTCATGTTTGGGGGAATGGGAGCTATATTTATGCTTGGGACTTGGGAGATTCTTCACAGATGTACTCAGTTGGCAAGCAGCGAGATTTTTCTCCCAAATGTATATCCCAAACCAAGAAGCGCAGGGAAGGTCCAGCAGCATCCCTGTCTAAAGATGAACTCCGGAGATGGAGCGAACTAGACCTCGGGCAGCCTCCCCATATGAGAAGGAGTTCCAAAGGAGACTACAGAGCGCATTGGTCCCACCCAGAGTACGGCCCTTTTTTTGCAGAAGATAAGCTGGTATGGAAAGAAAGCGTACGGCGAGATCTCTGGCACCAGGCCCTGGAGCAGTCTCAAGCTAAAGGGGGAGAGAGTCTTCTCAGTTCAGAACGGTGAATCCAACCAATCAGAGTGCTCTGACTCATTTTACACAGCGTGGGAAAGTTCTTTAGAATTTTCCCATGCTGTGTAATTTGAGTTAAAACACTTTCAATCAGAGAGTCATCTTACACAGCGTGGAAAGGCATGCGGGTAGGGGCATGCAGAAGTAATTAGCCTCCCTTTAATCAATATGAGGGTCATAGTGACCCACATAGGTTTTAATGCAAGGGGAGGAGGTAGGAATGGTTTATTACAAGGAGGGAACTGGTAGCCCTGCTGGCTCCCTCCTTTTGTTTTTTTGTGCATGTGCTGTGCTTTTTTTTTATCCTAATTGACGAAAACAATTTTTTTTTTTCCTTTATTAAAATTCTTTATTTTTTGAGTGCATGAAGAATGATACATATATGCTGGTAATGCCATAATAGCAGATACCGGCCATTCGAGGGTAACAGAAATATGGCATAGAGTATGACTGCACAAATTTTTCTTATATGAACAAGCTTGACTTTGGGTAAAACGTTAGCAAGAAAAGCATACAAACAAATATGGAAATCAGCCAAGCAGACTGCCATTAAGATTAAATAAAGTGACATGTCTGAATATCTATAGCGAGTTTATCCTCCCTGGAGTTTGTTGGTATATATGATAAACTACGCAATGTAAAAGATGTATGTCGAGCATTAATAAAATGATTAACAAGAAATAATAAAATAATAATAATAATAATTTACTGCTTGCCTGGTTAAACAGATGGTTGGAGCTAGTTAGTGAGCCTGAGGAGAGGCATGTATGGGCCTAACATTGTCGAGTGACTTTAGTTTAATATATATTAAAGGTGGCTAGGGAGGTTAGTTTTAGGCTGTGATAATGTAGTTTATTCTTTCCCGCTTAGAGCGATTATGTGGGCATTGCATGCTGCTCATGGGTAGCTGAGTGGCTGCTTTAGTTGTGGGATATAAAATATTCACCCTGGAGGGCCTTGTGGCCAAACTTAAGTATGGTTAATGAAGGTGGCTTATCGTGGAAGCTTGGATCTCGCAAGTGCATTACCCATACTGGGTGGGTTTGGATCAGTGGGGCACATAGGCAAAACGTCCACATGAGTTTCTGCTTAGCCGGTGTCCGCCGGTGTGCTTAGCATGGTTCCTCTGCAAGCTGGCTGTCAGGTGTGCATCACGGCTCTGTCAGGGCTGGCTGGAGAGAGTTGTCTGGCAATCCGTGAGAAGTGTGCGGCACTTTGCATGGGAGACCAGTTCCCCGTCTCGGCTGGAGGGTAGGTTTTTGCCTGCTGAGTGTCGTTAGCCATTGCTGTGGAGCGAGCGCTGGCTTGCTGTGTCTCCTTCTCTTTCGCCTGCTTCTGGCCTGCTAAGGCGCTATAATGCGTACTGATGGCTAGCTGCTGTTGGTTTTGGGCCAGCTTGTACCTGGAAACCTTGCTGCTAGTCGTGAGCGCAGGGAGAAAACAGTTCTTCCCTCTGCCTTCATGCCTTCACCGCCATTTTAGATGAGGTGCCTAGGCCACAGATCGGGGTGGAATTGTTGCTGGGCCTTGGATGCGTTGCAGCGGTCAGGGCCACAGGGTGAGGACTGGGATCACCCCCACCGGTCCAGAGCAGAGGGGGGGGGGGAAACAGGGCCAGTTCCACGCGGGTTTGGGCCTCTGGCTGGGCATTGTTAGGCAGGATAGTGGAGCAGCGGCCATCCGCCCCACTCACCGCTGGAGTAGGCCTCAACTGGTACATCGAAGATTCCTCCTCCAGGGTAATGAAGCTCGAGGAGCCAGCCTCTCCCTGGATCTAGTGCCCCCTTTGCACCGAGGACCATTGCTGTCGGTCTGCTTTTAGGTTGAAAATTGTAGGTTTAAAGGCTTAAGGTTTAGAAGATTGCAGGAGCTGATCATTCTTGTGACTGGCCAGTTTGGCGGTCCGGCCCCGCCCCCAACAAATTATTTTTTAACTAATTTTGTCTGAAAAATGAATGGTTTATGGACGAAATTGGGTATGGACAAATTACATTATTATTTAGTATGAAATAATTTGTACAAAACAAATTTCATTGGTGCACGTCTACTCGTCAGCGCCGATGGTATGACAGGGGCGCCAGGGGTCGTAGCTTTCGGATTGGCCAAAAGGTTCTGATTTTAAAACCTGTTCACCTTGACAAGCTGGCAGGGCCCATACCAAGTGGTGGATCACTTACGTGATCGGCCCTTGCTCTGGTAGTGGGGGGAGACGCATGCTCCACGTAAACATGCTCAAACCCTACTATAAGAGGACGGAGGATGTGGCAGCCATATGTGCGCCTGCCTCCGATGAATTTGAAAATCTTCCCCTGCCAGACCTCCTGACGGAAGATGATAAGACAGATGAGGTCCAGCTAGGAGAATGACTAGGCACTCAAGAGTGCTTCCAGGTATGGAAAATGCTAGCCACGAATGGAGCAACATTGTCAAACGTACCTGGATACACTCCGCTAGCCACTCACTAGGTTATAAATACCCGAACAGTCACCCCTCCGCAAGACACACTACAGAATTCCTGAGGCTGTCAGGGAACATATGAGACAGGAGAACCAAGAGATGCTCCGTCTCGGGTTTATAGAACCGTTTGATAGTCCTTGGGCTTCTCCCGTAGTCTTGGTTCTGAAACAGGATGGAACAACCCGCTTCTGTGTAGATTACCGGAGACTCAATGACAAAACGGTATCAGACACTTACCCCATGCCGAGGATAGATGAGCTCTTAGATCAGATGGCCAGAGATCAGTATCTTACAACCATCGATCTGTGTAAGGGATACTTACTGGCAGATCCCCCTAGCCCAGAATGCCACTCCCAAGTCGGCCTTTGTCACCCCGTTTGGCTTGTACCAGTTTAAGGTCATGTACTTCGGGATGAAAAACCCACTCACGTTCCAAGGTATGGTGGACCAGCTGCTCATTGGCTTCCAAGATTATGCGTGTGCATACTTGGATAATGTTTTGTGAAACCTGAGCACTTAGGCAAATAGGGGCAGTACTAGACTGCATTAGAGAGGCTGGCTTAACACTCAACCAGAGCAAATGCCATATTGGGATGGCAGAAGTCCAGTATTTAGGACACCGGATGGGGTGGGGGAAACAAAAGCCCGAACCGGCAAAGGTTGAGGACGTAGCTCAGTGGCTGCCCACCCAGGTTCTAGCTTTCCTAGGAATGGCCGGCTACTACTGGAAATTTGTGCTAAATTATAGTGTCCTCTCCAAACCCCTCACTGATCTCACTATAAAACATACCCCGCCAAGTCGTATGGGCCCCAGAGTGTGAGCAGGCATTCCAACAGCTCAAACAGGCTCTTGTCAATAGTCCTTTCCTAGCTGCTCCCAATCGATCTAAAAGATTTCTTGTTCACACAGACGCTTCAATGTTTGGATTGGGAGCAGTATTGAGCCAGGTCAGAGAAGAAGGTAGAGAACATCCCGTAGCTTACCTGAGTAGGAAACTTCTACCCAGGGAGGTGAGCTACGCCACCATAGAAAAACAATGCTGATCTATACTTCTACTTACTTCTTCGTAGAATGCAATCAAATTAGTTTGACACGACCTGTGCTTCATAAAACCGTGCTGATTTTTGCTGTTAACCATGTTCTTCTCAAGGAATTCTTGAATATAATCCCTTAATAATCTTTCAAATATTTTACCAGCCACAGAAGTTAAGCTCACAGGTCTATAATTTCCAGGCAAGGATTTTGAACCCTTTTTGAATATAGGAACCACATCTGCCTTCCTCCAATCCTCCGGAACACTTCCTGAAAGAAAAGAATCTTGAAAGATTAAAAACAGAGGTTCACTTATTTCTACACTTAGTTCCTTAAGTACACGTGGATGGATACCGTCAGGCCCTGGAGCTTTGTTTATATTAACTTTCTTTAGTTGCTGCAGCACCTTGTCTTGAGTTAACCAATTACAATTATTCTGCAAGTTTTTAGTAGCAATTATTTGCACATCTATTGCCATCGGTTCTTCCTTAATATATACAGAGGAGAAATAGTTATTTAAAATTCCTGCCTTTTCCTGGTCTTCATTGACTAACACCCCCGTTTCAGTTTTTAGTGTACCTACACTTTCATTTTTGGGTTTTTTAGAATTTATGTACTTAAAAAATGCTTTGGGGTTGGTTTTGCTCTCTTTAGCTATCATTTTTTCATTTTGAAGTTTAGCAAGTCTAATTTCCTTTTTGCACGCATTATTTGCTTCCTTATATCTTTTATAAGATGCATCTGATTTGTCCGATTTAAATGCTTTAAATGCCCTTTTCTTATTTTTAATCTCTTGTTTTACTTTTCTAGTAAGCCACATTGGTTTTAATTTGTTTCTTTTATATTTATTTCCCAATGGTACATACTGAGAAATGTACCTTTCTAATATTTGTTGGAAGATGATCCATTTATCCTCAGTGTTCTTTTCACTAAAGAGTTTATGCCAGTCAATATATTGTAAAGCTTCCCTTAACTTATTGAAATTGGCCTTTTTAAAATTATATGTTTTAGTATACCCCATGTGCTTTTGTTTTTTTGAGTTTATTTCAAAGGACACTATATTGTGATCACTATTTCCCAAGTGCTCACCTACTTGAATGTTGGTCAAAAGATCAACGTTGTTTGTTAAAACCAGGTCTAGACAAGCGTCCATTCTAGTTGGTGCTTGTACTAGTTGTGACATGAAGGTGTCATTTAACAAGTTTAAAAACCTAATTCCCTTTGCTGAGCTACTAGTCCCTCTGTCCCAAATTATGTCCGGGTAATTAAAATCTCCAATAATTAAAGTGTTACCCAGATTTGCAGCTTTCTCAATTTGCTCAAACAGCTGTTGTTCCTCGGCAATATTAACATTAGGTGGTTTATAACATATCCCAACCAATAGTTGGTTTCCCTTATTTTCCCCCAAGCCGATATTTACCCATAAAGCCTCCACATTTTCCTCATCGCATTCCATTTGCTTAAGATTTGGCTTTAAATCATGGTTGACATACAAACATACCCCACCACCCTTCTTGTTTTTGCTATCCTTCCTAAATAACATGTACCCATTTAAGTTAACTGCCCAGTCATGTGTCTCATCCCACCATGTTTCAGTAATGCCTATTATATCATATTGTTTAGTGTATGCTAATGCCTGGGACTAACAGACATGTATTTGCTCCTGCCTGGGATGGAGGCGAGAGACTTTCAAGGTTTAGAGGGTACTGGGGTACAGAGGTTTTATCAACTTTATGAAGGCGGATCGTTTGTCACATTCGAGGGATTGAAATCCCGAGCCCCTTTACACCCGTCTTTATATGCACATTTAAGCACGACTACGACTGAGTGGGGGGGATCTCTCCTATACTGCCCAATGGGAGGCGGACTTGAACGAGGAGCTAGAAGGGGTTGAATGGCAGGAGATCTGGGAGGCCACGGCGACCTCGTCGATGTGTGTCTCCATGCAGGAACAAGCTTATAAGACCATGTTTAGATGGTACACCACTCCGGTAAAGCTTTGCAGGATGAACCGGGTGCCCACTGATCTGTGTTGGAGAGGCTGTGGCCAGAAGGGGACTTATTTTCACATGTGGTGGGATTGCCCGGAGGCACAAAAGTATTGGAAACTGATTGCAGACCTGCTACAGGATATTTTTGACAGGGAGGTCCGATTAGACCCCTGGGTCTTCCTCCTGGCCAAGTCCATGGATGATTGGACCAGGACAGAGCAGAAATTGATATTCAAGGTGAACTTGGCTGCTAGGAGGGCTTTAGCACAGGTCTGGCTGCAGAGGGGGATCCCTTCGCTGGACCTGGTAATTCAAAAGATTAGAGATAATTTCCTAATGGATAAACTGACAGCGCAGGTCAGGGGTACTTTGTGTAAGTTTGAAAAGGTCTGGGGCCCGTGGATAGAGAGTGGAGTCGGCGACTAGGCGATGGGGGAGGGGGAGGGTTCTCCCCCGGCCCCCTGTGTCTCTTGCTGGCCGTCTTGCCCCAGCCTTTGAGTCACCCACCCTGTGCTCCCACGCAGAGACGAATGAAACAGGCAGACTTTCCCTACGCGATGACCTTCTGTGTCACCGTCGTGCTGTTGCTAATTGTTTAGGTTCCATTCTGGGACTGGACCGCATGGACCTGTCGAGGTCGTGGCGATTGGTTCCCTGTTCCACCCCTTCCTGTCCCTCTCTTTCTTTTCATACCCTCCCATACCTTAATCCTCTCTCTCTCTCCTTTTTCTTTCCTTCTTAGAAGTTTTGTGTACTTCCGTTTTTCTTCACATTACTTTCTCCTCAGATCGGACCGGTAACGGCGTCCTCTATCACCGAGTAGATGGGCACAGAT